>NC_063206.1:1015000-1097500 GCF_017589495.1 Alosa alosa | reverse complement strand
TTTAAAAAAGTCGCCGGCTTTTAAAAAATCATCAAGAACCGCTTTTTCTTGCAGCTCAGAAGTTGAGAAATGTTCAACTTCTAGCGAAAACGCCATATGTCATGCTGTCTTTTTACAGATGACCAATCACAAGCAGATTATGAGGAGACCTGTGGTTTCCCATGACAACCAAGTAAAAATGGAGAAGGTGACAGAACACCGGTCGAGAGACTCTTTTAGTGTCTGAGAATAGGGAATTGTTTAACATGACTTCACAACTTTTACCATAACATACCAAAAGCAATAGCCAACGTGAGTTTTCTCTTCCGCGACATTTTGTACCCACACGTAACGTTCGTATAGTATAAGTATATATACTTTTTTGATCCCGTGAGGGAAATTTGGTCTCTGCATTTAACCCAATCGGTGAATTAGTGAAACACAAACAGCACACAGTGTACACACAGTGAGGTGAAGCACACACCAATCCCGGGCGCAGTGAGCTGCCTGCTACAACGGCGGGCGCTCGGGGAGCAGTGAGGGGTTAGGTGCCTTGCTCAAGGGCACTTCAGCCGTGCCTACTGGTCGGGGTTTGAACCGGCAACCCTCCCCCCTCCACGGCCCACTGGTTAGAGTGCTAACCAGTGAGTCACTTTGTCTATCGCAAAAAGACGCTTCCAGCTGCTTTTTGGAACAAGAACGCTGGCAGATTTTTTTTTTCAAACTGAAAAAGCGGTCTGCATAACTTCTTTTGTCAGAAAAAGACGCTAAGTCTGAACGTACCCTAAGCCTACATTTAATTAGTGTTCAAAATCAATCCATGGGATTGGGGAAGTGGGGTTGGTGTGCAGCCAAGCTCGTCCAGGGCGGGCACAGATGACTCCCAGGACGGGCTCGGCCCCCCAAAGCCCCCCCATGAGGCCGGGACTGTCCCACTCTTCCTCCAGGCGCGTGAGACTGTGTGTGTGTGTGAATGTGTGAGAGAGAGAGATGAAGAGAGAGAGAGAGAGATTAAAGAGAGCGAGAAAGAGAGATGAAAAGAGAGAGAGAGAGATCTGGCATTATCTGTGTGTGTGTCACGTGTACCTGTGGTGGTAGTACGTCATAGCGGACTAGACATTTTCTCTCCCTCTCTCTGGGGGAATCACAAAGACCACGTCTCTATGGATACTTCAGGGCCTTCGTCCACACACACACAGCAATACACACCCACACACACACACACACACGCACACGCACACACACACACACGCGTGTTACTGCAGTTTTCCATAGTAACTAACACCGATGTGCTGCACCCAGCCACTCACGTGTCACACACATTCAACACACACATTCCTTATACACCAACTCTAACACACGTGTCACACACATTCAACACACACATTTAACACACACATTCCTTATACACCAACTCTAACACACGTGTCACACACACATTCAACACAGCAACTCACACCAACTCATAACACACATATTACTCACACACCAACTCTAACACACACACAAACACACACACAAACACAAGTACAGTTCATATACTCTTTTGATCCTGTGAGGGATCAAACACAAACATACACACACACACATACACACAAACACATACATACACACACACACACACAAGCACACAAGCAGAGTGCATGTGATGGATACTCACTCTGAAGACAGTCAGCAGGGAGAGCAAGATGCTGCTGCCAAAGGACCCGTTTCCTTTGTCCCCTCTTTAGTCACCACACACACACACACACCAAACGCACACACACACACACACACACCAAATACACACACACACACACACACCAAACACCCCAAACACACACACACGCACACACACACACACACACACACACACGCACACACACACCAAACACCCCAAACACACACACACACAATTTCTCTCCATCTCCCTCCCCTTTTTACTAAAGAAAACAGTTGACTGGAGACAGTGTGGGGGAGAGAGGGGGGGTCCTTTCTCTTTCCTAGTGATTGATTGAGGGGGCCATGGGAGAGGGCCTCAGGGATAATGCACCACTTTTCACGGTCGTCTGTTTCAGTGCCTGTTTTAAAGTCCAGGCAGGTTTCCCTCTGACTAACAGAGTTAAGCTCAAACCAGCGCACTGGGTCAGAGACACTGATGGGCAGCCCGTCCCAACCAGCGCACTGGGTTCAGATCAGCAGTGAAAGGTCGGTTCCAAGAAGGGCTGCAACGATTAGTCAACAACGCTGGTTATGAAAATTTGTCAACACGGAATTTAATTTATTATTAACCTGGAAGGTGTACAATAATAACGCCTTTGACTCATGCCACGCGCAAAATGTTCAATAACACATGGATGATGACACAACATGCGGTGTGGTGATATTCGTGGGGCGCAGACTTGAACAGTTAGCACATGCACTGGAGCAGTTAACACATGCACTGGAGCAGGTAGCACTGGAGCAGGTAGCATTGTTGCTAGGTTACGGGGCGTGGCGACATCGCCGTTCGCCTGGCATCATGTTTTTGTTTGTTTTTATGTAATGTTCGTAATTTTATGTAATGTCATGTTTATTTTTGTATTGATTTGTCTATTAAATGTTTTCCCTATTTATTTACGCTATTTTTGACAGTTTTCGTGTTATTCTTTAGTCCTTTTACTGCTTCTAAGTCAGCTGATGTCGCTGACATTTGTCCATTGGGAGCTTGCTATGGCTAACGTTAGCTTTTGCCCTAGCTGGGCATCGGACATCCTTCCATCTATCCATGAGCTGCAGACCTCTCAAGTCTCAACGATTGAGCCTGAGACACACGCATTTCAATGACTTCACACGGCTCACCGCCACACATGGCATTTCTCACTCCAAAAAATTATTACCTTGCCCAAGACAGAAATTTCTAAGGAAGTAGTAGAGAAGTATTTATTTTCTTATGCAAGCATCATGCAACCATGCAAAAGCAATGAAACTAATTATATCTTACATTAGTAAAGCAGTCCTCTGATGTGCATGACACAAAACATTTAAGTGAAAGTGCATGTATAACAATATAGGCATAATAATGATTGTGGATAATGATAATGGACGATTGGGGAGGGAGTGGGGTTAGTGCGTGTAGATGAGCCCTATGACCCCAAAGTCTGCCATGACTGGGCCTCAGGTCAAAGAAGTTTGAGAAAGGCTGGTCTGCATAACCTGATGCGCCCTGAAGGCACGGGTTGAGGACCCAGTCAGTTACGTCACAATATGCACATTTGTTTAAATTCATACCCACGCGAATCACCATGACCAAAACCTACCCATTGACCTGCATACCGACCCATTTTTTTATTTTTTGGCTGTTACTGCAAACAAGGATATTTTTCAGGATGGCCTCATGACTGTGAAAAAATGGCTGACATTGAACCACAGTGCTTTTAAATGGGAGCCCCCAGTATCAGTCATCAAGGCATCAAAATCTGCCACAAACACTTACAACACACAACATCACTCATAAACACACACAGGATGGACAGAACCACCACTGTTCAAGAGACCATTTTGGGGCTAAATGTGCTTTTTCTCATTTGGTTGTTTTCTGTTTGTTTATAGAGCAGAATGAGCCACTGCTGTTCAAAGGGCCCATTTGGGGTGAAATTATTATTATAATTTATGTTATTATTATTTACTATATGGTTCTAGAATAAATAAAACAGTGTGTTTGAAATAATGGAATTTGTGCTCTCTCATGAAGCTGGGTCTATGGGACATGGGGAGGGTGGGTCTCTGTTGATGGGGGGAGGGGCGGGCGCCACGAGTAGTTCAAGCAGGCGTGGGACTTTCATGTACTTCTGATAGGGGGAGGGGCGTGGCACTGTGTCAATGCCACGCCTTCCCCTCCCCCCCTGAGAAACAAAGTCTCACTCCTTGCAAACTTCAAAACTTGAGAGCCCTGGTGAGCGGTGCAGCACTTCACTGTCTGGTCAGAGGGGGGATCTCGGGACAGCCGGACCTAGACTACTTTGGCGTAAAAGATCTCGTCGTGGCCGCCCGAGCTGTTGCTGACCTGCGAGCTGCCATGCCAACTGCAGACTAACTGGGCCTCTGACATCCTTCCATCCATCCGTGAACAGTGCACTTCACTGTCTGGTCGAGGGGATCTCGGGACAGCTGGACCTAGGCTAGCTACTCGCTTAAAGATCTGCCATGGCCGCCGAAGCTGTTGCTGACCTGCGAGCTGCCTTGCCAACTGCAGACTAACGTTAATGGTGAAAAGCTGCAATCTCACGATGGCAAAAACGGTCGCTGTTAAGTCCACCAATTGCGGATCACAATATCGCCCCAGTACTTTGGACTGTGCTTCCAGTCATCTCCAGACTGCAGTCTACAAGGCCTAGCTTAACGTTAACGCTATCTCCAGACTGCCAGTGAATTCACGGGTTGGTCAGTTGCTAAAGAACGTTGTTGGCATTTCATCGGTTGTGAAGACACAGCTTCCAGCGCGAAGTTTTCACGGATCATCATTGCCCTTGGACATTTTCAGCTGGTTTGGAAATTGGACTAATTTTAACATCACTTTTCCCCCTTTTTAAATATATTTTCTTTTTTATTTGTTTATTTGTTTTGTTGTTTGTCTTGTATGTCTTGGTGTCGCAGGGCACGCTGGCGACTTACGCCACGCTATTTGTCATGTCTTGATGTCATGCGGTACGCTTGGCTTCGCCATGCCTACCCATCCGCATCTTTTGTCTTGTTGTTATATTGTCTTGTTTGTGGGTGCTTTGCTGGTAATATGTGCATGTTAAATGCACTTTAAAAATAAATCTGACTTGACTTGACTTGACTGAAGCAGTTAGCATAGGAGCAGTACTCCAGTTAGCATAGCACATGCACTGGAGCAGTTAGCACTGGAGCAGTTAGCATAGGAGCAGTTAGCACTGGAGCAGTTAGCACTGGAGCAGTTAGCATAGGAGCAGTTAGCACTGGAGCAGGTCAGGCCACGCCCATAGGAAGCAGGGATGGTAGGTGTAACAGAAATAATGGTTGACTAGCTGAATAATCCGAATGCCCAACTGAATTGTGGGTCCGTTGCGTTGCGTTGCTCCCGTCGCTCACGTTGAGAAGTTCAGCTGTTGCTGCACCGACGGACAACAACAGACGGCACCAGCCAATCAAATTACGGTTATACCTTAAGTCATTTGGATAGCTACCATCCATTTTGAGCCGTAAGTGATCAGCCAAAGTAGGCAGAGCTGAGACACCAATCACCCGTGACAGACAGAATCAGGCAATATCATAATAAACCACAGTTAATTATGCTAACAAAATATGAAATATCATAAAATAGCTTAAATGGCTCCAACATAATCAGTGTTTTTTAAATTTGCCGGCAGTCGTGACGTGAGCAAAACAATCTCCCTCTGGCTGGCGTTGCGACACAGTGCCCCTGAGGCTAATGCTACGTTTACACGTGGCTGGCTATTTTCATAAACGGACATTTCACCCTCTCCGTTTTCAAAAATAACATCGTGCACACCTGTCAGTTTTCAGAAAAGTTTTCCTTTACACTAACCAGGGTATATGCCTTCAAGAGCATGCCAAACCTGTACGTGGCAGTGTAACGAAAAGCTCAAGCCCATGTTAGCCAATCAGAATCCCGAAAATATCAATAGCAACAAATCACTTCTTTCTCTTTTGAACTGACCGCCTCGTCACATAAGTACCTCTTTAGATGCAAACGAACAAACAGAGTTTTCCCAAAAAAAACGATCAGCCCGGAGTTTTTAAAAACTCTGCAGGGATAAAACCTCTGTTTGCGTCTAAATGACGAGGTCAAAGGTCAAACGCAGGAAAACATCACCGTTTGCGTCTAAATGACAAGGTCAAAGGTCAAACGCAGAACAACATCACCGTTTGCATTGTTTTCGTTGTAGCCTATCAGCGTTAAAGGCGGAGTTAGAATCTCCAGGTATGTCCCTCATTGGCTAATGTATTCTAAAGATGGCGGAGTGGCATGTCAGCGATCATTCAGGCGACCCTACCATATGTATTTTTAATGGCAGATTCTGCGCTTACGTCATATAATATAATATATAATAATCAACCCAAAAAATGACACAATGTAGCTTTAAGCTGGTCAGGCTGTTTTTTTCAGCAGGGATGTCACTGACCTCGGGCAACTCTCCAGGCTCATAACTACACAGTGTGTGTGTGTGCATCTATACTGTATGTGTGTGTGCGTGTGTGTGTATGCATCTATATGTGTGTTCGTGTGTGTATGCATCTAGTTTCTTGGTGTTTTATTCCCCCAACGTTGTCTTCAAGGCAGCACTGCCTGGAAGGCACTAGGGTTAGGCATGGGGTTAGGTTTAGAATTAGGGTTAGGGTTGGGGTTAGGTTTAGGATTGGGGTTAGGATTAGGATTGGGGTTAGGGTTAGGATTAGGTGCCTTTAAGTCAGCGGTGGCAGCGCTGCCAGGAAGACGACGTTGGCGGCATAAAACACCATTAAGCATGCATCTATATGTGTGTGTGTGTGTGCGCATGTGTGTGTGTGCATGTGTGCATCTATATGTGTGCGTGTGTGTGCATGTATATGTGTGTGTGTGCATCTATATGTGTGCGTGTGTGTGTGTGCGCATGTGTGCATGTATATGTGTGTGTGCATGTATATGTGTGTGTGCATGTATATGTGAGTGTGTGCATGTGCGCATCTATATGTGTGTGTGTGTGCGCATGTGTGTGTGTGTGCATCTATATGTGTGCGTGTGTGTGTCCAGGTGCAGTGTCCAATCCTCCGCCTGACTCCCCAAACACAGACTTTTAGTCTCCGCTAGTATGTGTCTGTGAGTGTGTGTATGCACTATGTGTGTGTGTATGAATATACGCGTGTTTGTGTGTGTGTGTGTATGAATCTATGTGTGTGTGTGTGTGTGTGTGTGAATGTGTGTGTGTGTGTGTATGAATCTATGTCTGTGTGTGTGTGTGTGTGTGTGTTCAGGTGCAGTGTCCACTCCTCGCCTGACTCCCCAAACACAGACGTTTAGTCCTCTTTAGGTCTCCGCTGTGCTGCGGAGCTCTGTGGCAGGTGATGCTATTCCGCTGGTTAAATGAGGCGCTCTGTGAGGTGTGTGTGTGTGTGTGTGTGAGGGTGTGTGTGTGTGTGAGGGTGTGTGTGTGTGTGCTGTGTGTGTGAGGGTGTGTGTGTGCGTGCGTGTGTGTTTGCTGTGAATCGGCCTCAGTTAGCCATGATGAATCTCAGTCACCCGCGCCCAGAAATAGCCCCTTGTCACAGGAAATGAAGTCGTGCGGCGCCGTGCCACGCTCAACTCCGACGCCTCCGATAGATCTGCCGCCCGCCCGCCCCCTGAGACCCGCGAGGGACGGCACACCGCGGGACGAGATGCTAATTACGATAGCCGCCCCACTGCCCCCTGGGATAGCACACACGGCACGCTCATCAGCTCACCAGATCATTAGCGTGTGCGGCACACATGCACACACACACACACACACACACTCACACACACACACATACACACACACACACACGCACACACACACACTCACACACACACACACACACACTCACACACACACACTCACACACACACTCTCTCTCTATCTCTCCCCCACAAACCACACATTGACACAAACCTTCATACACACACTCATACAGACACACACACTATCTCTCCCCCACAAACCACACGTTGACACAAACCCTCACACACTCACACACACACACACACACACACACACACACACACACACACACACACTCTCTCTCTATCTCTCCCCCACAAACCACACATTGACACAAACCTTCATACACACACTCATACAGACACACACACTATCTCTCCCCCACAAACCACACGTTGACACAAACCCTCATACACACACTCACACAGACACACACACACTCACACAGACACACACACACTCTCTCTCCCCCACAAACCACACGTTGACACAAACCCTCATACACACACTCACACAGATACACACTCACACACACACTCTCTCTCCCCCACAAAGCACACACTGACACACTCAGACACAAACCCTCATACACACACTCACACAGACACACATACTGTACTCACACACACACTCTCTCTCCTCCACAAAGCACACAGACACACACTCAGACACAAACCCTCACTCATACACACACTCACACACACACACTCTCACACACACACTCTCACACACACACACACTCACACACACTCTCACACACACACACTCTCACACACACACACTCTCACACACACACTCTCACACACACACTCTCACACACACACACTCTCACACACACTGTCTCTTCTCTACAAACCACACGGCTCAATTTCACCTCTACCAGTTGCACTTATCTCTTCTTGTGTCCAAACCACACACACACACACAGTCAGTCGCTCTTATCTCCTCTGGTGTCCAAACCACACACACACACACACAAACCTCAGCCCTTTATTACTGGGTCCTTCTTACGGCTAGCCAGCACACTCGCCACCAGGGCAACAGTGTGTATACAGTACGCCTTTGCTGTGTGTGTGTGTATGTGCTTTGCTGTGAGGGTGTTAGTGTTGCATGGGGTATTTCCAATTACATTCATAAATCAGTGGATCAATAGCTGCTCTCCCTCTGATATGAAATCATTTGCAATGTACGCTTTTAATTTGGCCCTGATTACTATTGATGCTCCCCCTAATAGTCCAGCCATGCGCAGGACAGCACCAAGCACAATGGAGATGTGTGCGTGTGTATGTGTGTGTATATGGGCTATGTGTTGTGTTTGTGTTATGTCTGTCTGCGTTTATGTGTGTGTGTGTATACGGGCTATGTGTTGTGTTTGTGTTATATCTGTCTGCGTTTATGTGTGTGTGTGTGTGTGTATACGGGCTATGTGTTGTGTTTGTGTTGTGTTATGTCTGTCTGCGTTTATGTGTGTGTGTGTGCCTCTTTGTGACTTCAGTACAGTGTGTGTGTGTGTCTGCCTATGTATGTGTGTGTGTGTGTGTGTATGTGGCTATGTGTTGTGTTTGTGTTGTGTTATGTCTGTCTGCGTTTATGTGTGTGTGTGTGCCTCTTTGTGACTTCAGTACAGTGTGTGTGTGTGTCTGCCTATGTATGTGTGTGTGTGTGTGTGTGTGTGTGTGTGTGTGTGTGCCTCTTTATAACAATAATATAATAATAAGCTTTATCTGTATGGCACCTTTCATACACAGAATGCAGCTCAAAGTGCTTTACATTTGGAGCATGTAACACATTAATAGAGAAGAACATAATAATAATAATAATAATAATAATAATAATAGGCTAACGCAGCAAGTTGTTGAGGTAGCACTGTATATATATATATATATATATAAAAGTTGTTACTGTATATATAGGCTTTGCTAACAAATGCTTAGGCCCCGTTGATGTGAACTCTAAGCGGTTAGCCTTAGTGTGTTCTTAGTATTTGTTGTGATTATATGAATTTATATACAGACGTTTAAGGAACACAACGACTGGAAGACTGGCAGCCTTGACCCTTAGCCCCCTACAAGGAAAAACTCCCATATTCCCGGAGGAAACCTTGAGCAGAACCCGACTTAATAGGGGGAGCCCATCTGCTTCTGGCTGGCTGCAGCTCTAATGGCAGCATGACATCAGTACAGTGTGTGTGTGTGTGTGTGTGTCTGCCTATATGTATGTATGTTTGTTGATACGGTTCTTATTCTGTGAGACGCGCGCATGTTTGTATATATGTGTTTGTGTGTGTGTGCATGTGTGTGTGTGTGCATGTGTGTCTGTGTCTGGTGTGTCTGTGTGTGTGTGTGTCTGCCTATATGTATGTATGTTTGTTTAAACGCTTCTTACTTGAGACGCGCACATGTTTGTATGTATGTGTTTGTGTGTGTCTTTTTCTCTCTGTGAGATGTGTTAGTTTGTGTGTTAGTGTGTGTGTGTGTTTGTTGTACCATTCTGCATGTGCGCTCCAGGTAAATAAGGCTTCTCCCTCGTCTCATAAACAAGTCAATTCACCTGCTTATTCTGGGCTGCCACTGAAGCCGTGGGGTTGCCATGGCACTAGGCCATCCGTCATTGATTGGTTGATTGACAGCAGGAAACCTGCTGCCCGGAGGGATGAGGTCATCACCTTAACCAGCCCAGGGCTGCCACACACGCACACTCACGCACGCACACACACACACGCACGCACGCGCACGCACACACACAAACACGCACACACACAAGCGCACGCACACGCACGCACACACACACGCACGCTCGCACACACAAGTGTACACACACACACATGCACGCACACACACAAACACACACACATGCACACACACATGCACGCACACGCACGCACGCACACACACACACGCACACACACGCACGCACGCACACACAGAAGTGTACACACACACACACACACACACACGCACGCACACAAGTGCATACACAAACACACACACATGCACGCACACACACAAACACACACACATGCACGCACACAAACACACACACATGCACGCACACATTTAAATTCTTTATTTGGATTAGAAGATAAGCATATATAATGGCATAATCCAAATTTGACAGAAAGGTGCACAACAGCAGCCACTATCCAGTCCATTATGCACATTAGGGGTAAAGGTGGCACCTACGCCTCCATATGTAGAGGCTGCCAATTACTGCTGATACAGAGCAATATCTTGTCAATATTTTGGCCTTGTTCTGATGGAGTCCGCAGATCTGCAAGCCTCTTACACACATTTTGTGCACATGGCCTAAACTACCAAAAATGAGGGCAATGATTTTACAGGAGTAGCCAGAGTTATTGAAAACATTGTACCATGGTTGATATTTTAACAGTTTTGAAGCATAGCAGATGTCCATGTAAGCATCGAAAGAGCAACCAATTTCTATTATTGTAACGGCTTTGGTGTGTTCAATTATTACAACTATGTCGGGTGTGTTTGGTAAGTTATTTATGGCAGTTTCCAATGTAGCGCACTGTTCGTGTGGGGGGGAGAACCAGTCTGTCTTGATCTTTTCGTTGTGATGAATTGCAGTAAAGGTGGCATTGTCACGGAGCTCCTTCACTGACAGTGCAACGATACAGTCGGCGCCTTGATGTACAGTCCTCACAGGCAGCAGCCATTAAGGATGTGCGCCGATCGCCTCCCTTTGCCGGTGTGATGTTGCAGACAAAACGGCTCATGTGCGGATGGAAACCATGTTGCTAAGTTGGACTTTGTTGGTAGTACCTGAAGACGAGCTTTTATTGTTAATCTGTGGATGTCATCTTGTAGGGCTGTGTTTTTCAGAACTGTGTGTGATACGTACACACACACACACAAACACACACACATGCACGCACACACACACAAACAAATCCACGCACACACACACACATGCACACACACACAAACACATGCACGCACACACACACACACACACACATGCACGCACACACACAAACGCACACAAATGCACGCACACACACACATGCACGCACACACACAAACATGCACGCACACACACACACACGCACGCACATGCATGCACGCACGCGCACACACACATACACGCACACACACACAAACGCACACACACAAACACACACCTGACGCACACGCACGCACACATGCACACGCACACACACGCACGCACACGCATTTGTCTTGCTTTTTCCAGTTGCTGCTACTGGAAGCAATTGAATCCATGCATTTCCACTGAATTATTTTTGGAATCTGATCCCTCATCATACCTGTTCGTTCGTACTCGTCGCTCGACTTATCGTGACTAAATTCAAGATGGCGTCTAACGGTAAAATTCCTTAAGGTGCTGTCTGTATAAATCGTCTTGTAAATAAACTACCAGTGCTTTTTCAAAGTTTTCCATGTCTCGTTTTAAATGTCAAGGCCCTCGGAAGTCTACCAATGAAGTATGGAGCTACTTTGAGCCTCGTAAATGGTGTAAAACAGTGATTTATTTGCATGGCTAGGCCGATGCCCAAGGCACAGCAACGAAACACTGTTGCAGGGCTGCCAACTTTTCAAAAAACCTTGGAGTGAGATTTGGTGGGGCCAACCAAAATTTTGCTGCGGAAATTTTTGTTTGGCTCATTCAGCATTATTCCGTACAGTAAAACGTACATCAGTGGTTCTCAGGTGTAGGGACCAGGCATGGACGGATTATAAACTTTCGGCCCCTGGGCCCACATGTATTAAGGGCTCCCCACTAATTGTCGCGATATGTGGAAGGGGGTTTGGGGGTCCTCCCCAGAATTTTCTTCATTTGTTTGATGTGATTTCCTGTATTCTGGTGCATTTTGGTAGCTTGGAAATCTAGACACCTAGCGGCAGCAAATTACATTGCTTCCAGGGCTAGTCTAGCAACTCTCCGTTGGCTTGTGAGCTCGAAAAATTAAACTTCTATCAGGCCAATCAAATCGTCTATAGAGTCGTTAGGGGGGCTTAACATAATGATTGATGGCAGAGTTGCACCGGTTTGGCTTAAATTCCCTGCTACTTGAAAACAAAGAAGATGGATATTGCTGTTGGCCAAGAGTGTGACACGAGTTAAGCTTGTTTTGAGATGGCAAAAGTTTGAACTAGCCAACTAGCTCGGCTGGTGGGAAAAGCATGGGACTCAGTGCTGTCCTATTAGTGCAGAGGGGAATTTGAAAGACAACCGATTATCCCGCCCTCGGACTGAGCACTGCGAGCGGTGAGTGCCCAGACCCTACATTTTAATGTGGGTCTGGCTCGTCAAACTAAGCATTTTGGCGATGGCCAATACTAAATTCAATCAGATTCATAGCCTACATCCTGATGTGTTGATATTGAGGAAATGATTCCATGCAAAGGCTTGGGCTTCAGGGCACCCTGACACCTGGGTCTGGGCCCAGAAGGCCCGTGCAGTAATCCATCCCTGGGACCATGGGCGTAGGAGGCATTGTGAAAGTGGGTGGGACAATTCAGAGGGTGGGTATGGGGGTCATCCCCCAGAATATTTTTTTTGGACTAGATGCAATTTCCTGAATTCTGGTACATTTTAACAGGTTATTGAGATACTTCTATATAACAAAATGAAGCCAGCCTACGAAATTAATAAAAAGTAAATCATGCATAATTTAAAAATAACTCAATAGGCTACTTGGCTACGCAATAAGGTTTCCATTACAGCACCGCAGACGTTCAATGAACGCATGAAAGTGGACACTGTTTCAACTACATGGAACGTAATAGTGATCATCAAATACCTCCCCAGATTTCAGTGCCCATCAGTCCCAACATTTAACAATATAATCAAACAGTCCAAAAGTAAATTAAATATCAAACTAAACCGAAAAATGTCATGCTTTTTGAAGGCCTACCAGTATGCCGCTCCAAGAAACGCATGTCTCAAAATAAAACTTGCATAAGAAATAAAGGGCTGTCTCGAATACAATCCTGCCCCTAAAGGCCTGTACTTTGTCTTAAGACCATAATTTGAGGATTTACAGTATCTAAGTAGACAAACTGGCTTCAGATATCCAACATAGTGAATAAAGATTGTGCAGTCTTAGCTGTGGTTAGTGACGTGATTCTGTTAATGGGGAGTAACAAAAAAAAAAAAGTTTTACATAGCCTAAGCAGATGCTGAAAAACCTATAGGTTATTATGTTTTTATTTAACTTTTTAAACATCTATAAGGCTTTTTTTACCTTATCAAAAGCTATTTTGCACTTCAGAATTATAACCATGCACACACAGGTAGAATAGTTATGGTGATATTGCAATAAGTTCACAACCACAAAACATATGCTACATTTCACAGTTCAGAAATGTTCAAAAATGTGTGTACATTTCAGCACTCCTTGAAATTATGCAGAAGTGGTCACCTATGTTATTCAGCTAGTTTATTTAAGATAATATATTGGTCATTGTAATGGCCATAGCCTATCCTCCTGAGACTCGGGGTATAAATTTGAATGCATTTTATATTTTGGTTCATTAGGGCTTCATGAGTATACAAAATAAATTTCACCTCTGTACATCAAGTAGTTTTTGAGAAAAGTGATGTCCTCATTTGAGGACATTGGGTCTATTTTACCATAAAACACAACTAAATTGCCATTGTGTAACAAAGTGTAACTCTGTTTATTTCGTCAGAATAGAACAGAGTTCAGAGTAAAACAAAAGTACAAAGTGTGTGTGTGTGTGTGTGTGTGTGTGTGTGTTTGTGTGCGTGAGCGTACACACACGTAGGCTACATGTGAGAGAGAGTGCACACATGTATTTCAAGTGAATTTTTTTTAAAGTAACAAAAACATAAACAATGAAATTAAACACTAAATTCAAAGTTGTGCAAAAATAATGCAAAATCTGTGTGTGTGTGTGATAGTATGGCACCCCGGAGGTATATTTTGAGTGTAGATATTTTGTGTGTATATCAAGATAATGTGCTCTCATTTTACTAAAATGTGTGTAATTTAGCTAAATGCAAGTACAATTTAGCTAAATAAGCCCACAATTTAGTAAAATGAGCACACTATTTATGAAACTGAGCACATCATTTGCTAAATTCAGTGCTTAATCTAGTAAAATAAGACCATGATTTAGAAAAGTTAGCTATTTTTGTCAAATGATCTCACATTTTAGTAAAATGAGTGAACTATATATTAGAATGAGTGCACAAGAATGATAAAATGAGTATGATTTAGTAAAAGCAGGCGCATATTCATTGGAACATATAATTCAAAAAATCAATTTTAACAGTTTAGTTGACAAAACTGTGTGATAACAGTGCAAAATGCAAAAAACAATCCAAAATATGTGAGTGTGTGCATGTGTGTATTGAAAACTGCTACATTTTAGAACTAGCACCATAGGTCTATTATGTGGAAGTAATCTTGAAGTACAAATTTTAAGTCCCGATGTCCTCAAATGAGGACATACAAGATAAAAGCTTCCTGATGTGTTACAATAAAAAATAAATGTGAAAAATGTATGCCATATCATACTAGAACTGTTAGTAAGCATAAATAAACAAGTTTCAACCCCATAAATTACAACGGTACTCTACCATGACGACAGTTGTCATGTGCCCGTTGATGTAGGTTCATATCGACGCCATCTTGTTTTTTCCCAATACAGTGTAATGTGCTTTTATTACCACTAACTGGTACAAATAACTGATATGAGGATATGAGGGCAACAGAAATGTATTCAGAGTATTAGTAGAAAGTAGAAAGTCCTGAAAAGCCTAAATGTTATGTCCTCATACGAGGACGCAGGGTCTCAGGAGGCTATAGCCTACATGCTATTCCTTTTTCAGGATGTACCCATATCTGCATGATGTGAATGTTTGCATATGGCTTATGTCAGGCTTTATATCAATCATTGTGTCTCGTTATTTGATTTTCTTCATATTTTTGCATTAATGTCACTAGGAAACATGCCAATATAAATATATTCATTTATCTGTAATGGGATTGGCTGGAACCTGACAATATAAGAACCATGATAGTGGGATAATCTATGGCTGAGCAATTTACAAAAATGTAACTAATGTACAATAGTTTACATTAGAATACATTATAATTTCGCCCCAATGAGGCTATGTAGAAATGTGTTGCAATTTCAAACCGGATTACTCAGGAACCACTTATTGCACAGAGGCATGCTTTATATCCTCGTATTGATGCGGTTTGCTGTTTATTGTGATGTTGGGTTTGTCACGTGTTGTGTGAAGGGTTAGTGAAATATTAAACCAAGAGTAATGGGTGTGCACTGTGTGCAAAATGCAAATATGATTAGCCTAAATTGCCGCCGGTTCAATGTTAATTTTCATGAACCATTTATCACAGCAACTTCGGTAGCTAATATCATTAGAAAGCTTAGATATGTATAGGTTTAGTTTAGTTGAACCTCATCTGTCAGGTATTTGACCTCAGACTACCCTCTCACCGTCTCTGAAAGCATAACCGTGGCTCAACAGGTAGATCTATAGATAGGCTAAACTAATTTTTCAGGCATCTGACCGACCGTGTTGACACTTCAGCGTGAGAAATCGGGGGTGTGGCGTGTGAGTGTGTAAAACTAATCAAATGCGTGTGTCTCACGGCCAATGCGTGAGAGTTGGCACCTATGCTGTTGGTAGCATTGGCTAACTAGCGCCAGATTTCTGAGTGCAGGGGACAAGCCAAGGTGAGCTAGGAGACATACGTTCACACTCAGTATCATGTTTCAACACACTTTAGGTCAATATCACACCGGAATTCTCCTTTAACAACTTGGTCTGCACTATAGGAGACAATGACAAATCAAAAACGTTTAGTTCCAACTGCATGTGTTACACGTAAGTTGTATAGTATACCATGTAACCTACTACAGTGAATTTGTTTCATTAATGGAGATTAAATGTTATACCCTGCTGCTACACATAGCCTATGTCTTATGCAGCAGCTGTGTGATATTTTGCAAGATGGACATAGGCAATATACTTTATAAGTGTCTTGCCCAGTGTCAACTTCAGCCAGGTCTACACTTGCATCTTCTGTCTCTCCAGCAGGTTCATTGCTGTGTATGTAATAATAAAACATTAGTTCTTGCACAACTGAATGAATCAACTCTTTGTGACAGACCTAGGCTAAACATGACATTAGGAGACGTGTGAAACAATTTTCACTAACTGACCTCTCTCCCACTAATTCGCATCGGTCTTTTATGAGTCGTTTTTGTCCAAGCGAGTTACAGAGTTTGTGACTTGCTTTTGTTCCAGTTGTGTATTTAGGCTAAATTAGGTAGCGTGTGTAGGCTACATGCCTGCCATGCCAACTCTATAGCCTACTGTTTGGAATACTTTTTGCCCTCAAAGAACAATATAGCACCTTAATAATATTAATTTAATAATTTACCATTTTTATCAGAGCTTCCCCTGTTCCAAAGAGCAGCAATCGCCACTGCAGCAGACATATTCGTGACTGCTACAATCCACAACATTCACACACAACCGTAACTGTACAGAACTCGAACTTCTGACCCTGAGCATGACGTCAAAACAAGATGGCCGCCATGTGAATATGGTGAATTGGATTAAATGTGTTTTCTCCCGAACCATTATATATTTATTAGCGTGTGTCCATCCAACACATGCGAATTAGTGATGCGCATCCGTGGTAATGCGCATAAATAAAATGTGCATTAGTCAGCGTTTCCAACACCTATTGATTCTAAGTATTTTGGGACACTTTGCCTATGTTGAGTGAAATGGACGCCCTCCTCTCTGCAGAATTCATTCCTTCATTTTGAAAATATTTTGTTTAATATCGATTAGAAGGAGAAGGCGGAGAATGTTTATATTGTGCAATCGGGTGTTGGCAGCTTCCAATCGCCGGAGACCGCTATACACTTGGGAACGAACAAGGCAGTTTTTTTTGTCAAATTTGGCACTTCACTGTAGAGCTTCATTTCTATCATTTCACGCGGGCTCGGGCTTGCGCGGTAGGCTAAATGAGCGGTCAGGTGATGCGTTTCGGTTAGCAACATTCTGTAGAACGACAGGGAATTAGTCGCTGATAAGGCATGTTGATCAAAGCTGTCAGTGCCCATCAGGATCACATCGTTTGTTAGGCTACAGCAACAAAATCAAACCCAAGGTGAAACAAATGGTTACGGAGAAGAAGTGTGTCAGCTTTCGCTGTAAAGACATTAGGCCTTTTAATATCGTAAATGGCGAGGGGTTTGAAAAGCTGGAGCAAGAACTATTTAATGTCGGGGCTGCGTATGAGAGGGTTCCTGCAAACTTCAGAATGCTGAGAGGACTTGGGCTATTTTATTTCTTTGTTCCAACTTCCAAGTGGCCTAGGCTACGTTAGTCATGAATAGATGATGTCAAATGTTACTCATTTTTGACAAAAGGCAAAAGAGCTGCGTGCGTGCAGACATTTGAATAATGTCGGGCTGTAAACGGGTTCGGCTTTTAAAAAGCTGTCAGTCTCGGGCTCGGTCAGGGCTTGGGCTGATTTCTGTGGGGCTCGGGTCTTGTCGGGCCTAAATTGTAAGGCCCGATTATAGCTCTACTTCACTGACCAACAGTGGGTGGAGACCTTTAGATTCACAAGTCAGGGTTTGAAGAATTATGACAAATGATAGACCTGGCTGTTGCCCCGAGTACTCGTTGTCGGATGCCTATCCCAACAAACAAGCCATCGCATCTATCTATCCATAAATTGCAGGAACGTCTGTCTGTCTGTCGTTGGTCCGTTCGATTTCAAATTTGGCAGGTGTCTTGCTACTGGCATGAGTAGTGTCTTGTTACTGGCATGAGTAAGTGCAGTGCATAGTTTGACATTGTTTGGATAAGAAAAGCTAAATATATCGTTATATATCGGTAAAAGAAGCACACGTTGGCTTTATCCGCTCTACCACCATCTCACACAGCACTGCGCAGGACCAGAGAGAGGATAAGCGGAGATTTGGCAGCACTAAATCACGGTTAAAATGCAAGATGTTTGATTATCATCTCTGACCTCAACAATAAAGACTTCCTGTATGTTTGCTTGCATAAAATGATTACGCGGATTTTGCAACAACACGCCAACAAACACGGGTATGTAGTATGTGCAATAAACTGATGCTTTGAATAGCCCAGGCTACATTGGACGTGAGATCTTGAATTTCCCCTGGGGATCAATAAAGTATCTATCTATCTATCTATCTATCTAGACTTTGAATAAACAAACTACATTTCCGACTGCAAGGTCCCAAATTGAAACAAGCGATAGGCTAATGGTCCCGCATTTAACGTTTCAGAAGACGTGCCACACAGCTAGACAACAAGTGGCAGACAGAAACGTCACTTATGCTACCAAACACTGCTTTTGAGTCACATCGTTGCAAATGTTAAACGATCACAAAACGCTTGTCTTCACTATCAGGAAAGTTATGCAATAAGCTAGGCCTATAGCCTTATCTCAAAACATTTGTTATGCCATTCTGATCTGTAGAAATCACATGCAGTCATGCCTAAATTCTGCTTACTGCAGATTACTTATAGGCTAATATATTATGATATTCAGTATACATTATTGAATGCTTAGCTGGAATGATGTTTTTCCCTATCATCCTATTGTTAAAGCAGGCATACCTGCGGGCATGTAATCGGGCTACAGGTTTTCTACAGGAATGGCATGTTTGAACGGGCACTGCACTAGTTGTATAAACTTGCGATGTGTGCCGATCGAGTTGTTGGGGAAAAACTTTAGCGTCAGCAAAACAACTGTGCACCCGATGTGTGTATTCAGTTTGTTTTATTATAATGGAAACAAGCAAGAGAACACATCAAGTTGCCTAATGTTATAGGGAAGCGCCAGAGATTGCTGAGATTCTCTGAAGGTTACGTCACACGATGCAAATAAACCGTTTCCATCAACTTTATCCGCATTATACTTTATGCGCATTGAGAGTTAATCCACCCCCCTCTAGCGAATCAAATATAGATGCGCATTAGGATTTTTGATGCGCATTTCACGTGTTTCCAACCGGGATTTCTTATTCAAATAGATTAAATGCACATTAGGAAGTTGGATGGAAACACGCTATATGAAGGAAGCAGTGAGTTGATGTGAGTTGATGTACCAGGGGTGAGATTATGTGAGTTGATGAACGCTCCAGGGGTGAGATTATATGACATTATGTGAGTTGATGTATGCTCCAGGGGTGAGATTATGTGAGATTATGTGAGTTGATGTACACTCCAGGGGTGTCACTAGACACTGCACTGTGGCACCTTCTGTGTAGATCAGGCCTACTCTAGACTGCACAGAGTGTGTGTGAGTGTGTCTAGACTGCACAGTGTGTGTGTGTGTGTGTTAACTCTAGGCTGCACAGTGTGTGTGTGTCTACTCTAGACTGCACAGTGTGTAAGTGTGTGTGTGTGTGTGTACTCTATACTCATACTATTTGCACTAAAACAACACTATAATTTAGACACTCAATTTTTCATAGCCCTCATAGAAGATCTATAATGCCCTCATAGAAGATCTATAATGCCCTCACATAGCCTTCACAGAAGATCTATAATGCCCTCACAGAAAATCTATAATGCCCTCACAAAGAAGATCTATAATGCCCTCACATAGCCTTCATAGAAGATCTATAATGCCCTCACACAGAAGATCTATAATGCCCTCACATAGCCTTCACAGAAGATCTATAATGCCCTCATAGAAGATCTATAATACCCTCATTTAGAAGATCTATAATGCCCTCACATAGCCTTCATAGAAGATCTATAATGCCCTCATAGAATATCTATAATGTCCTCACACAGAAGATCTATAATGCCCTCATAGAAGATCTATAATGCCCTCACACAGAAGATCTATAATGCCCTCATAGAAGATCTATAATGCCCTCACACAGAAGATCTATAATGCCATCATAGAAGATCTATAATGTCCTCACACAGAATATCTATAATGCCATATAATATATATAAGTATATAATACTGGCATAGAAGCTTGCCAGTAGAGCAAAGCCAGACTGAATTTCCTGACCTCAAATATTACAGAAGATCTATAATGCCCTCATAGAAGATCTATAATGTCCTCACACAGAAGATCTATAATGCCATCATAGAAGATCTATAATGCCCTCACAGAAGATCTATAATGCCCTCACATAGAAGATCTATAATGCCCTCACATAGCCTTCATAGAAGATCTATAATGCCCTCATAGAAGATCTATAATGTCCTCACACAGAAGATCTATAATGCCCTCATAGAAGATCTATAATGCCCTCACACAGAAGATCTATAATGCCCTCATAGAAGATCTATAATGCCCTCACATAATGTCTATAATGCCATCACAGATCTAGAATGTCCTATCAGAATATCTATAATGCCCTCATAGAAGATCTATAATGCCCTCACACAGAAGATCTACAATAATCACTCACCTGGCTACTCCTAACCCCTGATGGCCTGTGCTGTCCAGCTAGCATCAATCTTCACACAAATTATTCTACAGATCACTGGAGCTGTGTGAAGTCCCCTCATGCTTCAAGAGCTCCACCATCATCCCAATCCCCAAGAAACCCTCCACCACTGGACTGAATAACTATAGACCTGTGGCCTTGATCTCAGTCATCATGAAGTCCTTTGAACATCTGGTGCTGACCCACCTCATAAACATCACAGGCCACCAGCTGGACCCCCTGCAGTTTGCCTACAGGGCAAACAGGTCAGTGGATGATGCAGTGAACTTCATCCTGCAACACTTTGACCAGCCAGGGACCTACCTACGTCAGGATCCTGTTTGTAGTCTTCAGCTCGGCGTTCAACACTATAATACCTGAAATCCTTGCCGCCAAACTCTCTCAGCTGACTGTATCTCCTGCCATCTGTCAGTGGATGTCCAGCTTCCTGACGGACAGGAGTCAGCATGCACACAACTGCACACACACACACACAGGAGTCAGCATGTGCGGCTGAGAGATGTCACATCTGGAACACGGACAACCAGCACTGGTGCACCATGGGGGTGTGTCCTTTCCCCACTGCTCTTCTCCCGCAACACAAACGGCTGTACCTCCAAGGACCCAGCTGGCAAACTCTTAAAATGTGCAGACGACACCACTGCCATTGGGCTCATCCAAACTCTTAAAATGTGCAGACGACACCACTGCCATTGGGCTCATCCAAACAACACCACTGCCATTGGGCTCATCCAAACTCTTAAAATGTGCAGACGACACCACTGGGCTCATCCAAACTCTTAAAATGTGCAGACGACACCACTGCCATTGGGCTCATCCAAACGACACCACTGCCATTGGGCTCATCCAAACTCTTAAAATGTGCAGACAACACCACTGGGCTCATCCAAACTCTTAAAATGTGCAGACGACACCACTGGGCTCATCCAAACTCTTAAAATGTGCAGACGACACCACTGGGCTCATCCAAACTCTTAAAATGTGCAGACGACACCACTGCCACTGGGCTCATCCAAACTCTTAAAATGTGCAGACGACACCACTGCCACTGGGCTCATCCAAACTCTTAAAATGTGCAGACCACTGCCATTGGGCTCATCAAACAACACCACTGCCTGGGCCAAACTCTTAAAATGTGACACCACTGGGCTCATCCAAACTCTTAAAAATGACACCACTGCCAGCTCATCGCGACACCACTGCCATTGGGCTCATCCAAACTCTTAAAATGTGCAGACGACACCACTGGGCTCATCCAAACTCTTAAAATGTGCAGACGACACCACTGCCACTGGGCTCATCCAAACTCTTAAAATGTGCAGACGACACCACTGCCACTGGGCTCATCCAAACTCTTAAAATGTGCAGACGACACCACTGGGCTCATCCAAACTCTTAAAATGTGCAGACGACACCACTGCCACTGGGCTCATCCAAACTCTTAAAATGTGCAGACGACACCACTGCCACTGGGCTCATCCAAACGACACCACTGCCATTGGGCTCATCCAGGATGGTGATGCCGAGTGCATATCGGCAAGAGGTTGAACACAAGCTAGAGCTAAACACTCTAAAGACTGTGGAGATGGTGCTGGACTTTAGGAGCTAAACACTCTAAAGACTGTGGAGATGGTGCTGGACTTTAGGAAGCAACCCGCAGTGCTGGAACTGGAGTATTGGGACATCTGGTTGGGCGTGTTTCAGGACAACAGTCAAAACATCCTTCTTCTTGACAAATGCCTTAATCGCTATTTCCTGTTTGTTTTGTACTTATTGCACTGTCAATATCGTGCAACAGGCGCCATAGCAACATCTAAGCGTCCAGCCGTCTGCCTGGACAATTTGATTAGTCTGCTTTTTTTCATACAGGCATAGAAGCTTGCCAGTAGAGCCAACTCGAATTTGACTCTAAAGACTGTGGAGATGGTGCTGGACTTTAGGAGCTAAACACTCTAAAGACTGTGGAGATGGTGCTGGACTTTAGGAGCTAAACACTCTAAAGACTGTGGAGATGGTGCTGGACTTTAGGAGCTAAACACTCTAAAGACTGTGGAGATGGTGCTGGACTTTAGGAGCTAAACACTCTAAAGACTGTGGAGATGGTGCTGGACTTTAGGAGCTAAACACTCTAAAGACTGTGGAGATGGTGCTGGACTTTAGGAGCTAAACACTCTAAAGACTGTGGAGATGGTGCTGGACTTTAGGAGCTAAACACTCTAAAGACTGTGGAGATGGTGCTGGACTTTAGGAGCTAAACACTCTAAAGACTGTGGAGATGGTGCTGGACTTTAGGAGCTAAACACTCTAAAGACTGTGGAGATGGTGCTGGACTTTAGGAGCTAAACACTCTAAAGACTGTGGAGATGGTGCTGGACTTTAGGAGCTAAACACTCTAAAGACTGTGGCACTGCCACTGGGCTCATCCAAACTCTTAAAATGTGCAGATGACACCACTGCCACTGGGCTCATCCAAACGACACCACTGCCATTGGGCTCATCCAGGATGGTGATGCCGAGTGCATATCGGCAAGAGGTTGAACACAAGCTAGAGCTAAACACTCTAAAGACTGTGGAGATGGTGCTGGACTTTAGGAGCTAAACACTCTAAAGACTGTGGAGATGGTGCTGGACTTTAGGAAGCAACCCGCAGTGCTGGAACTGGAGTATTGGGACATCTGGTTGGGCGTGTTTCAGGACAACAGTCAAAACATCCTTCTTCTTGACAAATGCCTTAATCGCTATTTCCTGTTTGTTTTGTACTTATTGCACTGTCAATATCGTGCAACAGACGCCATAGCAACATCTAAACGTCCAGCTTCGTCTGCCTGGACAATTTGATTGGTCTGCTTTTTTTTCATACAGGCATAGAAGCTTGCCAGTAGAGCAAAGCCAGACTGAATTTCCTGACCTCAAATATTGTGAGCGGGGTTAAATTCAGCCTTGCTTCAAGGCTAGCTCTTCTGTAGTTTCCAAAGGAAACGAGTGCACACACACACACACACAGACACATTCAAAACAGACCCTGAATATACTCTTATGTGTTTTCCAAAGGAAAGGTGTTAATATATTTGGTCCATCTGGAGTAAATCTTGTGGTTAGTGGCAGATTTCTCTGACAGTTGTAACAGGGAGGCCACTTTGCCATGGCACTGAAACACCCACACACACACACCTTGTCATGGCACTGACACCTTCCTAAAGGTCACTAAAGGACACATGGAAGGTCAAACACTCACATGAAGGATCATTAGAGAGACTACACTCACAAAACACACACACACACACACATACACACACACTCAGATCACACAGTAATGAGATGACCTTTAAGCCATCTACCATTAGTACAAACATCTACAAATGCTACAAATATCCAGTTGATAAGATAAACATACAGCCACACACACACACACATACACACACACACACAGTTGATAAGAGAAACCTACAGCCAAACACACATACTGTACACACACACACACAGTTGATAAGAGAAACACACAGCCACACACATACACATACACACACACACACACACAGTTGATAAGAGAAACATACAGCATATCGAGGCTGTCGATACAGTGACCATACAGGCTGCAGAGACACACACACACACACACACACACAGTGACCAAAGAGGCTGCAGAGACACACACACACATACACACACACACATGCACTCACACACAGTGACCATACTGACTGCAGAGACACACACACACACACAGTGACCAAAGAGGCTGCAGACACACACACACACACACACACACACAGTGACCATACAGGCAGCAGAGATTGACCATAGAGAACAATGCAGCAATTCCATCACATGTGCAAAGTTAACCCAGATACCATTAATATGCATTACGCGTCCTTAAAGCGCCCACGGTTATCACCGCAGCTGAAACAAAAATATAATAGACTTCAAATAGTGCCTTATCTGTGTGTGTGTGTGTGTGTGTGTTCAAATAATGCGTTATCTATGTGAAGTGCACAGCGTTGGGTTTCTGAGCCCTTTCTGTTGTTGGGCTGGTGGTTCCTCTAGTGCGGCTTTGAAGCTTGTTTGTGTGTGTGCATGTGTGTGTGTGTGTGTGTGTGGTTAACTGAGAATTCAGTGACCTGAACCGCTGGTACCTCGTGTCTACTTCAAAGCTGCCATTCACAGCCCCAGAGTGGCGGGTCGGAGTGTCCATGCGCCAGCCGGAGGAGACGCAGGTGGAGGTCACACGGCTCTAAAGCTCAGCGCTTTGCCCAGCACACGGAACACACTGCAGAACACACGCTGCAGAACACACACTGCAGAACACACGCTGCAGAACACACGCTACAGAACACACACTGCAGAACACACGCTGCAGAACACAGCACACGCAACACGCTGCAGAACACACGCTGCAGAACACACACTGCAGAACACACGCTACAGAACACACACTGCAGAACACACGCTACAGAACACACACTGCAGAACACACGCTGCAGAACACAGCACACGCAACACGCTGCAGAACACACGCTACAGAACACACACTGCAGAACACACACTGCAGAACACAGCACATTTTAACACGCTGCAGAACACCCCGATACTCAATCCACATCGCATGTGAACAGGATGTCTGCCACCTCTTTCAGAGGCAAAATGTCTGTAAAGCACCAGGCCCTGATGGTGTAACATCTTCCTGTCTCAGGGCCTGTTTGGTCCAGCTAGCACCAATCTTCACACACATATTCAACAGATCACTGGAGCTGTGTGAAGTCCCCTCATGCTTCAAAAGCTCCACCATCATCCCAGTCCCCAAGAAACCCTCCACCACTGGACTGAATGACTATAGACCTGTGCTTGACCCCCAGTGCAGTTTGAACGCCTTTGTTTGACCCACCTCCATAAACATCACAGGTCACCAGCTGCAGGACCCCCTGCAGTTTGCCTAGTTTGTTTCTTTCTCTCCATCTATGCCCCGCTATCTGCCTTCTCTCTACCTCCCTCTATCATTCTCTCTCTAGCTCACTCTATCATTCTCTCTCTACCTCCCTCTATCATTCTCTCTCTAGCTCACTCTATCATTCTCTACTGTACCTCCCTCTATCATTCTCTCTCTACCTCCCTCTATCATTCTCTACCTCCCTCTATCATTCTCTCTCTACCTCCCTCTATCATTACTTCTCTCCCTCATCCCTCTCTCTACTTCCCTTCTCTCCCTCTCTCTCTCCCTCATCTCTCTCTCCATCTCTCATCACTCTCTCTCTCTATCTTGATCGCTTTAATGCTTGTGTCAACGCTGACATCACATTTTCAAAACAATTAACACACAGGTCTAAACAAAAGCACTCTGGCCAAAATTACACATTTTTCTTGCAAAAAGCTCTTACTCTCTCAAAACATTTAAAACATGCAGCAAAAGCACATTTTGCTTTCAAACAACAAACAACTTCAAACAACAAACAACATCAAACAACAAACAATATCAAACAACAAACAACATCAAACAACAGATTTTATAGTCAAATCACATTGGACAACAATGCAAAATATAGTTCTCAAAATGCAAAATATAGTTCTCAAAACGCAACATATAGTTCTCAAAATGAGGTGCTTCAGCGTTCATGCCTGTGCCAGATCAGGGATGTAGTGGAGGCTAAACGCACGTAAACGCCAAATAGTGTTTACGCACCTCTAAATTGCGTTCATCCACATTTAAATAGCAACGTGTGAACACATTCACAAGAGATGACTTCTGCTGTGCAAAGAAGGTGTTCATGAAGACCAAGTGATCCGTTTTTTTTTACAGTAACAGGTCAAAGCAAAAGAGAAAAACTGTAACTGTTTTGCAAAAGGGTATGAGAAATGTGTGAACACATTCGCAAGAGATGACTTCTGCTGTGCAAAGAAGGCGTTTATGAAGACCAAGTAGATCCCAGTTTCTTTAAGCAGGTCAAAGCAATCGAGAAAAACTGTAACTGTTTTGAAAACAAGAGTTGACACAAGCATTAAATCGATCGAGAAAAACTTCTGTTCTTATATATGGATTTTTATGTACTGTGTGTGTGTGTGTGTGTGTGTGTGTGTGACGGAGAGTGTTGAGAGTGTTATAAATGTGTGTGTGTGTATGTGACTGAGTGAGAGTCTGTGTGCGATGGAGAGTGTATACAGTATGTGTGTGATGGAGAGAGTGTGTGTGTGTGTGTGTGTGTGTGTGATGGAAAAAGAGAGTGTGTGTTTGTGATGGCGAGAGCGAGTGTGTGTGAATGTGTGTGATGGCGAGTGTGTGTGTGTGTGTTTGTGTGGGATGGTGTGTGTGTGTGTGTGTGTGTGTGTGTGCGATGGCGAGTGTGTGTGTGTGTGTGTGATGGAGAGAGAGTGTGTGTGTGTGGGATGGCGAGTGTATGTGTGTTTGTGATGGAGAGAGCGAGTGTGTGTGTGTGTGTGTGTGATGGCGAGTGTGTGTGTGTGTGTGATGGAGAGAGAGTGTGTGTGTGTGTGATGGCGAGTGTATGTGTGTTTGTGATGGAGAGAGCGAGTGTGTGTGTGTGTTTGTGATGGCGAGCGAGTGTGTGTGAATGTGTGTGATGGCGAGTGTATGTGTGTTTGTGATGGAGAGAGCGAGTGTGTGTGTGCGATGACGAGTGTGTGTGTGTTTGTGATGGAGAGAGAGTGTGTGTGTATGTGTGATGGAGAGTGCTATTAGTCTGCTCAGGGGAGCCATGTTTACCTGCTGTCAGAGCCTTTGTTCACATACATCACTGTCGCTTAACGAGCGGCAGCAGCAATCACACACACAGCCTAATTACATTCCAGCTCTCTCCTCTCTCTCTCTCTCTCTCTCTCTCTCTGTCTCTCTCTCTCACACACACACACACACACACACAGGACTGATCTGGTTATCCTGAGAAGCAGGTTGCATGATGGAATTACCCCCTAATGCAGGATGTCAGCTTCAAAAGGCAGACAGTGTAAGGGGTGTGTGTGTGTGTGTGTGAGAGAGAGAGAGACTGTCTGTGATAGGGATATAGCTATGTCTGTCTGTATGTGTGTGTGTGTGTGAGAGAGAGACTGTCTGTGATAGGGATATAGCTATGTCTGTCTGAATGTGTGCACATGTGTGTGTGTGTGTGTGAGAGAGAGAGACTGTCTGTGATAGGGATACAGCAATGTCTGTCTGTATGTGTGCACATGTGTGTGTGTGTGTGTTTGAGAGAGACTGTCTGTGATAGGGATATACTGTAGCTATGTCTGTCTGTATGTGTGCACATGTGTGTGTGTGTGTGTGTGTTCTATTGTTATGGACATAAACCATATTCAAATGTCTCTGACTTGATCAACAAAAAGTGACATTCCTCTTTTATTGCATCTCTCAGGATGATATAGACTTGCGATCGCGTCAGATATGAGAATCAGTCCTGATGCACTGCATCTCATTAGCGTTATCCAATACTGGACTTTGCTGATAGCCATTATATGGACAGGAATGGGCTTGTGCCAATGATCATGTGCTATTTATTACTGCTATTACAGATGAAGGCATGCAAATGACAGAGAGAGAGGGGGGGGGGAGAGAGTGGGAGAGAGAAAGAGAGAGAGAGAGAGGGGGAAGAGAAGCATGCACACGCCATCTGGATAAAGATGTGGCAGTACACAGGGAGCAAGAAGGAAATGAAGAGAGCCAGAGAGAAAGCTCGCTAGAGAAGAATAATGACAAGACGGATTAACGTCACAAGCGTTAGATCTCAGTGCCATTACAGCAGGTGGAAAGTAACGAATTACATTTACTCACGTTACTGTATTGAGTAGCTTTTTTGTGTATTTTGTATTTTTTAAGTATTTTTTAAAATCTGTAATTTTATTTTTACTTGATTACCCTTTTGAGTGAAGTATTGTACTTCGCTACATCACAAATCCACAATCACAAAAAAAAGTTAAGACTAACGAAAACCTAAAGGAAGGGAAAAATCGAGCCCGGAACTACAGTGACAATGATCAGCACGTAGCCTACCATAGGACATGACTTCGGTAAAGTTAGACAGAAATTGGCAGAATCGCAAGATTTGCGTTTTGCTGTTCAATAAATCATAGGAGAAACGTTTTCATTGCATAATAGAGAGCTCTATCTAACCGTAGCAAGGTAGACAACAAGCTACAACCCGGTTTTCATCCGAGAGAACCGTGTACAGCATTCTGCTTTCAGCTGAGCATCTAGGGACCGTCTACAAATTGCAAAACCGAAAGTGGATACAAATACATTTGAATAGCTTCACTGTTATTGAGCCTAGTGCTTCCAAAATCACAACACACATCTAGGGCCTCACTAGCAACATAATACACCAGCTAATTATGGAAAAACGGACTCACCCTATTTAAAATCTATGTTTAATAGTTGAAAAATTCAATAGCTTCATTGTCATTGAGGCTAGTGCTTCCAAAATCACAACACTCATCTAGGGTCTCACTAGCAACAGACTACACCTGCTAATTAGGGAAAAAATTACTTGCCCTATTTATGATATATTTTTTAAGGGGGGGAAAATTCAATAGCTTCACTGCTATTAAGCCTACTCATATTACAACATATTATGCTAACCCTAACCTTAACCTAGTCCCAATTCCTAACCCCAACCTTCCTCATTCCCCAGTCCTTACCCCAACCCCTGCCCCTGTCCCAACTCCTAACCTTAACCCAGTCCCAATTCTTAACCCCAACCCTGTCCCCATTCCCAACTCCTAACCTTAACCCAGTCCCAATTCCTAACCCCAACCCTGTCCCCTAGCCCCAATCTCTAATCCTAACCTTTCCCCAGCCCCAATTCCTAACCCCTACTCCTCTTAGCCCCAATCCCCTACTACATGGTTATTACAGTTATTACAGTTATCACACATTTCTCAGTTATTTTATTTTATTACACAGTTTTTACACATTTATTACACTTATATTACAATATTATTTTATATTTTGTACACATAGTCTACACCAGTTCCCACCTTCTTGTTTGTTTCCTCTATGTTCCTTTTTCTTTTATACTACCCTCCGACACAGGACAGGTTTCCCTCACTCCCAGCACCAGTCTGCTCCGACCCAATTGGCCAGCACACTCTAGGCGATCTTGCCCCCAAAAGATAATTTTCCCTTCACCTAACCCTAACCTTAACCCCGAGCGGGGAACATAGGACCCGGGGTACATAGGGATGACCCTGTTAGTTGCTATGCTAGCCAGATAGCAAGCACACGTTAGTTGCTGTGCTAGCCAGATAGCAAGCACACGTTAGTTGCTATGCCAGATAGCAAGCACACGTTAGTTGCTGTGCTAGCCAGATAGCAAGCACACGTTAGTTGCTATGCCAGATAGCAAGCACACGTTGGTTGCTATGCCAGCCAGATAGCAAGCACACGTTAGTTGCTATGCCAGATAGCAAGCACACGTTAGTTGCTGTGCTAGCCAGATAGCAAGCACACGTTAGTTGCTATGCCAGATAGCAAGCACACGTTAGTTGCTATGCCAGATAGCAAGCACACGTTAGTTGCTATGCCAGATAGCAAGCACACGTTAGTTGCTATGCCAGATAGCAAGCACACGTTAGTTGCTGTGCTAGCCAGATAGCAAGCACACGTTAGTTGCTATGCAAGATAGCAAGCACACGTTGGTTGCTATGCCAGATAGCAAGTACACGTTAGTTGCTGTGCTAGCCAGATAGCAAGCACACGTTAGTTGCTATGCCAGATAGCAAGCACACGATTGGTTGTTATGCTAGCCAGATAGCTAAGCACACGTTGGTTGCTATGCTAGCCAGATATAAGCCGTTAGTTGCTATGCAGATTGGTTGGTTGCTATGCCAGATATAGCAAGCACCGCGTTAGCTATTGCTATGCCAGATAGCAAGCACGTTAGTTGCTATGCTAGCCAGATAGCAAGCAAACCGCGTTAGTTGCTGCCAGCTGTGCCTAGCCAGATAGCAAGCACCGTTAGTTGCTATGCTAGCCAGATAGCAAGCACACGTTAGTTGCTATGCTAGCCAGATAGCAAGCACACGTTAGTCAGTCATTTTTGGCACAATTGGGGCACCGTTGTTGTGACATTGACATTTCAATAAAAAACTAAAAATGTCAGCATACACTTTGAGCGCATGGTGGAGAAATTGTCTTATGTACCACTTGCAAGTTATCTTTATCATCACTGAAACATCATAATATCATCAACATAATATTTTACAGGAAAACATTAACTCATTGAATGCCAAGCTGTTTTCGGAAGCTTTGTCCTAGAGTGCCAGCAATCTAGACCATTGTTGATGATTTTTGTACAGCCACAGCATATTCTGTGTTATAGCTATGAACACATACAATGACTCGTTTAAAGGGTGAGACTTTAAGGAAAAATGTAATATTACGTTTTTGGCACTCAATGAGTTAAAACAGTAAGACAGGTGAGAGGCACAACCGCAGCATGAGTAATAGATTAACCAAATGTGACAGCACAACCAATCCTTGTCATGCTGGGTTGGAGGAGCTGGTAGGCAGACAGTTGGTAAGTGTTCTTAACAGTCTTCTGTAATAAACTCTGGGTTTGCTAACTACGTTGTTGGTGCTTCGTTTTATGTGTAGGGACCCTGAGCAAGTGACTGACGAGGTTTGGTGCTGTTTTGAACAATATTACTGGTTAAAAAAATGCTATTTGGTGAATTTTGTAGCAGGAATCACAAGAGCACATCTCACCACTCACTCAGAGCCCCCTTAACCTGGAGTCCCAAGTTCTGCCACAACTCACACCAGTCCTACTCAACACTCACACACACACCCACATTCACACACACACACACTCACACACACATGCACACTCACACACACTCCTCTCTGTAGTGCTTGTGTAATCCTGGCACATCTCATCTGACTGTATGGTGCTGCAGTGGGATCAAACACAGCTGATTGCATCTTATCACCATGATCTCACACATCAACCCCCGCTGCAGCGCACTGTGTGTGTGTGTATGCACACGCTTGTGTGTGGGAGTGTGCATGTGTGTGTGCTTGTGTTTTTCTGTGTGTATGTGTGTGTGTGTGTATTGTAATAAGCATGGAAGGTAGCTAACATGTAAACTGTCCTGTATTCCTTGACACTCCTTGCAAAGATGATGTTGACTCTACACGCGTGGGGTTAACATAATGGGTTTTCACACTCCTCTGCCAGTGTGGAGCGCAGCGTCTATCTGTTCTTTGAAGTGACTTGGCTGCTCTCCCACAATTGTGTGCCTTTGATGTGAACTCATCTGGTGGGTGACGAAGATGATGGTGCGCAGTCAGAGAATGCACACACACACACACACACACAAAGAGACATCCCGTCCACAGCGTATTAACAGGCCAGTCTGTGTTTAACTACTGTCACACACACACACACACACACACACACACAAAGCAACATACAATATGACAACATTTTTGATGTTTTTGACATTTGAATACCTTCCGTGAAATATTACATTGTGACGGGATTTGAACATAAATGGTCCTGCATACTGAATTAAATCTTAATCTGTTTAAAACTACTATCAACCAAAGATGCATGTAAATATAATCGACTGTTTCTGTTTCTTCAAATGTTTGATCCCTTTTCATGTTTCTCACATCTGAAATATCAGAGACAAGAAGAATTCACACAATGAGAGACACATATTTATTTACTCTGTACATCCAGTGGACTGAGAAACAAACAAACTCACACATACTCATACACACACACACACACACTCAAACACACTCACACATACTTATATACACACTCACACATACTCATATACACACACCCATACACACTCACTCACTCACTCACACACACCACCAGGGTTGTGCACAATTCGAATTGCAATTCTGCTTCCTGTTTGCTACCTCAATTGAAATGCAAGTGAAATTCAAGAATTGAATTGGAATTTAAGAGCCAGTTTCAATTAAATTCTGGAATTTTGCACAAGCCTGACACATACACACCCACACACACACACACACACACACTCACACATATTCACATACACACACACACACCTCCATAAGACTGATTTGATTGACAGTGACTGTGTAACTGATGGAGTGTTTCCATTGTGACACGTCCCTGGGCGGAGCCAGTGGAACTTCCATGGCAGGATGAGGAGTATAGAGTATAGTCATATAACTTAGTCAAAGAAGAGAGGAGGACAAGAAGTGATAGAGGAGGAGAGAGAGAGGGGAGGAGGAGAAGTGAGGAGGAGAGAGAGAGGGGAGGAGGTGAAGAAGTGATAGAGGAGAGAGAGAAGAGAGGGGAGGAGAAGAAGTATACTGTAAGTATATATACACTGTAAGAAAATTTCCCGTAAAAAAACAGGAATCAACTGGCAGCAGAGTTTCCAGGAAGTTCCTGTTATTTAACGGTGCCCTGGTTTAACATTATCTTAATGTAAAATAACAACATTAATTTCCTGTAAACTAACAGGAAACAACTGGCAGGATTTCCAGGAGCTTCCCGTTGTTTAACGGCAGACTACCATAACATTAAATTCCTGTTAAGTATATAACATAATTTTGAAAAAATGTGATCTTCACGTTAGTTACACAACAGGTCTTTAATTTTTTACAATTACAGGAAACAAGTGCCATATATTGAGTTCATCCACTCTCAAATCAACATTTTAAAGATAAAAATCCATTTTTTCACATCAGTTACTTATTTGTGTTCAGTTTTCAAAGAAGAATAAGACAGAAGAATTATAATAGAAAACAAAAACATTGCATTAGGCCCGTTTAAAATATAGACACGCTATCTAGTAGTATTTTGAAAATCGTATTTTAAAAATCAAGAAATAAGGTACAAAAGAATTATCATTAAAAAAAAACATTGCATTAGGTTCGTGTATCACGTATAAATGTAAATTGTGGACACGTGATCTAGTAGTATTTCAAAAATCGGGAATAAGGTACAAAAGAATTATCATGGAAAATAAAAACAGCGCATTAGGCTTGTGTATCACGTATGTATGTAAAATGTAGACATGTTATCTACAGTAGTACTATTTCAAAATCAAATAAGATACAGAATAATTATCACAGATATTTATCAATTATCAATATCATTGCATCGCATTGGGCTTGTGTACATGTGAGAATGAATAAACTGACAGATTATGTCCAGAAGAATTTAAAGTACAGAGATGAGTATAAATGAAAATCAGGGAGGAAATCAAGTAACATTCATGAGAAATCAAGTAACATTCACTTTACTTATTAGTGATTGTTCTTAGGCTTCTTCTGGTACTTTTCTCTGTGAGAGAGAGAGAAAACTGATAGGGTACACTAGGATTCATGTAGAGGAAAATTGTGCCAAAGTGAATGAATCGGATGTGAATTTATAACGTTAACACACTTTCTCACAATGAAATTAACTGACATTTATTTCTTACTGTAACTGCATTTATATTTGATTTAATCAGTTGTATGAAGTAGAAGTATAGTGTTCTGTGGTTATTACAGCAGTACTATGCATGATTGCTCTCTTCAGAGGGTGTAAGCTGCCTCCTCCTGATATTGCAGATTCAGAATGTAGAAGGTGGAGAAACATGTCGCAAGGCCTGTTAGAAATGTGGTGAGGTTGGACCCTTCACAAACGAATAAGGATTCAATGCTGATCATCCACTTTTGATGATTACCTTGTCGTTCACCTGAAAAAAAGAATTTATCATATTCAATTTAAGATATAGATCCACATATCAACTATGATTAGATTCCTTTTAGGATTTTGTCCAAACAAAATTCAATACAGAAAAAAAAACATTTAAATATGTTGATCATTATTAGGGCTGAAACGATTCATCGAGTTACTCGAATAACTCGATTACAAAAATTACTCGAGGCAAAAACCCTGCCTCGAAGCCTCGATAAACTCCTATGACACACACTATACGCGCAGGGATCTGATTGTTCCACAAGGACCCTTGTTCAGGAAGCACACCACTAGCGTGTGAATCGTGATATATTCTGAATTTAGCTGGCGCGATGGCGGAGTCAAGATGTCCATAAATGGCAGAGAATGTCTAACGTTTTCAAGTAAAGTTTTGGGATCATTACATACTCAAAAAAGGAAAAGAACAAGCATCTGAACCGAAAACATCCACTCCATGCTGTTTCACCAAGCGTCAATAGGCTATCTATCAATCTATCTATCTAGCCTATCTATCATCTATCTACGTAGCCTATAGCCTACATTGATGTTGGCTGATTTTAATCACATACTGTATTTGTAGCGATGTCGTGATATAATGTTTAGCTTTGATGTTTTTAAGTAAGTAAACTTATTCACGTTCAATTGCAAGACAGTCTTCCTAAAAAAGAACCCCTTATACACACATGCATGCACCCTCATCTTTCCTCACGCACCGCACGCGTGCACACACACACACAGGTTTCTAGGTTACCATAGCAAATAGGCTCACCCCAGGAATTATTTGTTAGTAGCCTAATGGTAAATGCTGCAGGTGTAGAAATGTACATAAAACAGATATTTACTTTGATGTCAGGTCTAGATTACAGCATGAAACCAGAGAATGTCTAACTAGATGTACCGCATAGCGGTACAAAATATGACCGCCGCTCAGTCCTGTACATCCGTTCCGCGAAAATAAATCACACTTCAATTTGTCTCCATATTTTACTCCATCCCCCACTCTTGAAACTTTTGTGTATGCTTGTTTGGCATGCCTGAGTGTGTGTGTGCGGCTGCACAGAAAGTAGCCTACTGGTGCTGAAAAGGTGAATAGATTGTAGAATAGCCAAAGAAGATGTAGCATTGTTATAAAACCTTTAAAATCTCTAAACAATCACAAGTAGGGCAGTTCATCACAGTTCATCCATTGCAACTGGATTGATAAAAGGTCACTTACACCTGTAGGCTACATTGTATTTGGGAAAAGCAAAAGGTATCAGCATAATGTTATTTATTTATTTATTTATTTTTTATGTATTTATAAACAAAAACATCTCTGTCAGTTCCATGCCGTTTTCAACAGCTATCAAAAACAAAGGTCATTTTGGATGGATGGATTTTTTGTGAATGTTTCTTCTTCTACATAAGATTTTAGTCATCTTTAGTTCATGTAATACTTTATTGTCAATGCACAAATTAAGTAACAGTAGTCTGAAATGTTATTGTTAATGCACAAATTAAGTAACAGTAGCCTAGTCTGAAACGAAATGCTGTTTTACATCTAACCAGTGGTGCAAATAACTGACATGTCCAAATGGGCCTTGATGAAATGCGCCGCTAGACTGTTCATACACATTTTACGGGCCAAAGTTGAAGAGCTTTTGTCCGTTATTGTTCGTGCAAATATAGGCTGATTCATGTTCCCTTGCATTGTTTAACTGAGGTCCATGGCTAGTCTGGCTTTCATCAGACCAAGCTCAATCTTTTAAGAAATCAAAAAATAAATAGCGGGCAGATCAGGCTGGGTTCACCCAGCCTTGTCCATAGGCACCCGATATTGTTTAATTTTCTGATTGAGATATACACGCTCTGGCTATTCTAAATGCAAAAATGCATCAGGGAGTTATGACAAAACGGTAACTAACAAACTAGATCCTAATAGAAAGCTGTTAGCTTCCCGAAGCTACAGGTAGGATTATACGGTAGGCCTATTTACAACATAAGGCTCCTTTGGAAACCAATGGCTTACGCCTTACAGTATCAAGTGGACTTAAACTGTCATATCGTGGCGAAAAGTTGTAATAACATTCACGCAGCTCCATGAGTCAAGGAAAGCGCGAATGAAGTAGCCACTTCTAAATGGGACCCACTACACAGTAGCTTAAGGTGTTTTGCTAAAGCAGCCATAATGAAATAAAGGTGTCATTGTTTGGATACTTCACACACACGTGCTTTTTAATTTCACAGACTACAACTACCAAGCTGTAATCAAAGCACATCGATTCCCCTCTCACACCCTGCACGCACTTAAAACAAAATAAACAGGCGTCTCAGTCTCACGCATGTATAGGCAAAACTGTATCAGACCGGTGTAACGTTGGTAAATCTTCCATTGCACAGAATGATTTTGTAGCACGTGCAATAAATGACAGTCGAAAGATACAAACAGTGCTGCTATACATTTGCTTGGTATAACCGCATTTATAGTTTTCTACAAATGCAATCAATCAAATGCCTCCATCACTCAACCAACGCTAACGGTAACATTACCTAGGTCCTTATTGATATTACAAGATTAACGTACCTGCAGTAAAAACCAAGCATGTCCGATAAACATCCTCAGATTTATTTCGGCTTCAAGAAGAAATGGGAATTACACTTCATGTGAACATCGCCCTATCCTTATTAGATGTTAAGCTGCGGTAAATTAGTCCTTGTAGGAAGCGTCCATTGTTTTTTCCAACCCACTTTTAACTTCCAACAAAATTACGTCTCACTGCAACAATGCGCCATCTAGTGGACAAACGACTACTTCTCGCCAATACTGAAAATGCAGCCATGATGATGATGATGAATATTTATTTTGGCTTTCTTTTAATCCTACTGAATTTGTAATTATGTATCGGCCATTCTAATACCGATAGTATGTGGGTGCTTGTGTGTGGGCATGTGTATATGTGTGCACCGCCATTTACAGGCCAATGAGTGTACAGTCACTAAATGTACACATAACCTAATTTTTTTAGACCCCCCCATGGATGAAATTCTACGAAACTTGGCATACCCCCAGAGAATGCCAGGTCAATCATACACATAAAATTTGGTGCAGTTCTGAACATCTTAACTGAAGATAGGGGCGATTAAAGCAAAGCAGAATAATATTGCATCCCGATGTGGGCCCTTGAGACCAAACCATAAAAAATTTTTTCGTCCAGGTAGTTATTTAAAGTCTAGTGGTGGGGTACATACTAAACCAAATTTCATGGGGCTACATACCCACCAAAGTTCCCGGTGGTTCGGTGTCCCGGTATCAATGACCAAAAATTCAGGGAGTAGATGACGGAAAAATTCTTGAATTGTGTGCATGTGTGCGTGTACAAATTTATGTTTATGTGTGTGGGGGTGTGCACATGGAATGGGTTAACATGACCCCTGGAGGCAAACATACGGGAAAAAATTGGTCATCCTAGGCCCTACAGTTCTCAAGATATTCACAGAGAACTGTGTCTGCCCTACCCTCCTTTAGGGGGTCCAGTCCAGCGGGGGCTACAGATCAAAACGAAGAATGACGGTTCCATGCTATCCATGTGGGGGTACATGCCTACCAAGTTTTGTGTACCCGGTCTTTCAGTGTCCGGGAATCCTTGTTGGTGTCGTCACTAAATGTACACATAAATTATTTTATTGTAAGGCCCCCCATGAACGAAAGTACACAAAACTTGGCATGCATTCGGAGGGTGTCATAATGATCCTAGACTTTTAATTTCGTGCAGTTTTGACCTTGTCAGCCAGAGATATTGTGATGAAAACACCTAATTTTTTGCTTTTTAATTTTTAACTAGGTGGCGCTATACATGAAATAAGTGTTAATGGGATGGGTTGACATGCCCCCTTAAGACCAACATACATAAAAAGGTGGACCTCCTAGGCCCCACGGTTCTCGAGATATTCACAGAAAACTGTCTCCGGCCACCTACAGGCCAGTTGGTGTATAGTAACATAAATTAATTTATTGTGTGGTCCCCCATGAACGGAATTCCACAAAACTTGGCGTGCATACAGAGGGTGTCATAATGATCCTACACTTCCAATTTTGTGCAGTTTTGACCATGTTAGGTCACAGATACCTTCAATTACAACACCTCATTTCTACTTTTTTGTGTTTAACTAGGTGGCGCTATACATGAAATGAGTGGTTATGGAATGGGTTGACATGGCCCCTTGAGATCAACATACAAAAAAAAAAAATGGTCCTCCTAAACCCTACGGTTTTCGAGATATTCACAGAAAACTGTGTCTGCCCTACCCTCCTCCTTCGGGGGTCCAGTCCAGCCGGGGGCTACAGATCAAAAAGAAAAACAATGGTTCCATGCTATCCATGTGGGGTTACATGCCCACCAAGTTTTCGTGTACCCGGTCTTTCAGTGTCCGGGAATCATTGACGGAAATTTGGGCATCGAAAAAGAAAAAAAGAAAAATGACTAAATGACTAAACCTATATGACCGCCGCTATTGCTCTGGCGGGTTTGGCTTCTTGTGGCATAATAAGGGGAGAACCTTCACTCTCGAACTCTTCCAGTGTGGTATTGCATCTAGGGCGCATGGCGAGTCCAGAATGAATGGAGGTCTATGGAGCTGTATCCCTCAAAATCCAAGTAATTTGAATATTGTTTTCGAAAGGGGAGACAAAGACAATACACTTGGTTGAGTATTATATTTTTAAAGTCACTTAATTGTTCTAAAAAGCCTTTCAAACGTGTCAATGACATCATTCATTAGCATGATCATAGCATAGCATAGCATCAATGCTAGCGTGTTATGGACAACAACGACCCAACCTGTAAGAAAACGAAAGGACATGACTCCCGGATTATTTCACTTTTGATTGATAATCCATATCCATTTTGGCGAAAAAAAATAAAATAAAATCTGAGGGTTTCAGTTGTTAAATAGGTGAAAACAATAAATGTAGCCATGTAGCTCCATAGGACCCCATGTATTTTGGACTCGCCCGCGATCGCCATCTAGGTGAACTCTGGTGAACTGCAGCCAAATTCGGTTTGTATGGGTTCACAACATAGTACTTCACAACTTCACAACATAGTATGGACAGCTTTGTTCGCCCAGCTAAGTCATGCACAAGAGGCTGCAATTTTACAGAGAGCATTTTGAACATTATTTCATTGTTGGCACTTAAAAACTTAAAACACTAAATGGGTAAATTGCAATAAATGGGCTTAGTTTTTGTAGCCTAATGTTGGAGTTAGAATAAATATCTCTGTGCCATTTGCTTGATCATTTTACAGCAATGTCATTTTCGTTATGCATTATTTGTTTTGGTTGTTTAAAAATGCAAAATATTTTTTATCCGATTAATCGATTAATCGATCGATAAAGTGCTAGATTAATCGATTACAAAAAGAATCGATAGCTGCAGCCCTAATCATTATTACTCTAGTGAATGAAAACAAACATACCTAGTAATATCAGGCGAGGCATCACAGGTAAGCTTGGAAGACTCAACATCAGCTACAGTCGCACATCCCTTAGCAAAAGAAAAGAAAGGCACTCAACAACTCTTCATGATGTGTGTGTGTGTGAGTGAGAAAGTGAATGTAATCTCTGTGAGTGTGTGTGTGTATGTATGTAAGGAGTGAGTGAATGTGAGAGTTGTCTGCAAGGTGAGTATGAAAGGTGTGTGGGTGTGTGTGTGTGTGTCTGCCATTGAATGATTAAAAGTCATGAGGCAGGTGTGATAAGATGTTTGTGTGAAGAATGTGTGTATGTGTGTGCAAAGTGAGGGTGCTTGCTTTTGAAATTGTCTTATCCAGTGTTTGGAATAACGCGTTAGGTAACGACGTGTGTCTTATCTGTGTGTCTGTCTTATCCAGTGTTTGGAATAACGCGTTAGGTAACGACGTGTGTCTTATCTGTGTGTCTGTCTTATCCAGTGTTTGGAATACCGCGTAAGGTAACGACGTGTGTCTTATCTGTGTGTCTGTCTTATCCAATGTTTGGAATAACGCGTTAGGTAACGACGTGTGTCTTATCCAGTGTTTGGAATAACGCGTTAGGTAACGACGTTATTTTTTCACTTACGGGGTAGCCTAATCTAACTAATTACTTTTCCCGTCGTTACAACGCCGTTAACGTTACTGGATGTTAAATGCAGTGCGTTACTATGCATTGATTGAATAAACTGTGTAATCCGAACGCACCCTGGCTCACAGCTAGTGAGGAGGTGGGTTAATAACGACGTAAGCGATTATGATTGGCAGAGTCATGTTTCATGATAGCCAATCAGAGCCCGTGTTTTTACACACTTGCCAGCACACTTGCCACACACACACACGCAACCGCTAAAATAGAGATTCGACGAAACAGCAGATGTCAGGAGCAATCCGAAAAGTTGGATATAAGCACTACTTCAAATTCATCAAGGCAAGAACGTGCATGTAATGTGCATAATGTGCATTATGTCCAGGAGCGAAGACTTTGTCGACATCTGTTGTAAGCAACTCTAATTTAATGAAGCATCTCACACACGCATTTAAAGCTAGTGGCCAAAAACACCGATACCTCCACCACAGATGATAGCTCGCCATCATCCACTAGCAAAGAAGGACTCGGAGAAAAGTCCTCCAAGCAGCAAAAGCTAGATCTTTCTGCCTCACAACAAAAACCTATGACACAGGCTGAAGTCTACCATAGGTCTGTCGATGTGCAATATCTTGAATTTCTCCTTGGGAAGTATCTATCTAATAAATATTGAAAGTTATGTAGCCTACAAACACCTGTCTGTTCTACTCATTTCAACTGACTACTCAAAACTGCTCAAAAAAATCCAAAATCTTTGACATATAGCAACTTTTTTTTTTGTAACAGTAACACAAATAGTTACTTTCCCTGGTAACGAGTTACTCTTATCATAGAGTAATTCAGTTACTAACTCAGTTACTTTTTGGAACAAGTAGTGAGTAACTATAACTAATTACTTTTTTAAAGTAACGTTCCCAACACTGATCTTATCAAAACCACATTGTTTATGGTTTCTATATATGTGTGTCTTAAGTCCTAGATAAATAGATAGATACTTTATTGATCCCCAGGGGAAATTCAAAACCTGCATGTCTCTTAAATTTCATTTGACAATCTGGAACACAGCATGGAAGGTCTATATTGGGTATATTGTCATGAATTTTGGTATGGCTCACATAAATAGTAGGGCTGGGACAACGCGTTGACGTAATCGATGATGTCGACGCAAAATATGAGCGTCGATTCGTCAAGCATAACGTGTGCTGCTAAATATTTGTAATTTTACACCTTCAGTGTTTTCCATACGTTGACTAATCTGTGGCTGGGCACCACGAAATCAAAACCGGCCACCACACATTGATGTTCTATGTTGTAGGCCTACTATTTAAATTAAAGATAAGATAAAATAATTTCATTGAGCTGCACTTTTTACTCAAACAGCCTTTCCTCGCCCCGCCTGCTCTCTCTCGTAACGAGCCCGCTGCTCCTCTAAAACTCTGCTAAGGTCTTATCACAACATAGTACATTGAGGAGACTAAACTAAGTTAAGTTACAGTATGCAATCAAGCAGTATCTCAAAGCTAATGTTAGAATACTGTTTGGGTGTCAAGTTTAGCGTGCTTACTTGCAGCTGCTTATTCGTTACTCATGCAGGGCTCATTTTATGGACTCTGAATGTTTGCAAAATCCCGATGTAAATGGAAAAGGCTAGGCAATCAAGGACATGGGTAGATGGAGGAGAAATCAAAAATAATAAATAAAAAGTTCTATGGAGATGTGCAAAAGTTGGAGAAAGTCAGATATGTGTGTGTGTGTGTGTGTGTGTGTGTGTGTGTGTGTGTGTGTTTTGACGTGTGATGAAATAAGAAAATAAATAAAAGGTCTGTAGCATAGGGAGAGGGATGTAAAAGTGCTAAAAGTCTTGTAGGTGTGTGTGTGTGTGTGGGGGGGGTCATGAGTGCTGAGTAGTGAATGAGTGCAAAGTCAGTATAGTGTGAGTTCAGAGTTGGGAAATGTTTGAGAGTGCTGAGGAGTGAATGTGTGCAAAGTCAGTATAGTGTGAGTTCAGAGTTCGGATGGCCTGGGGATAAAAACTTCTCCTGAGTCTCTCAGTTCTGGCTTTGTGACTACATAGGCGTCTTCTTGATTTCAGCGGTAGGAATAATCCATTGTTAGGATGAGAAGAGTCCTTCAGAATCTTTTGGGCTCTTAGGAGTACTCTTCTGGAATAGATATCTTGTAGAGCAGGGAGTTGAGTTCTTATAGTACGTTCAGTTGAGCACTACTCTCTGCAGAGTACTACAATCTCTAACTGTGGAGTTCCCATACCAGGTGATGATGCTACCAGTTAGAACACTCTCAACCGCTGAAGTGTAGAAGGCCTTCATGATGGATGTAGAAACTTTGAATTTCCTTAGCTGACGAAGGAAGTAGAGTCGTTGTCTGGACTTTTCAGAACATATTGAGTGTTAACAGTCCATGTTAAGTCTTCAGTAATGTGGACACCAAGGTATTTAAAACTTGTGACTCTCTACAGGTTGCCCGCTGATCATTAGTGGGGTGTAACTGTAGTTCTGCTGCTGCCTTCTGTAATCCACTACCATTTCCTTGGTTTTATTGATATTCAGTGTCAAGCTGTTAGATTGACACCACTGTGCCACCTCATCAACCTGATCCAAGTACAGCTGTTCATTGTTGTTACTAATCAGGCCCAAGATCACTGTGTCATCTGCAAACTTGATGATGGAGGTATGACTACTGTTGGCTTTGCAGTCATGTGTGTATATGTTGTACAGCAGTGGACTCAAAACACAGCCTTGGGGAGCACCGGTGCTGATGGTTAATGAGTCAGATGTCAGACCCCCCACTCTAACCACTTGTGAACGGTTGGTGAGGAAGTCAAATATCCAGTGACACAGGGTGGTGTTCAGTCCTAAGGCCTTCATCTTTGTGACCAAGGTGAGAGGTACTATCGTGTTGAATGCTGAACTAAAGTCAATGAACAGCATCCTCACATAATTCCCATTCCCTCCTCCAGGTGAGTTAAGGTGGTGTGCATAAGGTTTGAGATGGCATCCTCTGTAGACCTGTTGGCTCTGTAAGCAAATTGGAGGGGGTCGAAGGAGGCAGGGAGGGATGAGCAGATAATGTTTTTCACAAGCTTCTCAAAACACTTCATCACTGTAGACGTCAGGGCTACTGGGCGGTAGTCATTCAGACATGATGGACTTTTGTTTTTCGGTACTGGAACTATAACAGACTGCTTGACCCAGATAGCAATTTCCTTTGGGCCGGATCCGCATAAAAGCCTTTAGATCCGCCTGTAGCGGACATCTGATTGGTATCTGACTGTGGGCCAGGTCTACTCCTGATACAGGTTTCAGCTCTGCTAGCAATGCTGTTTTATCACCCGGTTTACAGATTTGTCCCAGGTCCAATTTCGCAACTCAACTGGAAGTCAGGAGATGCGTTTAAAATACAAAACACTGATTTGGCCCAAACCTGTGATACGGATATGAGCCGAAGGACCGTTTTTTCACAGCAGACCCAGGTGGTAATGATATTAATTAAGGTAAATTGCTAAATTAAGCAGACCCAGGTGGTAATGATATCAATTAAGCTAAATTGACTGTCCTTTCCCTACTTCATTGTCAACTGGCTGCTAAAGCAAAAAAAAGGTATTTTGGAATGGCACAAATTTAGAAACCATGTGGGTGCACTATGTTCCCATGGCCACTTCATTTCTACAGTAAGGCTGGAAAAGAAGATATAGTTGGCTCAATATTGATCATATGTTCGTTTCATTATTTTTATTATTACCTAGCAGTGGTAAAAGTAGTCAATTGTTGTTTGTGTCAGATCTAACAGTGCTATGAAACAACCCCATATTCTTGCCACGCATGCAGAAGTCCAAGCAGTAATGTTAATCAAGGATCTTTGGTTTGCTCACTATCAATCTTTTGACATGATTTGCCAGCCTGGGGTTGACTAGGACAGCCCAACTTTTCAAGGTAGTATCTGCTTTTTATCTCTGTTGGTTTATTCAGAGACAACAACAAGCAACCGAGCGATTGATAACTTTACTATTATTTTCCAGCAACAACAACTAGCTTAACTTAAATAAAACAGCCATCATAACTATTTTTGAAAAAACAGTGATAACGCTAACAGGATCACTGATGATAAAAAACGAGTGTAATTGTGACTTAACCTATTTTCAAAAAGGAATAAATGGCTCATGTTTATTTTGTGTTGTTTCAGATTGACCAAGGAGATGACTGAGGAAGACAGCCTGAATATCGATGGGAACAGTGGAATTAACACGACTTAAACTTTGTCTGGGATGGCACTTCTACAGCCAGGTTGTTGAATAAAAAAAATAAGACACTTATGTGTAAAGTTTTTTTTTACCCCCCCTTGTGTTTGAAGCCTAGCTTATGTTTATCAGTTGAGCTGTTGGGGAAAACGTTACGAACTTTAGCCTGGGTGAACCTATAACGAACCTGTTAGCAAATGTGTAGCAAACAGATTTTTTTTTTTTTTTAGCCCTAATTACCAATCACATTTCACATGTCAAATAAAGCCGGCTGATGTCTGATAAACGGGTCCGTACCACACACAATAAGCGGACCCGTATTGCATATGATAAACAGATCTGGAACACGTCAGTAACACAGACTACCATAAGGAACTGGGCCAGTCTTAGCCCTTATTGGTACCAGATCCGTCAAACGGATCCAGACCAATTTTGGACCGATGTGCGTTTGGACGCCGGATCAGGTCCATTATGCAGATCCGTGCCGGACGTTGTGGTAGGTGTGGCCCAGTTCCGTCCCAGTGTATGTTTGCTATCTGGGGAGGCAAGTAGGAACTGTCTCTTGAGCCAATGATGTGTTAAAGATATAAGTGAACACAGGAGCTAACTGAGCAGCGCAGGATTTCAAAACCCTGTTAGAAATTCCATCCGGTCCAGTAGCTTTTCTACAATTAACCCTCCTAAAGGCATTGCTCACATCGACCTCAGAGACACAGAAAGGTGCATCCTCATTTGCTTCACATGCTGCAGCTAGTCCAATATAGTCTGTGTTTTTCATGTCAAAGCGAGCATAAAAGCATTAAGTTCATCAGGGGAGGGCTTTACTCACATTCATCATAGGAGGGACTTTCTTTCAAAGCCAGTGATGGTTCGAGTCCTTTCCACACTCATGCTGGATCACCTCCAAGAAATCAGCTTCAACTCTGTCTCTATAGCCGCTTAGCATCTTTAATAGCTCTCGTAAACTATAAGATGCTGCTTTGTAATCCCGTCATATCCCCTGAAATAAGCCCAGCGTTGTAAGTCATGGTGCGTGTCTTTAATGCCGTTCTCACTTCTCTATCCACCCATGGCTTCTGGTTAGGGAAGCTTCCGGATCTTTACAGTTGGGATGATGGAATCAGTTAGCATATTGATGTAACTCAATGATACTTCCGTAAACTCATTGATGTCAGCAGAGTTCGTCTTGAACATCTCCCAGTCAACGTTGCTAAGGGCGTCCTGTAGCCTGGCTTCCGATTCGTCAGTCCAGCGCTTGACCTCCTTCGTCACTGGGGGTCCGTCCGACTTCTCTGTTTGTACATAGGCAGTAGGAAAACAGCGGCATGACCTGATTTTCCGAAAGCTGGTAGAGACTTCGCTTTGTAACTGTTCTTGAACTGTGTGTAGCAGTGATCCAGTGTGTTGTCACCACGTGTAGGGAAGTGAATGTGTTGAATAAATTCAGGCATGGACCGGTTCAGATGTACTTGATTGAAATCACCGGCCACAATAAGCAGCTTCAGGGTGCGTGTGTTGTTGTCTATTTAACACTTCTTGCAATTCTGAAACCGCAGCATCTGTGTTGGCTTGTGGAGGAATGTAGACAGCGTTGAATATTACCAAAGTAAACTCACGGGGCAGGTAGAAGGGTCGACAGACGATCGCTAGATGTTCTAGATGAGGCGAGCAGGACTTTGAGAGAACGGTGACATTTCTAGGATCACACCACTTGCTGTTCGTCATGATGCAAACACCGCCACCTTTCGATTTTCCAGATTCCTCAGTCCTGTCAGAGCGAGCAGCAGAGAAAAACTCCACGGAGTGATGACACTGTCGGTACAAGTTCAGTTAGCCATGTCTCAGTAAAGCATAGAATGTTACAGTCCCTGATGTCTCTTTGAAACTGTATCCTCGCTCTTAGTTCATCCATCTTGTTCACAAGAGACTGGACATTGGCTAGAGAATGCTAGGCAGTGGAGGCCTATGAGCTCCTCAATCTGTTCACGGCCCGGCTCGTTTTCCTCTGTGTTTTTCCTTCTGCGCCCGAGATGCGTCTCCATGGTTCCCTGATGCATCTCGAGAATCTCACCCTATCGTCAATTAAAACATCCGAAACAAAAAAAGGCAATTCATTTCGATGTTTGAGTGTAACGCTCATCATCGTAATCAGTGCAGTGGAAAAGTGCAAAAAAAATTAGGGGTTAATAAAAGGTAAAAGAGTAAATATAAGCACAAGTTAGGCGGAGCAACCAAAAAGGCGTCCAAACGCGGCATGGCAACAGACCCTGTATAAGTTGCTATTAGTGAATTAATGGGGGGATAATTGAATCGAAATCGAATCGGACTGAAAAATGAATCGTTAGATTAATCAATGCATCGAAAAAATAATCGCTAGATTAATCGTTTAAAAAATAATCGTTTATCCCAGCCCTAATAAATAGACGCAGTGGACTGATGCCCACATATCTGACATGTAAACATCTTCCTGTTGCATGCCGCTAGCTCAAATTAACTCAGGAGGAATACCGACATGCAACCACCTCTGCTATGGAGAGCTAGCTAGGCTACTAACTAGCATTAGCTTTCTAAACTGTCAACTGAAGGACTTAACAAGTAATTACCAGCACGGCGAAATGCATACAGTCAGCACTGATCCGTTTGTGCCATATTGTTTATTTTGCCACTGGTTTATTAAACTGATGATGCTAAGCAGACTTAGTTAGCAAGCATGTGTTATAGCAGGTAAATCATGCAGAATTAAACTTTCAAAAACTACGCATACCCTACACATACCAATACATTTAGATGGCTTCAGATTGCAATGAAGAAACGTAAAATTTGATCGACAAGTGATAACGATAATGCATGGCATAAGAAGGGTGAAAGCGCGGTCTTGGCTAGCTGAATAGCACTGCTACTACTTCATTTCAGCAGGGTAACATTCAGAGAGATTATTATACACAGAGCCGGACAGTAACAGAGTACATTTACTTGAGTACAGTACTTGAGTACAATTTTGAGGGATCTGTACTTTTACTGAGTATCATTTTGGGGAGTACTCATGACTTTACTCAGAGTACATTTGAGAGGCAAATATTGTACTCTTTACTCCACTACATTTCTATCCATAACCGTGAGTACCCGTTACTTCTTCTAAAAAAAGGAAAAAAAGAAAGATCTGAAAACCCTCAATTTGTTGTTTCCCTCTCAAACGTGATTGGATTCTGCAGGTGCCACTGATTGGGACAGCCTATCAGCAATCACCTTCAGCTTTCCGCCAAAGTCAACCCATGGTCAGATTTAGATAAGAGATGAACCATGGACGAAACAATGGATGAAGACACAGCAGGTCCATCCCGGGAATGTGCCAACCCGTGGCCCTACCTCGCCAGACTATTTAAATTTTCTGAACAAGTTAATGATTGTTTTCGCTTCAAGTGTTTCAATTACAAAATAGTATTTATGACCAAGAAAGAAGCGAAGTTGGTTGAAAGGAGGGTAGGGCAGACACAGTTTTCTGTGAATATCTCGAGAACCGTAGGGTTTAGGAGGACCATTTTTTTTTTTGTATGTTGATCTCAAAGGGCCATGTCAACCCATTCCATAACCACTCATTTCATGTATAAGCCACCTAGTTAAACACAAAAAAAAAGTAAAAATGAGGTGTTGTAATCGCAGAGGTATCTGTGACCTAACATAGTCAAAACTTTACAAAGTTGGAAGTGTAGGATCATTATGACACCCTCTGAATGCACCAAGTTTCGTGGAATTCTGTTCATGGGGGGGGGCCACACAATAAATTAATTTATGTTACTATACACCAACTGGCCTGTAGGTGGCGAAGACAGTTTTCTGTGAATATCTCGAGAACCGTGGGGCCTAGAGATCCACCTTTTTTTTGTATGTTGGTCTTAAGGGGCATGTCAACCTATCCCATTACCACTTATTTCATGTATAGCGCCTAGTTAAAAATTAAAAAGCAAAACATTAGGTGTTTTCATCACAATATCTCTGGCTGACATGGTCAAAACTGCACGAATTGAAAGTGTAGGATCATTATGACACCCTCGAATACATGCCAAGTTTCCGTGGACTTTTCGTTCATGGGGGGTCTTACAATAAAATAATTTATGTGTACATTTAGTGACCGTACAAAGGATTCCTGGGACACTGAAAGACCGGGTACCACCGAAACTTGGTGGGCATGTAACCCCACATGGACAGCATGGAACCATAAGCTTTTCGTTTTTGATCTGTAGCCCCAGCTGGACTGGACCCCGAAGGAGGGTAGGGCAGACAGTTTTCTGTGAATATCTTGAGAACCGTAGGGCCTAGGATGACCAATTTTTTGCGTATGCAAAATATCCTCTAAATGAGAGAGGAGGAACATTAACATGTTCTAAATGAGAGAGGAACATGAACATGTTCTAAATGAGAGAGGATGAACATTAACATGTTCTAAATGAGAGGAACATGAACATGTTCTAAATGAGAGAGGAACATGAACATGTTCTAAATGAGAGGAACATGAACATGTTCTAAATGTTAAAAGTGGTACAGCAGGAGGCTCAGTGATGTCCTTAGAGTGGAAGTTAGACTCAACCCTCAGACCACGCACACACACAATTCACACAATAATAATAATAATTCACAATACCATACCGCACAATTCACACCACAATGCGCATTAATACACACACACACACTCACACGCGACACACACACACACCACACACGACAATAATACACAATAATAATCAATAATGCACACACACACAATTAATACTATGTTAATAATAATACACCACACACACACACACCAATTAATGCGACACAAAATACACAATTACACGCAGGACACACACACACACAAATATACCCACACGCATACACACACACACTACACGCATTACACACTACACTAATAATAATACCACACACCACTTACACGCGACAATACACACAATTAATAATACACATCGCAGACATAATACTATTAATGCATAATAATAATAATACTACAAACACACACACAATTACACGTGACACACACACACCACATACTAATACTACACAGTGCACATGCCATTACCCACACGCATTGGCTACGACACACACACTAATACGTATTACTAATACACACACACATACCACACACACACAAATACTCACGTGACACCACGCACACACACACACACACACACACACACACACACACACACCACACACACACCACACACACACACCCACACCACACGCACACACACACACACACGCACACACACACACACCACACGCACACACACACCACACGCACACACACAAACCACACACCACACACACACAAACACCACACACACCACACGCACACCACACGCACACACACACACACACACACCACACACACAAACCACACACACACCACACGCATTATTAAACCATACACACACATACCTTACACGTATTAAACCACACACACAACACACACACTATTAATGCATACACTCATACGCATACACACACACTCCATACTCACACGCATACATACTATAATGCGACACATATTATTATTAATTACACACATATACATACTAATGTATAATAATAATAATACATACTCACACACACATAAATACATACTCATTATCGTGACACTTACACGCATACTATTAATACATAATAATACACACACACACACCACACACACACACACCACACGATACACACACACACCACACGTATACACACTACACATACATATTTATTACACTATTATTTATATTATTAAATACATATAACAACACACACACACCACACGCACACACACACACATGCACACACCACACGCATAATACACTTACACACACACACACACACACACACACACACAACCACACGCACTACACACCACACGACACACCACACACACACACACCACACACACACACATACCACACGACACCTACACACATAATATACTACATACATAAATTCATACACACATACTATATATTAATAAACCCTACACACATACACATAAATACTATACTCTATACATAATTACACACACACACACAACTACACATATTAAATTACACACACACACACTACACGTATTAATAAATTATTATTAATATTAATAATTATTATCGACACACACTACACGCATAATAATAATTATAATATTAATAAATACTAATATACACACATACCCACACGACACACACACACTCCACACGATATTAATAATTATTATTAATAATATAAATACATAATATTAATAATTATACAGACATAATAAACTATAATATACACACACAACACCACACTCTACACACACACTATATACATACACAACCACACACATACCCATAAAGACACACACAACCACGCACACACATAAAACTATAATACACACACCACACGCGACACTACACGCACACACACCACACACACACAAACCACACACACCACACACACACACACAAACCACACACACACACCACACGCACACACACAAACCACACACACACCACACGCACACACACAAACCACACACACACACCACACGCACACACACACACCACACACAACACCACGCACACACACACACCACGTATACACACAAACCACACACACACACAAATACACAAACCCTACACACACACACACAAACACCACACCTACACACACACACACCACAATAATAATAATACACACAAAACCACACGACACACAAAACTGCATGGCCACACACACACACCACACGCTTATATTGTCACAAACCACACACACACACACCACACGCAGACACACACTACTAATTTAATAATAAGGTCACTAACACCACAATAATAATAATAAACACACCACACGCACACACACACACCATTAATGCACACACACACACACCACACGCATTACACACTACAATACACACACATTACATTTATTGACGATTTTAGCCAAAGCGACTTTTACTAATGTCAACTATATTACAAGGGACTACATTGTCCCCTGAGCAACTTGGGGTTAAGTGCCTTGCTCAAGGGCACAACAGTGGAAGCTGGGAATTGAACCACAACCAGGCTACTGCACGCCAGCTCCAGCTCCTTAACCGCTTACACTACCACCGCCCACACACACACACACACACACACCACACACACACACACACCACACGCACACACACACACACACACACACACACACACATGGTCAAGAACAGGCCGCCCAGGGGGCTGCTGAGGGTTTGGGATGGGGGTCCCTGTGCCATACGGTGCCATCTCTGCATTGGCACCAGCTGCCCAGCACTGCCCAGGGGTAGGGGTCCATGGTCCACTTCTGCGTTGGCACCAGCTGCCCAGCACTGCCCAGGGGGTAGGGGTCCATGGTCCACCTCTGTGTTGGCATCAGCTGACCAGCACTGCCCAGGGGTAGGGGTCCATGGTGGTCCACCTCTGCGTTGGCACCAGCTGCCCAGCACTGCCCAGGGGGTAGGGGTCCATGGTCCACCTCTGCGTTGGCATCAGCTGACCAGCACTGCCCAGGGGGTGGGGGTCCATGGTCCACCTCTGCGTTGGCACCAGCTGACCAGCACTGCCCAGGGGGTGGGGGTCCATGGTCCATCTCTGCGTTGGCATCAGCTGGCGAGGACTGGAGCGCTTAGGTGAGGAGTGACCTTTCAGATGATGAATGAGTTTGTGAGGGTCTGCCAGAAGCCGAGGCCAAGCATCTCACACACACACACACTCACTCACTCAACCACACACGTGTGCACACACGGACACACACACACACACACACTCACACACAGTGAGGCTTCATGCATGAGCAGTCTTATGATTGAGACGCTTTCTGTGAGGATTTCACTGGTCATTGTAATTAGCTCACCTCACTGGGGAGCCTGACTCTGGCTGGGTTGCAAGACAGTGTGTGTGTGTGTGTGTGTGTGAGGATGGATGCTGGGGGTGTGTGTGGTGTGTGGGGAAGAGAGGCGTGATCGTGCTGGGGGAGTGTGTGGGCGATCTGTTGGGCATCTTGGGTAAGTGTGTGAATGCCTGGTTCACAGACCCCCCCCCCCCCCCCTTAAAACCATTTGAATATGAATCACTACGGAAACCAAGCGTAAAACAGAGGCACATAAAAGAGCTCCTCTGTTTAAGATTCCGCTCAGAGCCATCAAGCAGTCGGCAGCCCTGCAGATCCCAGATCCGTACCCGTCACTACTTAACCTCACACACACACACACACACACACAGACACACACACACACAGACACAGACAGACACGCACACACACACACACCGCACACACACACACGCAGACAGACAGATAGACACATACACAGACGCACACACACACACACACACACACACAGGACACACACACACACACACACACAGACAGACACAGACACACACACACACAGACACACACACACACACACACACACACACAGACAGACACAGACACACACACACACACAGACACACACACACACACACAGACACACACACACACACAGCCTTCGCCCCTGGTTCCCAGGGCTCTGTAGAACAAGGCGCTACTAACTAATGGAGACAATATCTGATTCTTTCCCCTTGAATGACACTGAGGAGACAGGAGCTGTGAGCAAGCCAGCCAAGGACACAGAACAGAGGGATAGAGAGAGGGGGAGAGAGAGAGAGAGGGAGGGAGAAAGAGAAATAGAGAGGGATGTAGGGAGTGAGAGAGGGAGGGAGAAAGAGAAATAGAGAGGGAGGGAGAGATTGATTTAGTGGAGAGAACAGAGGGAAACGGAGAAGGAAGAGAGAAAATAGAAAGGATGAAGGAGAGCAGAGAAGAGAGGGATGAAGAATGATGGTGGGAAAGGAGAGAAGGGAGGAAGGACAGAACACACACACACACACACACACTCTCTCTCTCACACACACACACACCTCTCTCTCACACACACACACTCTCACACACACACACACACACACACACTCTCACACACACACACACACACACTCTCACACACACACACTCTCCGCGCACACACACACACGTCATCGCGCACACACGGAAACACACACACACACGCTCTCACACGCACAATCGCGTCATCATCGGCGCGCGCGCGCGCGATATCATGCGCGCGTATCGGCGCGCGATATCGCGCGCGAATATCGGCGATATCGCGCGTCGCTGCGCGCGCGCGTATCGCGCGCGATAATATCGCGTCGCGCGCGCTTCATCGGCGCGCGCTGGCTTTCCACACACTCTGGCGCTCACACACACACACACACATCTCGCCCTCACACACACACACACACATCGCACTCTCTCTCACACACACACACACACTCCTCACACACACACACACCTCCTCACACACACACACACCTCTCACACACACACACACACACTCTCTCACACACACAGGACTAAACTAAGAGTGAGTCTTCGTTTCTATTGATGATGTCATTACTCATGCAGGAGCTTGACTGAAGTGACCACCTTGATTGGCTGACGACATTGTAACTCGGGAATGATTCCAAACACCTCCCTTACGATGACGAGTGAATAACTTTAAGAGAAAAACAAGAGAAAAGTCAGACCTATTCTTAGTAAGATAAGATAAGAGTATAGAGCTTAGTAAGGATACATGACAACTCATAAGATAAGATAAGAGTATAGAGCTTAGTAAGGATACATGACAACTCATAAGATAAGATAAGAGTATAGAGCTTAGTAAGGATAAATGACAACTCATAAGATAAGATAAGAGTATAGAGCTTAGTAAGGATAAATGACAACTCATAAGATAAGATAAGAGTATAGAGCTCCGTTGCTATGGATGACGTCATTACTCATGCACAAGGCTGACTAAAGTGACCACCTTGATTGGCTGATGAGTATATGCTGGAATGATGTCAAAAACCTCCCCTACGATGATGAGTGACAGGCAACAGGTGGTGAGAATGCGTGCGCTATAAGTAGGCTACTGTGAGGGATGGAAGATGATGAATAAATAGCCTACATGTAAATGAATAAAGAGCAAGACAAAGCAAATCGCCTAGTAACATAATGAAATACACTACGGATTGAAGCAGTATCTTTGCAACATGTTTTAAATTAATCTGTATGAAAACACGTACATGCAAAGAGGAGAAATAATTGAATTTGATTTACAATGAAACGTTACATTTAGTTTACATGCAATGATGGTTTTGGTTGTTGGTGGCGTTATTGCATCCCTTAGTTATTGCACAATTATTCCCTCGCGATCGAGAGCTCCTGTAGCCGCATGTGCAATAAAAACATCACGACGTGAAATGCCACAAATAGCGGCTTAGGATTGTTTGCGAATAGTTCTTAGTGAGTTAGGAGTCCTCTCGACTTCTTTTCTTGTCCCAGGCTTAGCTGCTACTTTTAGGTCTAAAATGCTTCATGAATTACTCTTAGTCAAAAAAATTAGGAGTCCTAAAGTTACGAGTGACACACCCATTATTTTCAGGAGCTGCTCCTAAATTCGCCAGTTAGGGGCTACATTTAGCCTTAAAATTCTTTGTGAATACGGGCCCAGATTCTCCCAGTGACTAAGTAGGAAGGCCAGATTCTCCCATTTTCACAAGTACACTGTTTCTTTCTTCTCCCTCTCTGTCTCTCTCACATACACACAGAGAGTGAGAGAGAGAGAGAGAGTGAGAGAGAGAGAGAGCCAGTCCACCCATTCACATTCCTCTTCTTTAGAAAGACCACACACACATAATGAACGACCACACACACAATGAACGTCTCCAGGCTCAAATCCCCTGCCAGTTCCCAAATGCTTCTCTCCCTCTCTCTCTCTCGTTCCTGATCTTTCTCTCTTTCTCTCGTTCTCTATCCCTCTCTCTCTCGTTCCCTATATTTCTCTCTCTCTCTTGTTTTTACTCTCTTCCTCTCCTTGGCTCAGTCAGCTCTCCTTCATTTATGTACCTCCCCGTCCAGTCTAGCCCAGCTCCCCTCACACACACACACGCACGCATGCACACACATGCACACATACACATACACGCACGTACGCATGCATGCACACACACACACACACACACACACACGCACTCACGCATGCACACACACACACAAATAAAATACATGACATTTACGATGTGCTAACACCACTACAGTCAGCCACACGCTACACATAGCTGCCAACTCTCACGCATTGGCCGTGAGACACACGCATTTGATTAGTTTCACACACTCACACGCCACACCCCCGATTTCTCACGCTGAAGTGTCAACCCGGTTGGTCAGATGCCTGAAAATGAGTTTAGCCTATCTATAGATCTACCTGTTGAGCCACGGTTATGCTTTCAGAGACGGTGAGAGGGTTCAAGAGCACCCCCTGTCTGTGGAATTTTCTAAATGTTCTCTCATTTGCGATGCTACTTCAGAAGCCGTCCCATGCGCATTCCCCCCGCATTTCCCCGGCTTCAGGTATGCTTTGAGTATTATTGAGTATTTTTCACGCTGAAGTGTCAACCTGGTAGGTCAAATACCTGGCAGATGAGGTTCAACTAAACTAAACCTATACATATGATATCACACATCAGGTGAACGTGCGGAATCTAAACTTTCCAATGATATTAGCGCCAGGGGGATAAATTGCTGTGATAAATGGTTCGCGAGAAAATTAACATTGAACCGACGTGCAATTTAGGGTAATCATATTTGCATTTTGCACACAATGCACACCCATTACTCTCCGTTTAATATTTCACTAACCCTTCACACAACACGTGGCAAACCCAATATCACAATAAACAGCAAACCGTACCGAATACGAGGATATAAAGCATGCCTCTGTGCAATAAGTGGTTCCTGAGTAATCCGGTTTTGAAATTGCAACACATTTCTACATAGCCTCATTGGGGCGAAATTATAATGTATTCTAATGTAAACTATTTGTCAGTAGGCCTACATACATTTTTGTAAATTGCTCAGGCATAGATTATCCCACTATCATGGTTCTTATATTGTCAGGTTCCAGCCAATCGCATTACAGATAAATAAATATATTTATATTGGCATGCTTCCTAATGAAATTAATGCAAAAATATGAAGAAAATCAAATAACGAGACACAAATATTGATATAAAGCCTGACATAAGCCATATGCAAACATTCACATCATGCAGATATGGGTACATCTTTAAAAAAAGGAATAGCATGTAGGCTATAGGCTATGGCCATTACAATGACCAATATATTATCTTAAATAAACTAGCTGTATAACACAGGTGACCATTTCTGCATAATTTCATGGAGTGCTGAAATGTACACACATTTTTGAAAATTTCTGAACTGTGAAATGTATATGTTTTTGTGGTTGTGAACTTATTGCAATATCACCATAACTATTCCACCTGTGTGTGCATGGTTATAATTCTGAAGTGCAAAATAGCTTATGGCTACAGCACAAGTATTTCCATGAAAATAAGCAAGTCTGACCTCTGAATTTATTTTGAAAGTGCACCTGATTGATGCATTTAAAAGTTAAAATATACAAACATTTCTTAAATTCTTACAAAACACCCACCCACTTTTTTAAAATTGTTAGTTTGGACCCCCCACTTTTGCCGCAGGCGAAATACCAGTGCTGTTTTCAGCATCTGTTTAGTGCTTCATTGTCATTTTCATTGATTCTCCCATTTGCGCCGATATCGCTCATAAACCTTTTTTTTTTTGTTACACGATTCTCCCATTCCTCTTCTGTCACACACACAGTGACAAGCGCCAACCTCCAAGCGAGTGTTGAAGAGATCAGTCATCCCCCTCACTTTTGATAAGGTAAAAAGCCTTATAGGGTACTAAATAAATAATAACCTATAGGTTTTACGCTTAGGCTATGTAAAACTCTCCATTAACAGCATCACGCCACTAACCACAGCGACTGCATAATCTCAGATTCACTCTGTTGGATATCTGAAGCCAGTTTGTCTACTTAGATACTGTAAGTGTAAATCCTCAAATTATGGCCAGGGTCTTAAGACAAAGTAGGCCTACAGGCCTTTAGGGCAGGATTGTATTCGAGACAGCCCTTTATTTCTTATGAAGTTTTATTTTGAGACATGCTTGGAGCGCATACTTTCCATGCTCATTGAAGGTCTCATGGGTGCTATAATGGAAACCTTATTGGCAAGAGCCAAGTAGCCTATATATTGAGTTATTTTTAAATTATGCATGATTTACTTTTTATTAATTTCGTAGGCTGGCTTTATTTTGTTATATAGAAGTATCTAAATAACCTGTTAAAATGTACCAGAAATCAGGAAATTGCATCTAGTCCAAAAAAAAATTTCTGGGGGAGGACCCCCATACCCCCTGCTAAAATGTCCCACCCACTTTCACAATGCCTCCGACGCTCATGGTCCTAGTAGTAGGCTAGATCCCTTAGATAGCAATCTTAATTTAACTCTGGGACCCTGGTCCCAGGGATGGATTACTGCACGGGCCTTCCGGGCCCAGACCCAGGGGCCCGAGGTGTCAGGGGGCCCTGAAGCCCAAGCCTTTGCATGGAATCATTGCCTCAATATCTACACATCAGGATGTAGGCTATGAATCTGATTGAATTTAGTGTTGGCCATCCCCAAAATGCACCAGAATACAGGAAATCACATCAAACAAATTAAAACATTTCTGGGGGAAGACCCCCAACCCCCCCTTCCACATTAGTGGGGAGCCATTAATACATGTGGGCCCAGGGGCCCGAAAGTTCATAATCCGTCCATGCCTGGTCCCTACACCTGAGAACCACTGATGTATGTTTTTTTTACTGTACGGTAAAATGCTGAATGAGCCAAACAAAAATTTCCGCAGCAAAATTTGGGTTGGCCCCACCAAATCTCACTCCAAGGTTTTTTAAAAAGTTGGCAGCCCTGCGCTACATGCTAACACCACCACAATCAGCCACTGAGTAGCATGTGCGTCTGGATAGACACACCGAGTAGCATGAGCAGCATGTGCTAACACACCGAGTAGCATGTGCTAACACACCGAGTAGCATGAGTACCATGTGCTAACACATCGAGTAGCATGTGCTAACACACCGAGTAGCATGAGTAGCATGTGCTAACACATCACCGAGTAGCATGAGCAGCATGTGCTAACACACCGAGTAGCATGTGCTAACACACCGAGTAGCATGAGTAGCATGTGCTAACACATTGAGTAGCATGTGCTAACACACCGAGTAGCATGTGCTAACACAACGAGTAGCATGAGTACCATGTGCTAACACACCGAGTAGCATGTGCTAACACACTGAGTAGCATAGCATGTGCTAACACACCGAGTAGCATGCGCTAACACACCTAGTAGAGTAGCATGTGCTAACACAATCGGTAGCATAACATGTGCTAACACAATCGGTAGCATCGCCTAACACACCTAGTAGAGTAGCATGTGCTAACACACCTAGTAGAGTAGCATGTGCTAACACACCGAGTAGCATAGCATGTGCTAACACACCGAGTAGCATGCATGCGCGTCTGGATGGACTTTATATGTCACGTATTTCCCAGGAGAACGGCATCTTTTCCTGATGTGTGTTTCCTGGCGAACAGCATCTTTTCCTGATGTGGATTTTGATGTGTGTTTCCAGGCGAACAGCATCTTTTCCTGATGTGTGTTTCCAGGCGAACAGCATCTTTCCCTGATGTGGATGTTGATGTGGCTGAGGACACACCATGGGGGAAGACGAGGTGTTCTAACATCTGGCCATGACCCTGACCGCTCTGAATCGGAGTCTTTGCTTTGTACTTGAGATGTTTATCAAACGCTGAGGACGAGACACTCATCCCCGGGAGAGTCCCTCAGGGATCCCGTCTTACCCCCCTCTCCTGCCCCTGAGGGATGCCTCTGCCAGGCATTCTAATGCCCCAATCACACCCCTCTCCTGCCCCTGAGGGATGCCTCTGCCAGGCATTTTAATGCCCCAATCACACCCCTCTGGCGCCACAGCGGTCAGTCCTGCCGGACGCTCCCCCTCCCCCGGTGGGGATTAGCGTACGCACTCAGCTGAATAATTAAGCAGATAAGGCGGCCATCGCTGCTGAATGAGTGAGACCAATTCCACTAGCAGATGAGCCTCCACGGCGCCTGGACAGGGCTGAGCACGTCTGCATCAATTAGAGCGCCGCGCGCTAAATGGCAGCCGTGTCACTCCACGAACCAGGAGAGCTCCGCAGGGACGCAACAGACCAGACGCGCGCGCGCGCGCGTGCGTGTGTGTGTGTGTGTGTGTGTGTGTGTGTGCGTGTGTGTGCAGAAGCAACATGATATGTGTGTTTGTGTGGAGAAGAAATGAGAAAAAATTACGACAAAGATGAGGAGAGATAGTGTGTGTGTGTCTGAGCATGTGTGTGACACATCCGCAGTGACTACAGAGACAAGACAAGAGTGTGTGTGTGTGTAGAGCAGTGTTTTTCAACCTTTTTTTCAACCACACTTTTGACACTTAAAATGTCCCACGGCACACTAACATCCTGTGTGAAGAAAAAATAAACATACCATAGCCTAAAATTTCAAATAATACACAGATATGGCCTCATTATGGCTTCTATGGGCCCCCCGTTGTACAATGCCTGCATACCACAAATAGTGCAATCATACAATCAATGAGAGCATTTGGTTATAATTTTTTTGATGCAACAGTTGCTTTTCTGGACCAGTGAGTGACATTTGGGTAATTTTCTGCGGGACACCTGATGATCTCTCACGGCACACTAGTGTGCCCCGGCACAGTGGTTGAAAAACACTGGTGTAGAGTATTTGTGTGTGTGTGTGTAGAGGATTCGTACTCTACACTGTTTTTGTACAGTATACTGCCCTTTTGGACGGCCGTTTTCCCCATCTGAAGTGGTGTTTTATGTGTGCTAGCCAGCTCTCTGCATTGACTCCCAAAACAGACACAGACACACACTCACTCACACACACACTCACTCACACACTCACATACACACACAAACAGACAGGTCACCATGGGGAGCCGGACTGTGGTCAGAGGGGCTTCTCTCTCTTTCTCTCTCTCTGTCTCTCTTTCTCTCCCTCTCTCTCTTTCTCTCCCTCTCTCTTTCACTCTCTGTCTGGTTAATGAATGTGTGTGTGTGTGTGTGTGAGAGAGAGTTGTGCTTAATGAACATGTCAGGCATTTTAATAAGAGCCTGAGTAGGACGCAACAGATCAGGCGCAGACGTGGCCCTGATGCGGCCCTGATACGGCCCTGATCTGGGTGCAATTCCGCAGGGTCAACACCTCACCAGAGTGGGTTATATTCTGGAGTCAGATATAGTCTGGAGAAGGGGGTTGTCTTGTGAGGACATTTATTCTCTGCATTTTACCCATCCGGGTGTAGAATGCACACATTCATTCACACACACACACACACACACACACACACTAGGAGTACACCTACACATCCAGAGCAGTGGTAGTTGGGTAGGTGGGTAGTTGCATCACCTCCCAGTGTGGTCTCTTCTGATGTTGTGTCTCTCTCTCCCCCTCCTCTCTTTCCCCCCCTCCTCTCCTCCTCTCTTTCCCCCCCTCCCCCCCTCCTCTCCTCCTCTCTTTCCCTCCTCCTCTCTTTTTTTTCCCTCCTCCCCCTCCTCCTCCTCCCCTCTTCCCTCCTCCTCCCTCTCCCCCTCCTCTCCCCCTCCTCCTCTTTCCTCCCCTCCTCTCTCTCCCCTCCCTCAGCACTCCTCTCTCCTCCCCTCCTCTCTGTCCCCCTCCCCTGTCCTGCCCCCCTCCATCTCCTGCCCTCCTGTGACTCCAGCACTAGCCTCACAGTGCCCTCTGCTGTCCACTGCCCTGTCCTGCCCCTCTCTCCCCCCTCTCATCTCCCCTGCCCCCCTCTCCATCTCATCTCCTGCCCCTCTCATCTCATCTCCCCTCATCCCCCTCTCATGCCTCTCATGCCCCTGCCCCTCTCCTCTCCTGCCCCTCTCATCTCCTGCCCCTCTCCTCTCCCTCTCCTCTTCAGCCCCTCTCCTCTCATCTCCTGCCCCTCTCCTCTCCTGCCCCTCTCATCTCCTGCCCCTCCCTCTCCTCTCCTGCCCCTCTCCTGCCCCTCATCTCCTGCCCCTCTCCTCTCTCCTGCCCCTCTCATCTCCTGCCCCTCTCCCCTCCTCTCCTGCCCCTCTCATCTCCTGCCCCTCTCCTGCCCCTCATCTCCTGCCCCTCTCCTCTCCTGCCCCTCTCATCTCCTTAAGGTAGATTGAGTGACTCACTTTCCTCCATCTGACCTGCTTACACTTACAGGTAGATATAGCACAATATAGCACAGGTAGATAAAGCACAATATAGCACAATATAGCACAGGTAGATATAGCCAGTGGTGGAATGTAACGAAGTACAAATACTTCGTTACTGTACTTAAATACATTTTCCACGTATTTGTACTTTACTTAAGTAAAATTTATAGTGCATACTTTTGACTTTTACTTCGTTACATTTTACAGCAATTATCTGTACTTTTACTCTGCTACATTTCTACAACACCATCGTTCCTTTTTACGATACATTTTATGATCAGTTTTTTTTTTCTCTCTGACAAACACGTTTGTTTTACCGGGGTTGCTACCAAAGATTCTGAGCGCTACGTGCATTCTTAGAAACATAAGCTTCTAGTCTAGACCAGGCAAAGCGTGAGCTTGTAGCCATCTGCATTCGGTAGGCTATATTCACCAGACCCATGGCTACACTGGACATGCAACTGTGTTCTGTGCCTTTCTCTGTCTGTTATCTGCAGCGTTAGGGCCTCCTCTCCGATGAGATTGCTATCCGCGGATCAGCGAAGTTACAGGCTATGCCCATGCTTCTGTCACACGTCTGATCATTTGCGGCACAAATGAATGGTAGACTATTAATGAACCGGTGGCCGGAAAAACGTAACATTTTCCAGATTAGGAAATATTCCTTAATTGTGTGTGATTAAATAAAGATGCATAGCCTACAATTGGGGGGTAGTAACGTGAGCGCTCATTCAATGTCTATGCGTCTGCGCAAGTGAAACTGAACTTAATCATAAAGACACCTTTCTCAGCAACTTTTCTGTTCAATCAGCATAATTGGCATTACGATCCACCCGACGTTTCCCTTGTCTACCCCGTTCCCGTTAAACTTCAGGCTCTCGTGTTTTGCTGAATGATATTACTCAGCAGATCACCCTAGTAGATAACCAGAATTACAGTCTCTAGAATTGTAGGTCAGAATGTAAACTGGGCCACAGATGGTAAGCACAATTGCATTAACTTAAAACTATCTAGTCGAGTATAACCTAAAACTAGCTTAATTAAAATGCCACAGCCCATACTGATTTTTCGTTTTAGAATATAGATATTAAGAGAATAAATCATTATGCAAATACTTTTACTTTTAATACTTAAAGTACATTTAAAAGCAGGTACTTTTTACTTTTACTTAAGTAGGGTTGTCATTGTGGTACTTTTACTTTTACTAAAGTAAATATTTCTCTGTGTATTTGTACTTTTACTTAAGTACTGAGGTTCACTCCTATCCTCCACCACTGGATATAGCACAATATAGCACAGGTAGATATAGCACAATATAGCACAATATAGCACAGGTAGATAAAGCACAGGTAGATATAGCACAGGTAGATATAGCACAATATAGCACAGGTAGATATAGCACAATATAGCACAATATACACAGTATAGCACAATAAAGCACAATATAGCACAGGTAGATATAGCACAATATATTACTGGTAGATATAACACAGGTAGATAAAGCACAGGTGATGCACCTACATCACAACCATGAGAATTCTAAGGGCCCAGCACTGACAGGGGTCCCCAGAGAACATTTCTATATTATCATCAAGTAGGCTGAATAATAAAGTATAAACTGAACAAAATCCAAGATCCATGCTTCTTCATCATTGTTGGCAACATGATCATAATAGCCTTTATATATCAGCCCTCTCCATAGTTCAGTCTTTCATAGGCTTATATAGGCTACTTCGCCCTATTTTTAGTTTTCTTTAGGCCTAATAGGCTGTATGGTAATGTGCTATATGTAATTTGTATATGTGTTCTATTTGTATAGTATTCTATATGTATATGTAATATGTACACTATTGCCAAAAGTATTGGGTCACCTGCCTTGACTCATACTGCATATGAACTTAAGTGACATCCCATTCTTAATCAATAGGGTTTATTATGACGTCGGTCCACCCTTTGCAGTTATAACAGCTTTAACTCTTCTGGGAAGACTTTCCACAAGGTTTAGGAGTGTGTCTATGGGAATTTTTGACCATTCTTTCAGAAGCGCATTTTCACACACTGATGTTGGACGAGAAGGCCTGGCTCTCAGTCTCCGCTCTAATTCATCCCAAAGGTGTTCTATTGTGTTGAGGTCAGGACTCTGTGCAGGCCAGTCAAGTGCATCCACACCAAACTCTGTCTTCATGTCTTTATGTCCAGGAAATAGGTTGCTTTGTGCACAGTCATGTTGGAAAATATGTGCATACTGTATATATATGTATATCTAATATGTAGTATTCTATATGTATATGTAGTATTTTATATGTATTTCTAATATGTATACACTCTTAAAACGAATGTATTGAAAACAACACAACTTGCGTTGTTTTTAACACATCTCTGTGTCCAGCTAGGGACAATACAGTTTGTGTTGTTTCCTGTTTTTAGTTGTTACACAATATGTGTTGAAAATAACACGGCATGCGTTGAAAACAACACAGCATGCATTGTTTTTGCGAGTGTATGTAGTATTATATATGTGTGTTATGTATACATGTCTGTAGCATTATATATGTGTGTTATACATGTATGTAGTATTATATATGTGTTATGTAAACATGTATGTAGTATTTTATATGTGTGCTATGTAAACATGTCTGTAGTATTATATATGTGTGTTATACATGTCTGTAGTATTATATATGTGTGTTATGTAAAAATGTCTGTAGTATTATATATGTGTGTTATGATACATGTCTGTAGTATTATATATGTGTGTTATGCAAACATGTCTGTAGTATTATATATGTGTGTTATACATGTATGTAGTATTATGTGCAACTATTATTCGCCTGATTGTCAATATAACATAAATAACACTCTAATAAACAACATAAACAACACAACATAAACAACTATAATATCCATCCAGCCTGTAGGACACACCTGACCTATGTGTGTGTGTGTGTGTGTGTGTAAGGTCCATAACACTGCTATGAGCCCATGACTACAGTACCACTCCATCTCTCATGTGAATCTAGAATAGCGCTCCATCTCTCATGTGAATCTAGAGTAGCGCTCCATCTCTCCATCTCTCATAATTTAATCTAGAGTAGCGCTCCATCTCTCATTTGAATCTAGAGTAGCGCTCCATCTCTCATGTGAATCTAGAGTAGCGCTCCATCTCTCATAATTTAATCTAGAGTAGCGCTCCATCTCTCATAATTTAATCTAGAGTAGCGCTCCATCTCTCATTTGAATCTAGAGTAGCGCTCCATCTCTCATAATTTAATCTAGAATAGCGCTCCATCTCTCATTTGAATCTAGAGTAGCGCTCCATCTCTCATGTGAATCTAGAATAGCGCTCATCTCTCATTTGAATCTAGAGTAGCGCCTTATCTCTTTTTTGAATCTAGAATAGCGCCTCATCTCTTTTTTGAATCTAGAATAGCGCTCCATCTCTCATGTGAATCTAGAGTAGCGCTCCATCTCATTTGAATCCAGACTAGCGCTCCATCTCTTATTTGAATCTAGAATAACGCTCCATCTCTCATTTGTTTGGTGTTGACTTGTCCACATGTAGCATTATAACTCAAGAAGTGGTGACTGCCATCAATGTCATCCGGAAACCTAAATGTATTAAAACACCTTCTGTGGCAGAGTTCAGATTGATAGCGCAAGGCTTCCGTGACAAAGTGAAATTCCCTCAGGTTGTTGATGCTATAGATGATACTCATATAAAAGTTTAAGAGTGGAGGTGCCGTTGTTGACTCTGGGCGATTCGGCTCATCCTCTACTCTCGTGGTTAATGAAGCCACACCCTGAGGGTATAGGAGTAACACCAGATCCAGTAGATTTCACCCATCGCCTCAGCCTAGCTAGAATGATGGTGGAGCGTGCCTTTGGTGCCTTAAAGGGGTGGTTCAGGATTTTGGACATAGGACCTCATTTCCAAGTAAGCAAGTGTGATATTTATCAGTGGAGTCCGTTTTCAACCGCGTTTCATCCAGTCCTTCTAATTGCAGAGTTCGCGAGGTCCTAGGCTAGCGCAAGTCAGCGGTATGTGCTAGCCTGCCACTAAAGACAGTCTTACCCACTCCAAAGTACACCCGAGGCAAATAAATTATAGCGCCAGACTATCGATGTAAATGTCTGTATTGACAGTGTTATTTCTAACGTTATTCTATCCTTGCATTTCAACGATCGCGATTACATTTTGAGGGACTAGTTTCTTAGCAGCGCGAATTATACTTGCTCCGGTTAGTAGTACTGCTTGAAAAGTAAACAGTAAAGTGCACTCAATGGGGATACCTAGTAGTAGCCTTGGTAATATCAGTCCGCTGAGTTGCAAAATGACTACTAACAACTTTAGGGACCAAAGTATAACTATTGCAACGCGATGCAAGGGTAGTTGTATTTTTACACTATTCTATCAACACAGACATTTACATCGATTGTCTGGAATTTGCCTCAGGTGTACTTTGGAGTGGGTAAGACTGTCTTTAGTGGCAGGCTAGCACATACCGTTGACTTGCGCTAGCCTAGCACCTGCGAACTCTGCAATTAGAAGGACTGGATGAAACGTGCTGAAAACGGTCTCCACTGATAAATATCACACTTGCTTGTTTGTTAGAGCGCTTTGGGTTGCACTATGTGCATGTTAAATGCGCTTTAAAAATAAAACTGACTTGACTTGACTTGAATGGAAGATTAGGATATCTGCAGGATAATGGAAGATTAGGATATCTGCAGGATAATGGAAGGAGGGGGGGGTTGAGATTAGACATGCTCCCTGTCAGTATTTTTAAAGAATGTAAATTACTTGCTAAAGAAAAGACAGATTACAACTGTTGTGTTATAATATAGTGATTTATTATTATTATTATTATTGTTAACATTATTATTACAAGTATTAACATTCTCAACAATCAATTCAATACATTAAAATCAAAACTCCATCTCAAAAGAACTGCTGTGCAGTTTATGTAATGTAACACAGACGAGATGCATCATCCTGTTGGCATGGGAAACGGGTGCTGGGGTTGGCATGGAAACGGGTACTGGGGTTGTGGGAGTTGCCATGGTAAACGGGTACTGGGGTTGGAATGGAAACGGGTACTGGGGTTGTGGGGGTTGGCATGGAAACGGGTACTGGGGTTGTGGGAGTTGGCATGGGAAACGGGTACTGGGGTTGTGGGGGTTGGCATGGGAAAGGGGTACTGGGGTTGTGGGTGCAAAGCTCCAATGAGACTAGTCATAACCTGCATGAACATATTATTTGTAGCCTGCTGTTGGCCTTGCATGGCCAATAAGAGCCTCTCTTTCCACGCCTCCTGTTGTGCCATCATCAGGTTGTCAAGAGCTGCAGCCTCGTCTGCCAGGCAAACTCTGTCTGCGTCCATCATCTCCACCATGAATCTTCTTTGGTCAGCCTGCCACTGCTGCAGCTCCTCATGGCTATGTCCTGGACTGGGGGACAGGGATGGCAAGCCGACCTCCCTCTCTACTGCTACTGGTCCCTGCTGCAGCTACACTGTTGACGTTGACTGACTCCTGAATTGGCTCAGGATCAGTATCTGTTGAGCAAAATAAAAAAAAACATCGTTCATTTCCACCAGCACAGAACGCTCTTTATTTTGTAATTACAAGGACATTGGTTACCATGGGACTCATCATCGCTGGTGTAACTGCCGTTGGTTACCATGGTTACCATGGGACTCATTATCGCTGGTGTAACTGCCATTGGTTACCATGGGACTCATCATCGCTGGTGTAACTGCCGTTGGTTACCATGGTTGCCATGGGACTCATCATCGCTGGTGTAACTGGTGTTGGTTACCATGGTTGCCATGGGACTCATCATTGCTGGTGTAACTGCCGTTGGGTACCATGGGACTCATTGCTGGTGGTTACCAGGCTATCATCCTCTCTGGTGGACTTGGCAACATCCACGGCCTGAACATCCGGCTCGGTACCGAGGAATTTGTCCATATCATCCCGTGGGAACCGTCCCTTTCCTCCCCACTTCTATTAAGGCAGTCCCTCCTCTTCACGTAAAGTTGCCTACGTTTTCTAACCTTAGCCCTGCACTGGTCCACAGAGCGGTTGAAGCCACAATCCTTTAAGCTATCGCTAAACACTTTAAACACAATACTGTTTTTGTGGGTGTTATCCAACATAGAGGATATCTCCTCGTCGGCCCAGATCATGTCAATCAAGTGTTTTTAACCTCTTCGGAGCTCCAGGTCAGACCCCTGTTTGCCATCTTGGTAGCTAGTGAAAGTTTATTACACACAGGTAGCTGCACTTTGTCTGTCTAGGTTAACGTTATGCTAAAGAACTTTGCTCGGTTCGTTAACGTTTTTTTTTTTCAATATTATATTCTGGAAAACGTAATTCCATACACAAGCGCCAAATAGCCCAGTTCAGCACATGGACTGTACATATGGAACTGACCTAGGCCACTAGTTCTATACAGGCAATGGTTTAGCACATTAGCAGCCTAACAGGTTAGCACATATTCCAAACCAATAGCTGTCAGCCAACTGTTTATCCAATTTATGCTATTTATTCCAAATGCATTCAATCTCTCTGGTGAGCTTTATTTGGGCATAGCTAGAAAATGGCTTGACAAATAACAATATAATGGTGATTTATCTGGGCATACAAAGGCTTGACAAATACAAAAAACATGTTACGATGTGTACTAAAATGTAAGCACAAGAGAGTTGTTCCGCTACACTGGGCCGAACACACCACTTCCTCCAGGCACTCTCGGCCAGCTTGTTTTGTTCAGAACAGAGCGACTGCTGCTTTCACATAATACCAATCAAACTGAACTTTGGGGGAAATTCTCTATGTTCCTATTCAAAGAGCCAGGTGTGAAAGCGCCCCATGTGAGGCTCACCCTGTGCCCAGTTCACGCCATCATCTCTTATGGTCCCCATGTGTGGTAGCCCACCCTGTGCCCAGTTCATCATCTCTTATGGTCCCCATGTGTGGTAGCCCACCCTGTGCCCAGTTCATCATCTCTTATGGTCCCCATGTGTGGTAGCCCACCCTGTGCCCAGTTCACACCATCATCTCTTATGGTCCCCATGTGTGGTAGCCCACCCTGTGCCCAGTTCATCATCTCTTATGGTCCCCATGTGTGGTAGCCCACCCTGTGCCCAGTTCATCATCTCTTATGGTGCCCATGTGTGGTAGCCCACCCTGTGCCCAGTTCATCATCTCTTATGGTGCCCATGTGTGGTAGCCCACCCTGTGCCCAGTTGGTCTCTCCGTCTAAACTGTTTCTGTTCTTCCTCCTCTTTTTCCCTAATTCTCCTGCTCCTCTTCAGCTCTCTCTCTCTCTCTCCCTCTCTTTCTCTCTCTTTTCCCCCTGCCTAGTGGCATTGTTCCTCTCTCTCTCTCTCTCTCTCTCTCTCTCTCTCTCTCTCTCTCTTCTTTTCCCCCTGCCTAGTGGCATTGTTCCTCTCTCTCTCTCTCTCTCTTTTCCCCCTGCCTAGTGGCATTGTTCCTCTCTCTCTCTCTCTCTCTCTCTCTCTCTCTCTCTCTTTTCCCCCTGCCTAGTGGCATTGTTCCTCTCTCTCTCTCTCTCTCTCTCTCTCCCTCTCTTTCTCTCTCTTTTCCCCCTGCCCTAGTGGCATTGTTCCTCTCTCTCTCTCTCTCTTTCTCTCTCTTTTCCCCTGCCTAGTGGCATTGTTCCTGGTCTCTCTCTCTTTTTCCCCTGCCTAGTGGCATTGTTTCCTCTCTCTCTCTCTCTCTCTCTCTTTTGCCTAGTGGCATTGTTCCTCTCCTCTCTCTCCCTCTCTCTCTCCCTCTCTCTCTCTCTCTCTCTCTCTCTGTATTATTCTGTCGTTCACTTGGCATGCAGTGGTTATTGGTGGTGTGTCGGTGCTGGGGGTACGTGTGCCCTTTGGGCGAAGCGCCTCACCGGGCAGATCGATTTCATCGCCGGGGCAACGGGAATGACCACATGTCAGCCACACTGCCATTGTTTGGCTTTCTCTCCACACCTAGATACCTCTCTCTCTCACACACACACACACACACCTCCAGCATTGCTATCTCTCTCTCCCTCACACACGCACAAGCAAGGCAAGGCAAGGCAATTTATTTATATAGCGCATTTCATACCCCAGGTAGACACAATGTGCTTTACATAGCTAAGACATTACCTCAAATAAAAGTAAACAGGTGTAAAACATATCACAAGTATAAAATATATCAGAGTAGTAGAATAAGTAAAAACAATAAAAGCAATAAAAATAAATTAAAAACAGGAAAAGCCATAGAGAAGAGGGTGGTCTTCAATTGGGTTTTAAAAGTGGCAATGGTTGGAGCAGTCTTAACTCATTGAATGCCAATCTGTTTTCGGAAGCTTTGTCCTAGAGTGCCAGCAATCTAGACCATTGTTGATGATTTTTGTACAGCCACAGCATATTCTGTGTTATAGCTATGAACACATATACAATGTTCCTAAGAAATCCCAAGCTAAACAGTGGCTAGTTTTCATCAAAATCGCTGTTTTCTTCTAGAAATGGAGATATATCGTCTTTCATGAAATATGAAGTGTTGCCTGTAAACTTTCCGGGAAGTGATCAGCGAGACCTGGCGAGACTGCCACCTAGTGATAGACCCACGAAAATGGCCTGGTTTTGACCTGACGTGCATGCGTCACTGATTCGACCCAAAGTGGCAAACGAGTTATGATAAAATGTCCAGATAAAATGTCCAGATGGTGCGTTTTCATGAGTTTTCGATCATCATATATTTAATTTCCATTCATCACAGAGTTCCCAAAATCACATATAAGGTGTGTTAGAGTGTCTAGTTTCGTAATTTAAAAAAAAAGCTAAAAACATAATATTACGTTTTTGGCACTCAACGCATGGGAAGGAAAAACTTAATTTTACGTTTTTGGCACTCAATGAGTTAAAGTGCTCAGTGAGTTTGTTCCATATCTGGACTGCATGGTAGCTAAAAGCAGCTTCACCCTGTTTGGTGTGAGTAGAAGGTATGCATAATACCTGGCTGTTCTGTGATCTAAGAGGTCTGAGGGGGATGTAAAATTTAAACATGTCTGATATATATGTTGGCAGTGCTTTAAAAACCAGTAGCAGTTAAAATCTATCCTAAAAGAAACTGCCAGCCAATGCAGGGACTTAAGTATAGGGGTGATATGTTCTCTTCTGCTTGTCTTTGTTAGGACTCGTGCTGCAGCGTTTTGAACTAATTGAAGTTGTCTAATTGTCTTTTTTGGGAGTCCTGTGAAGAGCCCGTTGCAATAGTCTAGCCAGCTTGAGATAAAAGCATGGACAAGCTTTTCAGCTTGGCAATGTTTTTCAGGTGATAAAATGATGTCTTAGTTACAGCTCTCATATGATCATCAAAGTTGAGGCACACACACCTCCAGCATTGCAACTCTCTCTCTCTCTCTCTCTCTCACACACACACACCTCCAGCATTGCAACCTCTCTCTCTCTCTCACACACACACACACACCTCCAGCATTGCAACCTCTCTCTCTCTCACACACACACACACACACACCTCCAGCAGTGTTGCAGTAGGTGTTGTTAGGTGTTGTTTGGTGTCAGGGTGCAGTGTTGTTGGGTGTTGTTAGGTGTCGGTGCAGTGTTGTTAGGTGTCAGGGTGCAGTGTTGTTGGATGTTGTTAGGTGTCAGGGTGCAGTGTTGTTAGGTGTTGTTTGGTGTCAGAGTGCAGAGTTGTTAGGTGTCAGGGTGCAGTGTTGTTAGGTGTTTTTGGTGTCAGGGTGCAGTGTTGTTAGGTGTCAGGGTGAAGTGTTGTTAGGTGTTGTTAGGTGTCAGGGTGCAGTGTTGTTAGGTGTCAGGGTGCAGTGTTGTTGGGTGTTATTTGGTGTCAGGGTGCAGTGTTGTTAGGTGTTTTTTGGTGCTGTGAGGTGTCAGGGTTGTTACCATATGTATCTGGTTGCAAGGTTGGGAGAGGTGACTTTTCTATTCGCCACAGGCTTTTTCCCTGTCGTCTGGACAGCCTGATATCTGACTTTTTGACTGCCCTGCTGGCCACACTGGGCATTACAGGCTGTGTGGTCTTCGTACCTTTGATGATCATGTGTTCTGGCAAGATCCTGTTTCCATCCTCACACCTGTTGTGTCACTTCCTGTTTTACAGCCTTCATGACGACCATAAACTCGGAGGAGCCGACTCAGAAAGTGTGTTTTAATTTAGTGATCAGTGACCTTGCCTATTTAAGTAATGAGAGTGAGGTTGGCCGCTTGTTGTGTTGTTGCAAGGGAGGCCGCCGGGGTTGGACAGCATGATTGGGACATCAAGTCAGGTACTTCAGGGCACAAGAGTTCTGCATGAGTCTCCAAGCCAGGGGCGCTGCTAGAACATTTGGGCCCTATGACAGACAATAAGTTTATATATAGCAGGGGTGGGCAAACTTTTTGGCTCAAGGGCCACATTGGGTTTTGAAAATTGGCCGGCGGGCCGCACAACAACCCCCCACCCCCCACGACACACACATAAATTTTTTTTTTTTATAGCCTATAATTTAGTATGAAAAGTATTTGTTTTAAAATGTGAATTGCTTACTGCTAATTTTATGCTGTTTAACAAATAATAATAAAAATAAATTGTGCACTGTCGCTTTAAGACAGTCGCTTTAATTCACGTTTATTTCTCAATGATCTTCTGACTGCTCCGCTATGGCTAGTGCTGTACCTACGGCTGGGCCCTCTCACAGTTTTAAAATGGTCAGTAGTGGGAACTACTGTTGCCTTCATGATTTCCTTTTAAAAGTTTCTTATAAGAAGGACACATCACTTATCAACAATGACAAGCCAGACCCTGCGTCTCTCTCTCCCTCTCGTGAGTGCAGACGCGTTCCCAATTAAATGGATTGCATAATGTTCACGTTAGATCTGCTGCAAAGGAGATAACTAAGAGTTAACTTGGTTTAACATGATGTTATCTCTATTTAACATGATGTTTTGACATTGACATTGTAAACGTTCTCTAAGGAGAGTGAAAAGCAGTTTGCAGTAAAGCTAACCAACTATCGCAGGAAAAAAAACAGCAAGCAGCCTGATAACCAAATTAAATGCTTGGCGGGCCGGATGAAAGTGCTTGGCGGGCAGAATCCGGCACGCGGACCGCAGTTTGCCCACCCCTGACGTATAGAATTATCAGGGGGGCTCTGTCAGTGCCCCTGTCAGTGCTGGGCCCTTAGAATTGTCCTAACTCCACCCCCCTAGCGGCACCCCTGCTCTGAGCTTAAAATCCGATCAGACTTTGCATTCAAGTAATTATTCCTCTATCGGAGGATATCAGAATTTCTGTATATCCAACGTCTCATGAAGGCAGCATCTCACTGTTTCTGTTCATTATCCTAATTGCTTTAATTTCACCTGTTCATTAACCAAATTGCTTTAATTTCACCCTTGTTGTTTTGGTTGTACTGCTTTGTATCCAAAGGCAACATAAATAATGTGACATCACTATGTTGTACTCGGGTCCAGCTGCCCTGCATTGGGACATCTGTGACATCTTTGGCCACAGCAGACGACCTCATAGCATCTCATAGACCTCACATAGCAGTCGACATAGCATTCTCGCGACCTCATAGCAGTCTATGACCTAGCAGCAGCAGTCTCGACATAGCAGTCTATGACATAGCAGTTCACGACCACGCACGTCGACATAGCAGTCTACGACATAGCAGTCTACGACATAGCAGTCTACGACCTCATAGCAGTCTACGACATAGCAGTCTACGACCTCATAGCAGTCTACGACATAGCAGTCTATGACATAGCAGATCACGACCTAGCAGTCTCGACGCAGCAGTCTATGACATGGCAGTCTGCGGCGACCTCATAGCAGTCTACGACGCAGCGGTCTCACGACCTCTTAGCGGTCTATGACATCGCCAGCGGTCTCGACGCAGCAGTTCACGACAGCAGTCACGGCGCCAGTCTGCGACCTCGCAGCAGTCACCTCGCGCCCAGTCTACGACATAGCAGTTCACGGCACTAGCGGTCAGTCTCACGACCAGCGGTCTCGACAGCGGTCTATGACCTAGCAGTCTCGACGCAGCGTCTCATAGCAGTCTACGACCTCGCAGCGGTCACGACATAGCAGTCTACGAGTCCCTGCGACCTCGCCCAGCGGTCTACGCAGCGGTCACACCTCGCAGGCGTCTACGGCATGCCAGAAGTCAGGACCTCATAGCAGTGCAGGGTCATAGCAGTCTAGTCCACGACGCAGCAGTCTACGACCTCATAGCAGTCTGCGACGCAGCGGTCTCGACAGCAGTCTAGCTACCGCATAGCGGTCTATGACGACATAGCAGTACGACGCAGCGGCCTCGCAGCGGTCTGCGACGACCATAAAGCGGTCTACGACCTCGCAGCAGTGATCTCGGACCTGGGCGTCTCACGACCTCATAGCAGTCTACGACCTCGCGGTCTAGGACCCTCGCAGCGGTCTACGACCTCGCAGTCGGTACGACCTCATGGCAGTCTAGCGACGCAGCGGTAGCAGTCGCAGCGGTCTGGCATAGCAGTCCTGCGACCTCATAGCGGTTCACGACCGCCGCAGCAGACCTGGAGCACGAGCAGTCACGACCATGGCAGTCACGACCTCGCAGCGGTCACGACTGGCGGTTACGGCCTCATAGACCTCATAGCGACCGACGCAGCAGTCCTACGACTCAGCAGTCTCATGGCAGCAGTCTATGACCTCGCAGCAGTCTACGACGCAGCGGTCACGGCATAGCAGTCTATGACCTCGCTAGCAGTTCACGACCTCACGCAGCAGTCTCACGACGTCATAGCAGTCTACGGCATAGCAGTCTACGACCTCATAGCAGTCTACGACCTAGCAGTCTACGACAGCAGTCTATGACCTCATAGCAGTCTACGACCTCATAGCAGTCTACGGCTCATAGCAGTCTACGACCTCATAGCAGTCTACGACCTCATAGCAGTCTACGACCTCATAGCAGTCTACGACATAGCAGTCTACGACCTCATAGCAGTCTACGGCCATAGCAGTCTACGACCTCATAGCAGTCGACATAGCGGTCTGGCAATAGCGGTCACGACGCGGTCCTAGCAGTCTCACGACGGTCGGGCATAGCGGTCTATATGACCTCATAGCAGGTCGACAAAGCAGTCTATGGCGCAACCTCGCAGCGGTAGCAGTCGACCCTCATAGCGATTCTACGACGCAGCAGTCCGGCGGCAGCGGTCCGACCCTCTTGGCAGTCTCGCAGCGGTCGACCTCATAGCGGTCTCGACGCAGCGGTCCTGCGGGCGTAGCGGTCTGCGACCTCTTGGCAGTCGACCTCCTCGCCAGCGGTCTGCGACGCAGCGGTCTGACATGGCAGCGGTCACGACCTCGCAGCGGTCTGCCTCACCGGCAGTCGCAGTCGTCGACCTCGCAGCGGTGGCGACCTCGCAGCAGTCTCGAACCGGGTCTGACCTCGCAGCGGTCTGCGACCCTCAAAACAGTCCTACACTCATAGCGGTCGACCTCAGCAGTCGATGACGACGCAGTAGTCTATGACCTCATGGCAGTCACGACCTCATAGCGGTCTCGACATGGCGGTCCACGACATCATAACGGTCACGACCTCGCAGCGGTCTCACGACGCAGCGGTCTACGACCTCACGTGGCGACATCCAGTCGACCTCGCAGCAGTCACGACCTCGCAGCGGTCCTGGGCCTGGCGGTCTATGGCCTCGCAGCGGTCTATGACCTCGCAGCATCCTACGACGCAGCAGTCTCACTGACCTCACTAGCGGTCGACGACCTCATAGCATTTCACGACATAGCAGTCACGACCTCATAGCAGTCTGACACTAGCGTCTCACGACCTCACAAGTAGTCTCGGCATAGCAGTCTCACGACCTCATAGCAGTCTGACACGACCTCAAGCAGTCCTCACGACCTCATAGTAGTCTACGGCATAGCAGTCTACGACCTCATAGCAGTCTACAACCTCATAGCAGTCCACGACCTCATAGCAGTCTACGACCTCATAGCAGTCCACAACCTCATGGCAGTCCACAACCTCATAGCAGTCTACGACCTCATAGCAGTCTTCGACATAAAGCTCGTTCTGCGCAGATCTAGCTGAACATGATGCATGCTGGACTTTTGCACCACTATTATTATTATTATTTGTGTTCATCCTAAACAACACATTTCTGTCAGAGATCATGAAGTCGAATGAGCCTATTGATGTTGGTTTATATCTTTGGTCTATGACATAATCTCCTCTCTGTTGTCATGGTGAATGAGCCTATTGATGTTGGATTCTATATCTATAGTCTATGACATGATCTCCTTTCTGTTGTCATGGTGAATGAGCCTATTGATGTTGGATTCTATATCTATAGTCTATGACATGATCTCCTCTCTGTTGTCATGAGCTAGATACACTTTACGGTGTGCACACCCAGATCAACACTAAAGTTTTCGGGAAACCCAAGGTCCTTCTACCATTTTTTCAAACGGTCCTACTGACCTCGCAGCAGTCACGACCTCGCGTCACTACGACGCAGCGGTCGGCACCAGCAGTCTGACCTCATAGCAGTCGACCTCGCAGCAGTCACGTCGCAGCAGTCTCACGGCATAGCAGTCGACCTCTCATAGCAGTCTCACGACCTCGCAGCGGTCCTGCGACGCAGCAGTCTGCGGCGCAGCGGTCGACTCCGCAGCGGTCGCGACCTCGCAGCGGTCACGGCGCAGCGGTCTATGGCATAGCGATTCTGACCTCATAGCAGTCTGCGACGCAGCGATACATGGCGCAGTCTCACGACCTCATAGCGGTCTCACGACACCAGCAGTCACGGCGCAGCAGTTCACTTAATCTCATAGCAGTCCACGACCTCATAGCAGTTCACGACCATAGCAGTTCAATTTACATAGCAGTCTATGACCTCGCAGCAGTCTCACGACCTCATAGCAGTCTACGACCACAGCAGTTCATTTACATAGCAGTTCACGGCATAGCAGTCACGACCTCGCAGCAGTCTGACCTCATAGCAGTTCACGACTCATAGCAGCGATACCTCTCGACCTCGCAGCAGTCTCACGACCTCTTAGCAGTCTACGACGCGGCAGTCTACGACCTCGCAGCGGTCTACGACTGTAGCGGTCTACGACGCGGCGGTCTACGACCTCGCAGCGTCTACGGCCTCGCAGCAGTCTGCGACCTCGCAGCAGTCTACGACGCAGCGGTCTACGGCATATTCTGCGACCTCTGGCGGTCTGCGACCTCGCTGGCGGTCTGCGACGCCAGCGGTCACAGCGCGCTTGATCTACGACCTCAGCAGTCTACGACCTCATAGCAGTCTATGGCATGGCAGTCTATGGCGCGTAAGTCCTCGACCTGGCAGTCTACGACATAGCAGTCTATGGCATAGCAGTCTACGACCTCATAGCAGTCTACGACATGGCAGTCTACCACCGGCATAGCAGTCTATGACCTCCTTGATCAGTCTATGACCTCATAGCAGTCTACGACCTCATAGCAGTCTACGACATAGTAGTCTATGACCTCATAGCAGTCTACGACCTCTGACCTCATAGTCTACGACCTCGCGAAGTCTACGGCCTCATAGCAGTCTACGACCTCATAGCAGTCTACGACCTCATAGCAGTCTACGACATAGCAGTCTACCTCCTCAGCAGTCTACGACCTCATGGCAGTCTCAGTCTACGACGCAGCGGTACGACCTCGCAGCGGTCTACGACCTCGCAGCAGTCTACGACGCCAGCGGTTTGCGGTCGACCTCGCCAGCAGTCTACGACCTCACCTTGGTCTACGACGCAGCAGTCTATGTAGCAGTCTACGGCCCTCATAGCGGTCTACGACTTGTAGCAGTCTAGACCTCATTCTACGACCTCATAGCAGTCTGCGACGCAGCGGTCACGACCTCTTGAGTCTACGACCTCATAGTAGTCTACGGCTAGCAGTCTACGACCTCATAGCAGTCTACGACCCCTCAGTCTGACCTCAGTCTACGGCTTGCGGTCTACAACCTCCCATAGCAGTCCACGACCTCATAGCAGTCACGACCTCATAAGGTCCCACAACCTCGCGGCGGTCACCGCCTCATAGCGGTCACACGACCTCATAGCAGTCTTCGACATAAAGCTCGTTCTGCGCAGATCTAGCTGAACATGATGCATGCTGGACTTTTGCACACTGTGTGTGTGTGTGTTCATCTCGCAAACAATTCTGTCAGATCTGCATGAAGTCGAATGAGCCTATTGATGTTGGATTCTATATCTTTGGTCTATGACATAATCTCCTCTCTGTTGTCATGGTGAATGAGCCTATTGATGTTGGATTCTATATCTATAGTCTATGACATGATCTCCTTTCTGTTGTCATGGTGAATGAGCCTATTGATGTTGGATTCTATATCTATAGTCTATGACATGATCTCCTCTCTGTTGTCATGGTGACTAGATACACTTTACAGTGTCACACCAGATCAACATAAAGTTTTCAGTACTTACCCAAGGTCCTTCTACCATTTTTCAATCTTTGCAAGACCTTGACGTTTTGTTCCATACAACGCTGGGTTCTTATCAAAAGACTCAAGGGTGTTTATGTACGTGCAGTGTGTGTATGGGGACAGTAAAAGCGGTGACTTATGATGAAAGGTTGAAGCACTGTGGCGTGTTTAAGATGCCTTCCCAGCATCCTTCACTGTGAGCTACTTGGCTGAATCTCATTCTCTCCCTGGCAAAGCCTTAACTGACATCCACTGATAAGAGATTGAGAAACTATTAGAGCTCAACATGAGAGACTATAAGAGCTCAACATGAGAGACTATTAGAGCTCAACATGAGAGGCTATAAAGAGACTATAAGAGCTCAACATGAGAGGCTAGAAGAGCTCAACATGCTAATAACAGGAATGTGATAGCATCTGTGACATAGGCTGTGTCTGAAACAATAAAAATCCTACCTTCTAAGATAGCGTTTGGTGGCAGCAAGGCATCGAGGCCTGTCCAAATCACATATTGGTGTAAAATGCTGCCTTCGTTTTCACATATTTGATCTAATTCATTTAATTATGAGCAGCTGTTGATAACTGGCAGTTGAACGTTACATTATTCTGCTTTCTGGTATCCTGGCAACGGCATTCTGTTGAACATTACGTTAATTCTGCTATTCTGCAAGGAAACAGATGGTGATATTGGCCAATCGGATGCCACAATCCATAAACTCTGAGTATGTGGTGAAAACAGAGTTTTCGTGTGGACTAAAGGCTTGTGAAAGGCTTAAAAAAAATCAGTGTTTAAAAATGACCTGGCTAGGTGTGGACATGGTCAAGGTTCATAGCTGGTACCTTGATGCCTGCTACGGCAAGTGATTCACAGCTGAGGGCCTTCCTTGATGCCTGCTACGGCAAGTGATTCGCTAGACAGCTGAGGGCCTTCCTTGATGCTTGCTACGGCAAGTGATTCGCTAGACAGCTGAGGGCCTTCCGTTTCGGACACAGCCATATTGTTAAATTGACACCACCATAAACACTATTCAGAAAAAACATTTCCGTTTCATGGGCTTGCGCTTAACAGGCTCCTGTTTACATGTGTTAATGCTGCCAGTGGTTTTTGCCATGTTCCAGAGGGTTTATGCACTGTAGTGAGATTTGAGAGGTCAACAAAACAGTCACTGCTGTTAGCTGGCAGTTGAGGGTAGCTTATTAATTGCTGAACTTGAATCTTGAAGGTAAAAGCTGCCACCAGCAATGCCAACGACACAATGCATGCCGTTAGCCCAGAGGTGGGCAAACTACGGCCCGCGGGTCAGATCCGGCCAGCCACACACTTTAATCCGGCTCGCAAAGCATTTAATTAGGTTATCAAAGGCTGCTCGCGATTTGTTTTCCTGCGATACATGACGTTTTGGTTAGCTTTACTGCAAACTGCTCTTCACTCTTCTTAGAGAATTTGTTGTCGATGAGCAGCGATAGGTAGGGTTTGACTTTTTGGGTCCATACTGTCTCCATTGCCTTGAATCTGACTTGAACGTTACGCCATTTAATTGGGAACACGTCTGAGCGCGCATGAGAGGGAGAGAGAGAGAGAGAGAGAGAGAGAGAGAGAGAGAGAGCGACAGGTTCCAGCTGACTTGAAATTGTTGATAATTGATAAAAGGAAATCATGAAGGCAACAGTAGTTCCCAATAATAAACTGTGAGAAGGCACATTATGAGAACGAGTAATGATCTTAAAGTGACAATGCACCATTTATAATTGAGTTGAACAGCATCAAATTAGCAGTATTTCTTATGAAATTAATATTTCAAAACAAAATGACTTTGCCATTATTATGGCCAATATTCAATACAATGTGTGCCAGGCTTAGAGCTCCACCCGAAGGCAGCATGTGAGCAGCTAGTCAGGTGGATGACAAAGATTACCATGAGTTGGTGTGTGTGTGTGTGCATGCATGCATGTTTACGTGATGATGATGATATTGATGATATTGTGCATGCGTGTTTATTGTGTGTGTGTGTGTGTGTGTGCATGCATGTTTTGGTGTGTGTGTTAGGTGTGTCATGCAACAGCTGGCTTGCAGCTGCTTAGCTGAGAGCAGTGGCATGGAGTTCCAATCACTGTGGCCTTGGGAGGCATGCAGTGCAGAGCAGAGAGCAGAGAGCATGTGCAGAGAGCATGTGCAGGGAGGCATGTGCAGAGGCAGAGCATGTGCAGAGGGGGCATGTGCAGAGAGCATGTGCAGAGAGCAGAGAGCATGTGCAGAGGCAGAGAGCATGTGCAGAGGCAGAGGCATGTGCAGGGGAGGCAGAGGCGTGGTGCGGAGGCATGTGTACAGAGCAGAGAGCATGTTGCGGAGGCAGAACAGAGGCAGAGGCATGAACTGGAGGCAGAGCATGTGCAGAGGCAGAGAGCATGTGCAGAGGCATGTGCGGAGTGCAGAGAGCATGTGCAGGGAGGCAGGAGGCATGTGCAGAGGCATGTGCAGGGAGGCATGTGCAGAGGCATGTGCGGAGGCAGGAGGCATGAGAGGCATGTGCAGAGGCAGGCAGGAGAGCATGTGCAAAAAGAGACGGGGGCATGCAGAGAGCATGTGCAGAGAGCATGTGCAGAGGCAGAGGCATGTGCAGGGGAGCAGGGGCATGTGCAGGGCAGAGCATGTGCAGGCATGTGCGGAGGCAGAGGCATGTGCGGGAGGCAGAGGCATGTGCGAGAGGCAGAGGCATGTGCAGAGAGCATGTGCAGAGAGCAGAGGCATGTGCAGAGAGCAGAGGCATGTGCAGAGGCAGAGGCATGTGCAGAGAGCATGTGCAGAGAGCAGAGAGCAGAGAGCATGTGCAGAGAGCAGGAGCATGTGCAGAGGCAGAGGAGCATGCAGAGCATGTGCGGAGGCAGAGGCATGTGCAGAGAGCGTGTGTGCGGAGGCGTGACACAGAGAGCAGAGAGCATGTGCAGAGGCATGTGCGAGAGGAGAGCTGTGCGGAGTGCAGAGAGCATGTGCGGGGAGCAGGAGGCGTAATTGCGGGGGCAGAGGCATGTGCGGGGCGGAGGGGCATGTGCGGGGGCAGGCAGAGGGCAGTGCGGAGACGGGGGAGCAGAGGCGTGTGCGGAGGGGCGTGGTGCGGGGGCAGGGCATGTGCGGAGGGCGTGGTGCGGAGGCAGAGGCATGGGGCAGGCATGTGCAGGAGGGCGTGTGCAGGGGAGCAGGAGCATGTGCGGAGGCATGTGCAGGCAGGAGCATGTGCAGGCGGGAGCGTGCAGGGCAGGGCGGGGAGCGGAGGGCGTGTGCGGGGAGGCAGGGAGGCAGAGGGCATGTGTGGAGCGGAGGCGTGGTGCGGAGGCGGGGGCATGAGGCGGAGGCAGGAGGCATGGGCGGAGGCATGTGCAGAGGAGGCATGTGCAGAGCAGGAGAGCATGTGCAGAGCAGAGAGCATGTGCAGAGAGCAGAGAGCATGTGCAGAGAGAGCATGTGCAGAGAGCATGTGCAGAGAGCAGAGAGCATGTGCAGAGAGCAGAGAGCATGTGCAGAGAGCAGAGAGCATGTGCAGAGAGCATGTGCAGAGAGCAGAGAGCATGTGCAGAGAGCATGTGCAGAGAGCAGAGAGCATGTGCAGAGTTGATCACACAGAACTTCTTTAATGGACAGCTTTCATCAATGAAACATATTATACTGTGAAATTAGACAACATATACAAAAAGACAACACATAGGCTTTTGTGAAAATGTGTAAACAACAACACAATACATACAACAACAGAAGGCAATAATGCGAACCATGTAAATGAGTCATTAGTGT
>NC_063206.1:1000000-1010000 GCF_017589495.1 Alosa alosa | reverse complement strand
CACACACACTAACACATTGGTTGTCACATTGCTACACACACACACACACACAGACACACACATAGTTGGAAACAAGTCAGCCTTCATACTATCACACACACACTGCGGCTATGTTTACATTGTCAGTTAAATGTGACACAATTCTGCATAAGGCTTGTGTAGTTAGCTTGCTGACCATATGACTTAAGAGTATGTGGCGTTGAGGTTAGAGATGCGCGGATGGGCTATTATTTCAACCGTGAATCGCATAGCAAAACTTATCATCCATCCGCACTAACGCTTTTTTGACCAATTTTCAAAACCGCACCCGCCCACCATCCACTGGTTGTTTTAATGTATATGGGTGATCAAGGCGCTGCTGCTGACGGGAGGCTAGAAAGCTCTTGCCTGTTCTAGAAAAGACTGATCCAATGCAGCAAATATATTAAAAGGCTAAAGTCCTACATTGGCTATGTTGTAGCCTTATCCCCAGAATATCAGCAGCAAAACTCAGTCTCTGTCTCGCAAAAACAGTCTCCAAATAAAACGCGACATCAGCCTGTAGCCTATAATTTTATCATAGTAATAAAAAACGCAATTTGGCACATCATTTCAACATGCTGCTATTTGTTTTCCGACTATTTTTCTTAGGCTACCTTCTTTATTCCGCTGTGGATGTTATTGAGCTTGTAGAAGTTTTAGCTCTTACGTTCTGAACATCTCGCACTGCCATTGCCCGATGTCATTTCTGAGTCATATCACTCCATAATCTCTTTTAAATGCCTATTCCCTGAATGGTAGGCTACAATGACTATGTATTTATAATATCGAAACAAAATAACCCAGGCAGTCTCATCTCCAAGATGTTTAGGCCTCCTCCAATACTGTCAGCTGGGCTCATAGGTTGCAGATTTGCTTAGTGGCAAGGCTCTGCAACGAGACGCGACATGGGAGATGAATCATCGGTCAACTTGCACTGTAGCCTATTCTACTTTCTTATTGCACACTGGAGAGGAAAAAATGCTGGTAGGCTACGGCCTACCAGTTGAGCTGAGCTGGGTGTGTTAATATTCCGGCTAAAAGAACTTTGATACTGTCCATTTTCAGTCGAACTAACATGTTTTTAAAAATGCTTTGGTCGGACTAACACAATATTTTTTTTGTTTTCGAGTGTCATGTAAACGTATGACTGACAGGAAAATGGTCATCAGCAGAGGTGAAATGTCTGGGAGAGTGTGTGTGTGTGTGTGTGATGCTCAAGCCTGAGGGAAGGGAAAAGCAGTTGATTTAATTCAACTCTCAAAATCCACATCCAGAACTCCTCAGGTTGGGTATATCTCTGAAGTACACCAGGATATTCTCTGCATACACACACACACACACACAGCAATATTTTGGACGCACAAACTCTTAAGTCCCTCTGGTGTTGCTGAACTTCAAACAGCTTGCTCAACACTTCAAATAAAATTCTTAACTGGAGGGTGTGAATTATAGTGTGTGTGTGTGCCTTCAGATGTGTGAGTGTGTGTGTGTGTGTGTGTGTAGGTGTGTGAAAGGGGGACTCCTGGCACTGAGTAGCAAGGTTCTTGCAGGGTCATCAGGGAAAAATCACGATTCAACCCATTGTGAATTGCTGTCGAGTTACTGTATGTGCGTGTACAGGTGGGTGTGTGTGTGTGTGTGCGTGTCTAGGTGTGTGTGTGTGTGCGTTGAGTTTGTGGGGGAGAAGTGGGGAAGGGTTATTGTGGAAGGGGGGTTCTGCTTCTGCCTTCACATAGGTTACTGTTTCGAAGTGTGTGTGTCAGAGTTTACGCTTGCAAAAAATGGTGCTGGTCAAAGTGACCAGGAGAGGTTTCGTTTTCCGGACATTTTGATGATATGCCGGTCAAATGTCCTATTATCGCTTCTTTAATTGGTCAAGTTGAGTAAAACTGGAGACAGGCTATGTAGCTTAAAGAATGACATAATCAGGCCGTATAGAATGCAACATTTTCATTAGCCTAACTTAAACATGCTTAACTAGTGTCAATTTAAAGATCTAGCCAGTCTCTATGCTGTTTTCATGGACAGCAAGAATCGTTGTTAGTTCGTTGTTTTTAATAGACTACGTTGTTTGATGCTGCAACGTTATCTCCAGTGGTTTAACAGTTTCACGCACAGTTGTGCGCACACATTGAATGAGCGCTGACACCACTACCCCCTAATGCTATGCCTCTTTATTTGATAATACTAAATTAAGAAATATTTCCTATTCTGGAAAATCAATCAATCAACCAAAATTTATTTGTATAGCACTTTACAACAACCAGTAGGCGTCCAAAGTGCTTCACATCAGAGACTAAGAATAAAAACAGCATATCAAGCAGTAAAATGTTGTTTCTTTTTCTTTCGGTCCGCGGTTCAATGATACCATTGTGCGGCAAATTATCCACGGACCAGCAATCTCCTCGTCAAGGAGGCCCTAACCCTGCAGATCATAGACAGAGAAAGCATGCTCTGGGAACAGAACACAGTTGCATGTCCAGTGTAGTCATGGGTCTGTCTACACGGAAAATGACAAGTGTCTTGATGCGGCCGCACCTCCACTTCCAACGTCGCTGATTCCGACAGATGCGCCCAACACTTCGGCTTTTTCTCTAGTGGTGGTGGAGCTGACCGGACATCTGAGGCTTCAAGCATTATCATCATCCATCGCGTCTGGCCTCTGTAAAAGCTTTTAAGGCTAACCTGCCTGGGCCTGGCCATGTTTGAACCGTCTCACTCATTCGTTTGTTGTTTAACAGATGTTTTTTTAAGCGTGCGCTTCCTATTTCAAATGCAGCATATGCGTGTTGTTTAATAACTTTCACACGGTAGAGCCTGTTCCTTTAAAACATAGCCAAAGGACGGTGTATTCTTGCTTTAGTATAGGCCTACATTAGGCTTATTCTCAAATTCAGATTTTGTTAGGGGGACGGGATTATTAGTCAATTTCAATCGGACATCATCTGACCGGAGAGATTTAATTTTGTCGGACATATCATTTTTTTTTCGCCAATGTCCGGCCATTACCGGACAACGGAAACCCTGGTGTGTGTGTGTGTGTGTGTGTGTGTGTGTGTACCGTAGATGGCGTTGAGTTTTTCAGGGTCTAGTGGAGCATGGTGGTTGTGGTAGGGGGTGTGTGTGTGTGTGTGTGTGTGTGTGTGTGTGTGTACCGTAGATGGCGTTGAGTTTTTCAGGGTCTAGTGGAGCATGGTGGTTGCGATAGGTGTGTGTGTGTGTGTGTGTGTGTGTACCGTAGATGCCGTTGAGTTTTTCAGGGTCTAGTGGAGCATGGTGGTTGTGATAGGGGGTGTGTGTGTGTGTGTGTGTGTGTGTGTGTGTGTGTGTGTGTGTGTGTTTGTGTGTGTACCGTAGATGGCGTTGAGTTTTTCAGGGTCTAGTGGAGCATGGTGGTTGTGGTATGGGGAGGTTTTGCTGCTTCCTCCACGTAGGTTGCTGTTTAAGAGTGTGTGTTTGTCGAACACGCCCACTAGAAGGTTCCGGACCATCGCTGTCGGCGTGGAGCTCTGGTTGGCTCGCCGTAGAGCCCTGGCGTCACAGAACACTCCGGAACCTGGGAACACCTCCTCTTGTTCCACCTGCTCAAACACAAACACATCATGTGCAGTCACATCGATATACAGACACACACACACAAACATGTCATGTCATGTGCAGTCACATCGATATACAGGCACACACACACGTCATGTGCAGTCACATCGATATACACACTCCAACAGGCACACACACACACACACACACACGTCATGTACAGTCACATCGATATACACACTCCAACAGGCACACACACACACACACACACACACACGTCATGTACAGTCACATCAATATACACACTCCAACAGGCACACACACACACACACACGTGATGTACAGTCACATCGATATACACACTCCAACAGGCACACACACACACACACACACACACATCGTCATGTACAGTCACATCGATATACACACTCCAACAGGCACACACACACACACACACACACACACGTCATGTGCAGTCACATTGATATACTCACTCCAACAGGCACACACACACACACACATGTCATGTGCAGTCACATTGATATACACACTCCAACAGGCACACACACACACACCCAAACACACACACACACACACACACACACACACACACACACACGTCATGTGCAGTCCAGTGTTTCCCCTAGAAGTATTTCCAGCAGCGCTGCTGTTGATCGTAGGAAGCCCCCCCCCACCAAAAAAAAGAACATGTTCAAAAAATTACTCCTTAAATGGTGACTTCTGGTGGATTTTGTGAAAGAAATGGACAGATTGATTGTTACAAATTATGACATAACCATCAACACAAGAATTTACAAAGCATGATTATTGCAGTACTTGAACAGGATTATTCATGTTTTTCTTTCACCTTTTTCATTTACATTATTAGTAGTTAGGCACTGTACAACTGTACACTGTAGGCCACTGTACAAACTATTACTATTTAGAATTATTTACGATACATGATACATTCAAAAATAATTGATGTCCTATTTTGTTTTTAATTAAAGCATTAAGACAAAAGGCAAAAGATGTTTTTTATTCCTCCCTTTAGTCAATTTCAGCATGGGTGTCTTAACTTTTGCACAGCACTGTATAAACTATATAGACTTCTCTTTCATGTCATTACACTGTATTGGTGCTATGCAAGTCGAATTGAGTGCCTGTCACTTTAATGCCGTGACGGCCCGTGGGGCTGGCTGGATTCTCACGGTTTTAAGCCAACTTAGTAGCGTTGTTGGGCATGGTGCATAAAAATATGTGGATGAAATTCCCAATGTTTCCCATGTCATTTGGTAAAATAAATGCTCAAAAACTCGAAGAAAATCTATCTTGGATTATAGGAGATAAGTGTCTGGTATCATTTCTATAATTCTGGTGAGCTCTACAGGAATTACAAACTATATCCATATGTAAATGGTTGCGTATCCTATTACTCAAATTATTTTTTTTGCAACTTAATTTTTTTATTGGATGGATTTTCATAACATTCACAAAAAGTTCTCCTCTAAATCTTTAGACATAAATTAAATATCACATACCAACAAAATGAAATCCTCATATAAAAGATTACAATCACAGTAAAAATCAAAAGACCAACCAACCAACAGAGAAGCATTATAAAAAGGAAACAAAACTACAGAACAAAACCAAACAAAACAAAACAAAACAAGACACACACCATAAGCTGATGCATAATAGGTCTCCTCCAACCACTATATACACCATCTTACTGTAAGCTGTATGAAATAGTCCCAACTAGAAACCCCATACTCAAGCAGAACAGTTCTCCCCCTCCATAACCTTCAACCATGGAGCCCACCGTTCCTGGAATTGCTCCTCCTGTAGTCTTAATTGAAATGTTATCTTCTCCATTGTGTATATTCCCCTAACTATGTCCAGCCAGGTGTCATATCTTGGTGGTTCCACCTTAAGCCAGCTAAGGGTGATTGACTTCTTAGCTGCAACAAGAAGAATATGTAACAAGTATATTCTCTTTTTGCTCATTGCCTCAGTCTGAACTGCGCCCAGAAGAGCGGACCCCTCAAAAACATGTGCCAAAATATGTGAAGGTGGTTAGCACATTGTTCCCCACATGCTCTCCAACAGGCCCCTGACTGGTTTGGATTAAATTTGGAGAGGATGTGGGGCGTTCTAAAGAACTTATGAACTATTTTCCATTGAAACTCTCTCCAAATATTGGCATTAGTGACTTTATGTATGTGCAAAGAGATAGTCTCCCAAATGTCTTCTATGATTAGCATACCTAACTCTTTTTCCCATTTTTCTTTGACAGGAAGGTTGTTTGCCTGATCCATGCTGGAAAATATTTTTGTACAAAATAGAGATAGGCTTTCCTATGTTTCCTTGTGTTTGAATTGTTGTCAAGTATTTCTCTATGCTACTATCAGCTCTATGTATCTTATCCCAGTCAGGATGTTTTGTCAAAAAGCTTCTAATTTGAAGATATCTGAAAAAGTCTGTTTTAGGTATGTTAAACTCTTCCACTAATTCTTCAAATGATTTCAGCTCTGTGACTCCAAGAAGCTGATGTACAAAATTAAGATTTAGGTGTTTCCACCTTTTGTATCCTGAATCCAGCTGGAGAGGAATGAAATAAGATAGGCAATGCTGGAAAGACCTGATGTTACAGGGAGACTATAGGATTTTTGCACCTCCCTCCAAGCTTTAAGTGTAGTTTTGGACCATCTACTGAGTGAATCAGCTATGTCCTTATTACTTGTAAAAGGTATTACTGATAGTTGCATTGAAGAGCAGGAGTTCTTCTCAATCTCTAGCCATCTGGTGTCTGTCTTGTCTGCCATCCTCAATTGACAGGCCCACCAGTATTTTTCCAGGTTGGGCAAACCCCAGCCTCCCTGGCTTGTAGGTAGTTGTAGTTTTTATATCTGACTCTCGGCCTTTTCCCTTGCCAGATAAATCTGGAAATAAGTCGAACTAAAGTGGTCAATGTATTATTTGGGAGTACAAGAGGCAGGGCTTGGAAAATAAATAAAAGTTTTGGAAGTACATTCATCCTTATACACTCTATTCTACCAGAAATAGAAAGAGGGAGTACATTCCATCTGTCCAGATCAGCAGATATTTTATTTATCAGTTTACTAAAATTGGCGTTGAATAACTTATCTATATTTTGAGGAATTGTGGTCCCTAAATATGTAATTCCGTCCTTGGGCCATTTAAATGAAAAGGCATCCCTTATCTGTTGGGTAATAAGTGTATTCATAGCCAAAGCTTCGGTTTTATTTACATTAACCTTGTAACCTGATATTTTCCCAAAGGTGGTGAAGTTCTGCATCAGTCTGCGGACAGAGGATAATGGTTCTGAGATATATACAAGCACGTCGTCGGCATACAATGAGATTTTATGTACCTCCTCTCCTATTTCATTTCCCATTAATAAGTGCGTCTTCCCTTATTGTCTGTGCTAAAGGTTCAATAAACATTGCAAACAGTAACGGCGAGAGCGGGCAGCCCTGGCGTGGTCCCCTATCTAAAGTAAATGTGTCCATTGACCCTTACTAAGCTCTGAGGGGCAGTATACAGGAGCTTTATCCACCCAATGAATTTTGGTCCGAAACCAAACTTTTCCAAAGTTTTGAATAGGAAAGGCCACGAAACAAGGTCAAAGGCTTTCTGCGCGTCGACTGCTAATGCCATGCAAGGATGTTGACTTCTCTTACTTTGTTCCATAACATTTAAAACCAGATTAAAATCTCCCCCGATCAATAGAACACCGTTCGCTTTATCCAAGACCAAGTCAAATATGTTCTTAGTAAAATGTGGACAGTTTTCGTTTGGCGCATACACATTTAACAAAGACAAGGCAACCCCATCAACTGATCCATTTACTAGGAGATAGCGCCCATCTTTATCCTTGTAATAGGAATCTATACAGAAATTAAAGGATCTGTTTATCAGAACCGCAACCCCTTTCTTTCGCCCTGATGGGTGTGATGAGTGATATACTTGTGATGCCCATGATTTATTTATTTTTTTAAATGGGTCTCCTGAAGTTAGGCGCTGTCACACTTCATTTGTTTAAGTTGGTTTAAGATTTTTTTCCTTTTGATCGGATTATGCAGCCCCTTAACGTTATATGAGACTACCTTACAGCTACACATGTTTGATTATAGTGGTAATAATGTAGTTGAATCCTCCATACCTTGACAACATATAATATGGACTTAAGACCCCATGGTGTGTGTAAAACAAAAAAATAATAAACAATTAAAAGAACTATATACATTAACTAGAAACAAAGAACAGAAACTTCCACTCAGTGGCCCACATTCTAATGAGCCTTCCCTGCCAGCCCCATAGAACTCAGGAGCAATGGCAGAGTAAAAAAGGAGTGTCCAGACTATCCTAGTCTGGGCCAAGACTGTCTGGTGTTGAGACAGCAACACAGGCATACCAATGAAACGATATCCCTGCGCCAATTTCCCCCTGCGCCCCCCAGGACCCCACCCCTTCTAATATTCTAATTATTTAGAAACAGTAGTCGTATACCATGAGCGACATGGACACAATAACAGAGAGTTTGAAAAGTATTCGCTTTGGATTATTACAGTAAAAGAACAAAAAAGGTTCAAATAAAATAGAGATACCAAGACCCTAAAACCTGGTAATGGGTATAACCGACTTGCTGTCCAGAGCATCAGGGCCATACAAATGAAATAGAAGCTATTGACCAGTTACTTACGCAGCACCTCACTTATCTGTTTGAAACCATTTAAGACCAAAAAGTAATTTAAGATAGAAAAAAAATATATAGAGATTAATGGGGGGAAAGTATTGTCCATCCAGGTAGAAAAAAAAGTGTCCTTATTTTTCTCCACTCGACTCCCACAGTCAGATGTTATTTTAGTCCAGAGTTTTCAAAAGATTGGCAGAATGCAATAACTCACCATACTGATTGAATATCTCTCACCAAGGTCCGCGAAATAGGCTCTTTATCTTGGTTGTGTCTAGTGGACCATCCCAGCTGATGCAGTTCTTTGTCCATCAACTCTGCTTCGGATAGTGTCACGCCGATCCCCAATTGTTTCAGTTGTTCCGCGGCCTCCCATGCTGAGTTGAAAGTCTTCTCTCCCTCCTCGAGATAGACTCGTAACGTCGCTGGATATCCAGACCTGAACTTGATGCTGCGTTCTTTTAGCTGCCGTTTGATCTCGGTGTACTCCACTCGTCCTCTTTGAACTGTCGGCGAGTAATCATTGTCCATCCTGATCTGAGAGCCCTCATACTGCACCTTCTTCATATTCCAACATTAAAACAGGATTCGCTGCTTAGTTTGGAAGTGAAGGAACTTCACTATGATGGATCTTGGGGCTTTTGACGCAGACCTTGAGACGAGGGATCTGTGGGCACGCTCTTTCACACCATAAATCTGCAAATTCGACCTCCTTGCGCGATTCTCAATGTCTTCACAATGTGCTTCTAGACGGTGTCGTTTACGCAACATGTATGCTAAGAGCTTGTCGGTTCGAATGCTTTGGTTTTCCAAGTCACTCACTCTTTGCTCTGCCTCGTTCATTCTCTGTCCACATGTCTGTAGTTGTTCCCTTATGTCCTTAATTGTTTCTTCAAATTTGTCCAATCTTTCAGAAATGTCCCTTCTCATTTGTTTCATCTTTGAGTCACCTGTTGCTTTAGCTTGGGTGCTAGCCTTTGAGTTTGTGGAAGCTTTGTTTGAAGTCTCTGTCTTGCGTCCTGTTCCACTCATATTGATCACGCCCTTGGTATTACATATATATACAACAAAAAATGATAAAATATCACTCGAATTAGTTCGTTATTATAGGTTTAGGAGTCCATGGGGTTGGCAGCCTGATCACAGTACAGCCATCAGCCAGGGGGCGGAAACGGAAGTCCCTATTACTCAAATTCAATTAAACCCACCAATAGGCTAGACCTTAGTTTCACAGCCTAGGTATATTAGCAACACAGGACTTGAAAGCATTGCCTGTATCACAAACAAAAACGAAACAATGATTGGAATTTATCTGGGAATAGGCTACTGAGTAGGGGGAAGCTACCCGCGGCGTGGTTTAATTTGGTTCCTTGGTTAACATAATGTAGGCTACGTTTTTTGCACAAAATTGCGTCTGCTAATAAACTTAAAGATAAACACAAACAAGCATGATCTCATGTGGAATCCTGACCGCGCCTTCAACGTTAGCCTACTATTATTTGTTGACATCAAACCTGAAATCTAACAGCAGTTGTTCCTGAAGTTCACGGCGCGTGTGGGTCATTCCACGCCAGTTCAACCAGGGCCCACGCGACTTAGGTCTCAAAAATTTTGAAAAATTACCAGGTGTACCTATGTTACCCAGGAGACACACTGTAAAATTACTCTTATGTAAGATCAATACTTTCCAAGATACAGCCAGTTTTACAGGGGAGGGGTGTCGAT
>NC_063206.1:940000-995000 GCF_017589495.1 Alosa alosa | reverse complement strand
GTGTGTGTGTGTGTGTGTGTGTGTGTGTGACTGAAAGCAAAGCCAGCAAGTGATCCTGAACAACATCCATATTATGTGTGTGTGTGTGTGTGTGTGTGTGTGTGTGTGTGTGTGTGACTGAAAGCAAAGCCAGCGAGTGATCCTGAACAACATCCATATTCCATACCCCCCCCCCTGACAATAACAGACGGCAGAGAAGAGGAGAGAGAGAGAGAGAGAGAGAGAGAGAGGGAGGGAGAGAGAGAGAGAGGGATAGAGAGAGAGAGATAGGGATAGAAAGAGAGGGATAGAGAGAGAGAGAGGGATAGAGAGAGAGAGAAAGAGAGAGAGAGGGAGGGAGAGAGAGAGAGAGGGATAGAGAGAGAGAGAGGGATAGAAAGAGAGGGATAGAGAGAGAGAGAGAGAGAGAGAGAAGGAGGGATAGAGAGAGAGAGAGAGAGGGATAGAGAGAGAGAGAGACATCAAATTATGGAAAAAGATCTTTGATTCCTTAGTAAAGCCAATATTACTATATGGGAGGCGAAATTTGGGGCATAAAAAATATAAAGACAATTTGAAACATGGGAAAAAAAGCCAAACCAATTATTACATTTGGAATTCTGTAAAAATATTCTAGGTTTAAACAGATGTGCACCTAATCTAGGCTGCAGAGCTGAGCTTGGAAGATTTCCCCTCCTTGTAGACATACAAAAAAGAGCAACCAAATTCTGGCATCATCTTCAGACTAGCAATTCAGAGCAATATCACCACACTGCTGCCCAGCTGAGGAGTGAACACCCAGAGAGTGACCCCTTAAACTTCATAATACAAAACACGACCTGAAAACTGCAGCTCAAGTATTGCTTTTTTAATAGCAAAAGAAGTAGAGAACACAGCAAAACAAAACTACATTAACACATGGAAATGCAAAATCAACAAGTAAATAAGCTACACTGCTACAGAACTATTCAATTGATTACAAATTGGCACCATATTTAAATGAAATTAAAACCATGGAGTCATAGAAAACTCCTGTCAAAGTATCGACTGAGTGATCATTCCTTGCAATAGAAAAAGGTAGACACCGCCAAACCTGGATAGCTTCGTGAAGATCGAATATGTAAATTCTGAAATACTGGAGTAGTAGAGGACTTAATGCCACTTCCTCACAGAATGTCCCAATTATCAACACTTAAGAGCTATACTCTACCCACAAATTGAAATCACTTGTCCCGGCTTTATGACTGCCACCAATGAACAAAACTACAATTCCTCCTGGGAGAAATAGATAAATGTGCCCACTTAGCCTACCAATATTTACAGTCCTGCCACATTTTAAGAGAAAACTTCACATAGAAAAAGTGCATACAGTATATAGTTTTTGTTAAATAGTTTTATATAGACTATTGTTTAAGTTTAAGTTAAGCTTACTTAAGATCAATTTCTTTATTTATTCTATGTTGCTATAAGTTTTCTTTTATATTAATCTTACATAACTCTAAAAATAAGTACAAATTTATGTTAAGTTTCCTTTCTGTTACAAATCGTAAATTACTTTAGATACATTTTTTTTTTAAATAAGTTTCCTTTATATTTAGATTTAAGAATACATGTTTAAGTTTTCTTTAAACATGGATTTAGTTACTATTTTTACTAAGTTTTTCTTTCTTTTAGTTTAGTATTATAAGTTTTCTTTCTTTGACCCCCCTTAAAACAAATATTGTATATGTTTGTATTGTCATGTTACTGCTTTGGCAACACTATTTTCTGAGTCATGCCAATAAAGCACATTTGAATTTGAATTTGAGAGAGGGAGAGAGAGAAAAGTGGAGGGTGATAGAGAGAAGAGGAGAGAGGAGGAAAGAAAGAGAAGAGGAGAGGGAGTAGGCCTTTCCCTCACAGCTGAGACTCCTCCTTTACACACACACACACACACACACACACACACACACACAGCTGAGACTCCTCCTTTACACACACACACACACACACACACACACACACACAGCGGGAGCTGGGATGTTGAAGCATTATTGAAGTTCTGAAATAAAACTGATGCTGAAATACCCACTATTGTTCAGAAAGAAAGAGCCAAGCACAGTATAACATAGTGTTATTCTAAAGTTAGTCTGGAGTTCATCGGGTCTGACTGAGTACATCTGTGCGTGTGCGTGTGCGTGTGCGTGTGCATGTGTGTGTGTGTGTGTGTGTGTGTGTGTGTGTGTGTGTGTGTGTCTGCTCAGCTTCACTCACGTGGCAGTGGTCTCCCAGCTGCCCACACCCGGGAGGCCGGCCCCTCATCCGCATCTCTGCCTGTTGGCATGGCGACGCCCCACACGGGGTGGCGGTGGGCCCGCGCGGTCCGAGCTCGCGGAGGAACGGAGCCAGCTCGTCCTCCAGCTCGTCGCTCAGCTCGAACTTCATGACGTCGCCGGCCCTCCCCCCCGACCCCCCCTCCAGCCCGCCCAGCAGCTCCAGGCCACCGCCTCCCACGCCGCCGTCCAGGCCCTCGTGCCGCCCGCGCAGCAGCTCAGGAGATGGACGGGATGGAGTCTGGGCCGCCGGCCGCGCCGTGATCCGCCCACGACAGCAGTCCGTAGCCGCGGTCGCCGCTGCCCATGGACGAGGAACTGGAGGACGGGGAGGACGAGAGTGAGCACAGCAGGTCTGGCTGCCCGGGGCTCGGCCCATGCTGCCCGGGGCTCGGCCCATGGCCTGGTGCTGGTCCTGGTGCTGGTGGTCCTGGTGCTGGTCCTGGGGCTGGTCCAGGGGCTAGTGTCTGTCTCATGGCTGATAGTAGCCCGGGGATCTCTGACGGGAGAGAGGAGCAGGACAACAGGGCGAGGGGTCAGAACAGTGGAGAAAAACACACAATCACACACCCACACACACACCCCACACCCCACACGTCACATCCAACACACACCCCACACCCACACCCCACACGGCACATCCAACACACACCCCACACACATACCCCACCCCACATGGCACATCCAACACACACCCCACACACACACCCCACCCCACATGGCACATCCAACACACACCCCACATACCCCTACTCATGCCCCTCACACCCCCATCATTCATTGAGGTTAATGATGTGTTAATTGGTTAATGATGTGTTAATTGGTTAATGCTGTGTTAATTGGCAGAATGAAACGTTTTCCTGTCCCTGGACTTCCTGTGGACTGTGCTGTTATGAGTGGCTTTCTACCACTCTGTTTACATCTTCTAGCCTAAACCTCGGCAAACTTGAAGAAGAAATGTATAAAAAGTGCTGCATTTTTATTTAATTTGTTTGACAGCAGATAGACAGCAAGTGGCGATAGCTTTGAAATTCCAGCGGAAGTGAATTTCCTTGAATTTACCCTTGGGGATCAATAAAGTATCTATCTGAAGTTGGTTCCTATGGTGGCGACACCTTATAAACCGGCTAACTCTACTGTACATCACAGACCATACACTATGGGTGTGTTCGAAACGTCCCGTTTGGAACACACACTATGTCTCATCTTTACACACACAGCTCCCATCACCTCTTGCCATTACCTTATATCTATTGAATATCTTTGTACCTAATATCTATCGAATATCTTTGTACCTAATATCTATTGAATATCTTTGTACCTTATATCTATTGAATATCTTTGTACCTAATATCTATTGAATATCTTTGTACTTATTATCTATCAAATATCTTTGTACCTAATATCTATTGAATATCTTTGTACCTAATATCTATCGAATATCTTTGTACCTAATATCTATCGAATATCTTTGTACCTTATATCTATTGAATATCTTTGTTCCTAATATCTATTGAATATAGAAACCACAAGAAACCACACCCCAGCGAGCTTAATGACTTCAGGCCTGTCGCTCTTACATCACATGTGATGAAAACAATGGAGCGACTGGTCTTAGGTATGCTCAGACCCCAGGTACGCCATGCACTAGACCCGTTACAGTTTGCATACCAGGAGAAAGTGGGCGTGGACAACGCCATCACTTATCTCCTACACAGGACACATTCCCACCTAGACAAGGGGAAAAGTGCTGTGAGAATCATGTTCTTTGATTTCTCAAGTGCTTTTAACACCATCCAACCCCTCAGACTGAGAGACAAGCTCTTGCAGATGGGTGTGGACGCTCACCTGGTAACCTGGATTACAGATTACCTGACCGAGCGACCACAGTTCGTCAGAATGAAGAACTGCCTCTCTGACACTGTGATCAGCAGCACCGGAGCGCCACAGGGAACTGTGCTCTCTCCAGTCCTGTTCACCCTGTACACATCTGACTTCTGCTACAACACCGAGTCATGCCACATGCAGAAGTTTTCTGATGATACTGCAATTGTGGGGTGTATCAGGAACGGGCAGCAGGAGGAGTACAGGAGCCTGGTGGAGGACTTTGTGCAATGGCGCAAACTCAATCATCTTCAACTTAACACTTCAAAGACCAAAGAGATGGTGGTGGATTTCCGCAGGTCTAAGCCCACTCTGCTACCAGTCCACATTGATGCGGTCAATGTGGAGGTGGTTAGCACCTACAAGTGTCTGGGTCTCCACCTGGACAATAAACTGGACTGGTCAGCCAACACTGATGCACTCTAAAAGAAAGGGCAGAGCAGGCTGTACTTCCTGAGGAGGCTGCGGTCCTTCCATGTGTGCAGCAAGCTCCTCAGGATGTTCTATCAGTCTGTTGTGGCCAGCGCCCTCTTCTATGCAGTGGTGTGCTGGGGAGGAAGCACAAAGAAGAAGGATGCTGGGCGACTTGACAGGCTGGTAAGGAAGGCTGGCTCTGTAGTGGGAGCTGAACTGAAGTGCATCACTTCTGCAACACATCTGACAAAAGGACCCTAAACAAACTGATCAACATCTTGGACAATGAATGTCATCCGCTCTACAGCACTATCAAAAACCAAAAGAGCTTGATCAGCTGGAGACTTCGCTCACTGCCATGCACAACTGAAAGGCTGAGGAAGTCATTTGTCCCCAGGGCCATTGAACTGTTCAATGCCTCACTAAAGGGAAGAGGAGAGATAGACTTCTCTGCTTAGTCTGTCTGCCTCTCCACCAGGGCTCTACAGTGCGCCCATTGCACTCGCACATGCGAGTAAAAATGATGCCGTGCGAGTGCAAAAAAATATTTAGGCGCACTGATGCGACTGACTTCTAACCATGTCAATGTTTGTCTACAAAATACACCGCAACATCGAGAAACATTACTGGTGCAAACCATAGAATCACGTCGCGAATGCAGCATAAAAAAACTACACCTCCCATCAACGTTAGCAGTTTCTCGTTGTAGACTCGCTAGTAGTCGCTTCTATCAAATCCAAGAGCTACAGAAAAAAGCGGAAAGTTAGACTAGCCAGCCAAGATGCAAAGATTGAAGAAATTAGTTCTTCTATCCACCGAATTCATTGGATATAGGAGGAACAGGATGAGATTCTGAGAATGCAGTGAGAGAAGGAAAGGTAACCTAACATGCCTTTCAGCCCAGTTAACGTATTGGCTGCAATATGCAAAATATAGCTGTAGCGAACCGGCACAAAAGTAGCCTCCCGTAATACTCCCATTTTATTCAAAGGTAGAACGCTACTGACAACTCCAGGCTTCCACGCATGCTTGTTTGTTTACATCGAATACAAGCTGAAGTGCAAAACGAAAGTAGACCTAACGTTTGCCTACTGTCCCTATCAATGCAGATATTTCAAATAAAAACTAAAAGTATAAAACATATATACTTGATTAGCCTATGTTGGTAGCCCTGACAGCAAATGTAATTTGCTTCCGCTAGGGGCGCGTCTAGATTTCTAGGCTACTATGTTGGGTTTTGTGGAAGAGAAAATGGACTGTTTTAGTTGTAATATTAGGCAGTATGCAGTCAGATAGGTCACCATGGGCATATTTGGTTTAGCTATAGATGGATTCACAAATAAATAAATTAGCCTACATTTGGCAGGATACTTGATATACAGGCTAAATGCAAATATGGCAATGTATTATATTATTTTACATTAACAAAATGTAGGAAAATAGAACAGACTGAATAAAGTAAAGTAGGCACTGATCTTTAAAATCCTGTTTCCTGTAGCCTAAATGTTGTCAGTCATTCTTAATGTGACTTAACTGACTGTGTGCCCAAATTTTTGTCTGTGCTCCTAAATTTTTTAACTTGGGCGCACAAGTGCTCCTTTTTTTAGTGTAGAGCCCTGCTCTCCACGGTTTTTTGAGTACTGACTGCCCACTACTGCTTACTACTGTTTTACTATTGTACACAGCCTAATGTTTTCTGTCAGGGCACACAGACTCAGGAAACAAGGTTTGGATCAATGAAGTCGTTTTAATTTGTAAACATCAACCAAAGCAGGAGAATTTAAACAAGGTCTTGATGTGAGGTTAACGCTCAGAAGATCATGACTTGACAAACAAGGCAGTCCAACATAATGGCTCCAATCTTGCAAAAGTATATTGTCCAACAGAAAGAGTCCAATAGAAAATGTCCAACATAAAAGTTCTACAACCAACAATCCCGGAAACGAGGAGCTGGGTTGGGAAACAGGGCGCAGTCCGTGCGCTGGAGTAAGTGTCTCCGTTGAAGAGGCCAGACAGAGAGAGCAGAGTGACAGGGGTTTAGATAGGCAGTAGGAGATTGGCTACAGGTGCTGGGGAGTAGCAGACAGGAGATTGGATGATTGGGTAATCAGTAGACAGGGAAATTAGATTGGGAGATCGTTGGAGCAGAGTGACGAGGAGGAGAGACTGGTGGAGAACCTGGTGGTGTTGTGACATTTTCACTACTGTTTTACTGCTACACTGTTTTTCATGCTATATTAGCACACATGATCAATGGCTGCGGTCAGGCTTCTGATACAATACTGAATGAATGAATGGCTATAACCCTATTACCTCAACCTGTTCTTGCACTGAAATAGTTTTTTTATTTTACCTTGTCTACATTATACTTTACTCTCCTATTTGTCTATATTATTTATGCTGGTCTCTAGACCTTACTCTTGCATAGTTGCACGGTGGACTAATGTTGGACTACTTTTTGCACCTTCACCATGACACTCACTCTCTTGAGCACCTTGCCAGGCACACATAACTAAAGGACTATGGTTGGACTACTGTTTGCACCTTCACCATGACACTCACTCCCTTTAGCACCTCACCAGTCCCGGCCCTGTCACTAGAAGCGTCTTATGCTTGATTACCCTCAAGCACATTGGACTTTCTTAATTTAACTTATATAGTGTATTTAGTATTTAGTTTTGTTAGTTTCTTATCTTTCTTATCTTCTACTGTCTTTATTGTACAGTGGAGTTTAGTTATATGTTTATACTTATACTTATGTTTACCATTTCTGCTGTAAGTGCATGTTGTGTGTGATGTCTGTATGCTACTGAGACCCTTGAATTTCCCCTTGAGGATCAATAAAGTATCTTTCTATCATCTATCTATCTGTATATTTTATATCTTTGTACCTAATATCTATCTAAGTTCTTTCTAATATCTTTGTACCTAATATCTATCTAATATCTTTGTACCTAATATCTATTGAATATCTTTGTACCTGATATCTAATGAATATCTTTGTACCTAATATCTATCTAAGAGCTGTATAATATCTTTTTATTCTCCACTGCATCAGATGCTGTAATGTCATGTAGATCGCTACTCTGGATGTCAGCTTCTCTCTTTCTCTCAGTCAGCTATTACTATACTTGAAAAAAGCACACACACACATACACACACACACGCGACGACGCGACGCGACGCATCGCGACGCGACGCGACGCACGCACACACACACACACACACACACACACACACACACACTTATGTAACCTTGATCAATCAGCCATCTTTGACTCTCTCCCTCTCTGGAGCCTGGCTCTGTCTGTGTTCTCCAGGCTCCTTTCAGATGAGGAGGTGGAAACGAGGAGGTGGAACGAGGCCACTCACACACACTCACACACACACACACACACCCACACACTCACACTCACACACACACACACACACACACACACACACACACACACACCCACACACTCACACACACACACTCCAGACTCCTTTCAGACAAGGAAGTGGAAAGGAGGCCACTCAGCTACTACAGAAATCAATCAGACAGGTCTTTGGGGTCATAACCATAGCAACAACCTATTGTGTCACCAACGCCACCACACCCTCACCCAACTACCTCCACCTCCTCTAATGCCACACCCCCACCCAACTACCCCTCCTCCCCTAATGCCACACCCTCACCCAACTACCTCCACCTCCTCTAATGCCACACCCCCACCCAACTACCCCCTCCTCCCCTAATGCCACACCCCCACCCAACTACCACCACCCCCACCTCCTCTAATGCCTCACTCCACCCAACTACCCCCTCCTCCTCTAATGCCACACCCCCACCCAACTACCCCCACCTCCTCTAATGCCTCACCCCACCCAACTACCCCCTCCTCCTCTGATCTGGCTCTTAGGCCATTGATACGTTTGCCATCTAGTCATAATGGTGCTTACGGCCCCCATATGGGTGGATAAAGCCCAGCGTAGGGGAAAGCGCTTGATCTGATTGGATCTATAAGTATGAGTATAATTGGTCTCTGCATTTATTTAATTAGCAAAACACACTCAGCACACAGTGAGGTGAAGCACACACTAATCCCGGCGCTGTGAGCTGCCTGCAACAACAACAGGTGCCTTGCTCAAGGGCACTTTAGCCGTGCCTACTGGTTGGGGTTTGAACCGGCAACCCTCCGGTTACAAGTCCGAAGCGCTAACCAGTAGGCCACGGCTGCCCCAATGTGACCTGATGGATGAGGTGATCACACACACACACACACACACACACACGTGTCCAGTCCACACTCGCTAATTTAATGGCGTGATATTGTGATGAAACGCTGGGCGCCGGGCGCAAAAGGGTTGTTCTTCTGTTTCTTAACCAGTCATGGGTGTGTTTTGGGCCTATCATGCTTTAAACCAATGAGAATGACACCTGTCATTACTCTTAAGAGCCAGCAGTGCCACATCAAACAGCCTGTCGGTATTTTGACAGCACACGCATCTGAAGGCATCTGCTTGCACAACTCCACTAGTAGGCTTACTTGCTTTACTAAAACCTGTTTGTGACTATTATTTGAACTCATAGGCAAAGTGAAACTAACTTCATCGTATATAGTCAACGGCAAAACAGTTGTACATAGTTATTTACTTTAACTATTGACTGACAACGAGTTACAATCGAAAACGTAGCCCGATAAAAGCAACACTTACCCCAATAATATTTGAATGATTAAATAAAAATCCTAAGGATATTTATCCTGCAGAGGAGTTGTTTGGGACTGGTTGCTAAAGGCTGCTTACATCTCGTGACAGTGCGTCTTCAGCTGTGCTTTACATGCGCATTCGGCTATAGACCAAGTTTTTCTGGGTCAGTTGCGTAAAAACTGAATTTTTGGATCGTGCACCAGACCGCACCTTATGTTGTTAATTGGCACAGCCCTGGGCGCCAGGTGTAATAAAAGTGTAGCGCCTGGTGAAACTCATCACTGACCGGGTGTAGGATATAGGAGCGTATAGGACCGGGTGTAGGATATGAGTAAGACTTGCGTCACGCTTTGGGCCACGATGCGCCAGGTGCACGACAGGGCCCTCAATCTTTTAGCAAACATCAACAAACGGCAAGATGAATGGATCCACGTCTACACGTGGCCGGGTACTTTAAAAAACAGTTTTTTTATTTTATTACTTTTTATTTTAAAATAATTCCGTCCACACGGATGCGCAAAAACAGCCGATAAAGGCTCAAGAACATGTCAATCAAACAGCCGATAAAGGCTCAAGAACATGTCAATCAAACAGCCGATAAAGGCTCAAGAACATGTCAATCAAACAGCCGATAAAGGCTCAAGAACATGTCAATCAAACAGCCGATAAATCTCATGTCAATCAAACAGCCGATAAAGGCTCAAGAACATGTCAATCAAACAGCCGATAAAGGCTCAAGAACATGTCAATCAAACAGCCGATAAAGGCTCAAGAACATGTCAATCAAACAGCCGATAAAGGCTCAAAACATGTCAATCAAACAGCCGATAAAGGCTCAAGAACATGTCAATCAAACAGCCGATAAAGGCTCAAGAACATGTCAATCAAACAGCCGATAAATCTCATGTCAATCAAACAGCCGATAAAGGCTCAAGAACATGTCAATCAAACAGCCGATAAAGGCTCAAGAACATGTCAATCAAACAGCCGATAAAGGCTCAAGAACATGTCAATCAAACAGCCGATAAATCTCATGTCAATCAAACAGCCGATAAAGGCTCAAGAACATGTCAATCAAACAGCCGATAAAGGCTCAAGAACATGTCAATCAAACAGCCGATAAAGGCTCAAGAACATGTCAATCAAACAGCCGATAAATCTCATGTCAATCAAACAGCCGATAAAGGCTCAAGAACATGTCAATCAAACAGCCGGACAGCCGATAAAGGCTCAAGAACATGTCAATCAAACAGCCGATAAAGGCTCAAGAACATGTCAATCAAACAGATGACGATGTTGGCCAAGCAGAGACCGGCAAACATTTCAAATAAAGGACAAAAAGTCACATCACAATCAAAAACTCTGTTTGTCCCGTCCACATGCAAACACTGAAACAGGATACGACCTTATTCAGTCCGCTCTCAGCTCACATCACAAACGGACCTTGATTCTGGCCCCAATGTAGCCCTGATATGGCCCCAATGTAGCCCTGATATGGCCCTAGTGTAGCTCTGATATGGCCCTAGTGTAGCCCCAATGTAGCCCTGATATGGTCCTAGTGTAGCCCTAGTGTAGCCCTGATATGGCCCCAATGTAGCCCTGATATGGCCCTAGTGTAGCTCTGATTTAGCCCTAGTGTAGCCCTAGTGTAGCCCTGATATGGCCCTAGTGTAGCCCTGATATGGCCCCAATGTAGCCCTGATATGGCTCCAATGTAGCCCTGATATGGCCCCAGTGTAGCTTTGATTTGGCCCTAGTGTAGCCCTGATATGGCCCTAGTGTAGCCCTAGTGTAGTCCTGATATGGCCCTGGAGTAGACCTGTTGTGGCCCTGATGTAGCTCTGATCTGGCCCTGGAGTAGACCTGTTGTGGCCCTAGTGTAGCTCTGATCTGGCCCTGGAGTAGACCTGTTGTGGCCCTGATGTAGCTCTGATCTGGCCCTGGAGTAGACCTGTTGTGGCCCTGATGTAGCTCTGATCTGGCCCTGGAGTAGACCTGTTGTGGCCCTAGTGTAGCTCTGATCTGGCCCTGGAGTAGACCTTTTACTCCTCCCCAGCTGTGCTGTGTGGTGGGCGGGTTCCTCACCCTTGACGAGCAGGTCTTTGAGGTGGTGGTTCTCGGCGGCGAGGCGGGCCATCTCTCTCTCCAGCTGCTGCACGCGGACTCTCAGCATGGCCAGCTCCTCGGCCTGGGACATGCACAGGGTGTCCGGCTCCACCTTGAGTGGCTGCAGGAGCAGAAACACAACTAGCATGGAGCTTTACCTGCACACACACACACAAATCGCCATGGAGACTGGACAGCCTCCACATGGGTTAGGCGGAGACTTCCAGGACTGTCCCGGAATGTTGTTGTTGTTCTCTCAGTTCTAGTCCCTGAGTGATCTTTTGACACTGCCTCTTTTCTTGAATCCTTAAAAGCTCACCATCGTCATTCAAAAGACCACAGAAAGACTCTGACATTTGCACGCAAATCGTCGCTCGATTACACCACAACAATAATCTACAATAGTACATTTTTTTTTAAATGAACCTTTGGCATTACACTGCAGACAGATGGAGAAAATGAAGGGGAAATCTGTGTCTGAAAGACAGGCTGACATTTTCAAAGCATCTCACAAAAATACACAGCTACTGCAAAGCACTGATTTCAGCAGAGACGTCTCTCTCACACAGGAGGGAGGTAACCTTGCAAAATTGGGAGGTAAAGGTATAATTGCTATTCCTCTCACATGGGAAAAGAAATGTCATTCCAAAAGCCTTTGACGAATTTGAGATTAAATAAGAAACGTGATTGTTGCTGAGGTTTATTTTATTTTTGAAAAGCTATTAGCTATCCTAAGAAATAAAATAGAAGAAATTGTGGTTTCCTCCCTGAAGGAAGAAGAAAAAGGCCAAATATTATAATCTGCCATCTTGCTCATTAATATGCAAATTGAGTGCTGTTTAGTCAGTGATTTTGCTGTGCAGGCCTGGTTGTTCTATGCCACATCATATTTGAAGAGATGTAGAAAACATTACATTGATGCAGTTTCAATTTGAATATTAATGAGGCGTATACGTTTGCCAGTCCCAGAGCTCGAGCGAGTCGTGGGTTTATTAAAGTGTACATAACAAATATTTTTATGAGGCACGACTTCAATCATCATTACTTCCTCTGGGGACTAATCCTGTTCTAAAGCGTTAAAGGGAGCAAATTTGATCATGTTTTGCTTCTTTGCCAATAACATGACCTTGCTGATGCCTGGTGCTGACAGATCTAGGCTACTCTTGCTACTGTAAAACGCCGGTTAATGAAACTACAAACACCCTCACATTTGAAATATTATTGTCTATTATATTTTAAAACCTTCAGCTTTATGTGATAGTGTAAGTGAATATACAGTACAGTATACCGTATATATATATATATATATATATATATATATATATATATATATAGAGAGAGAGAGAGAGAGAGAGAGAGAGAGAGAGTAAAGCATCTCTGTGTGGGGCAAACATTCCACCTATTTCACTGTGCGAGTTAAACCAACTCACTGTTAGAGAGTTGGTCTAAATCCAACTTTCAAGTGGATGAGTCTTTTTGATCTATAATTTCACAATTATTTTTTAAAATGTCAACAATGTTTAACGTTTCCTTTTTGCCGAGGACAAAGACGATAGGCTAAAATTGAGAGTATCTACTGTCCAAAAATGCACTGAGGGTGTACAAACCAACGCACAGGACAGTTATTATGACATGATGGCTTTCAGTGGATCATTACCACCGGTCAGAATTTGTTTATTTAATTGGCTAGCCTACTAGAGGCGTGTAGCCTACCAGCAAGCTGCTGGTTTAATTGCAAGTGCAGTTCAGGTACTTGGTACGTTTCTTTTTATTCAGTTTCATTCATTCATGACAACTTTGGCTATTAATATTAAGGTACGTTAAGGTATCCCGGTCATCTAATTCAGAAGGCTACACAACACAAGACCCTAATAGAAAAATAGTCTGGTAAAAAATGTAGGCTATTATGGGTGAAGTGACCAAAGAAAAACAAAGCAATAGGCGATGGGATGTCAACACAACGTGTCACGTTACGGTAGTACGTCTATATAAGGCAAATATCTGCTTATATGTGTCCTTTAGCCTCTGGGTTTAGATGTTTAATGTATCCATGGTCGAAGAGAATGAATTGCATCGAGAGAGCTTACTCTGAATTCAAACTGGTCCTGTGCGGATTGGGCGGCACCGTTTGATATGCCGCCCCCGTGATAGAGGAGCTGCTGCGACTCCAGCATCTCGTTTCAGTTCTCGGAAAGCTCCTAACTTGCCTTTAATCAGCGGATTGCTGTCACTCATAGCGCGACAAGCACCGAAACGCTAGTTAGCTAGCTACTTAAACATGCGTGAGAAAGCTTCCGTCAACAAACAAAGGTTTCCGGTGTGACGTAAAACACAATCCTCTCAGCAGAACAAACCATGGACTTGTATTATGTCCTGTTTAACATTTTAAGAAGGGAACACAACAACATATCTAAATTACTATCATCTGACAGTTTCCATTACGACTGTGTGTTTTTAAGTGGTGAAAATGTGAATGACACGATATCCCACCATGCATTTCGGTTGTGGACATGCCCAGTGGAATTTGACAAGTAGCAGAGCCCTGCAAGTAGTTCGTCTCAGCAGCAGCACAGTGGTCAGTGGCTAGGAGACATACGAAAGTCATCTGGCGGAACATGAAGTCCGAATAAAGAAAGTAGCCTCCGTCATGATAGGTATGTGAGTAGGCACGACACAAGTGACGTTTATGTGCTATTTGGTAATTGACATAGCTCGTGTGTCCTCGTGCATGAGTGTGCTAGCTAGTAAGTTATTTCAGTGAACTTGGACGTTCACTTCTCTTAATGTTCATATTCGTAGCAGCCCATATCTTGACTATCTGTAGCAAGGACTTAGTGCCCTCCGCTTAGTCATTCCAGCATGACAGTTCAAGTAACGTGTCAGTGACTAATATGTTCCAACGCCGAACTGCAGGCGGCAGGGAAAGTATTAATCTTCTGGGACGTCTCATGAAGTTTTGCCACCATATGTTATGTAAATACGGACACGGGCAGTTTAGATAACGACAACAGGAACTAATGCTGTTGTAGTCTATAGTTGTCACAACAGAGGTCCAATCTGGTGTGTTTAGGTTTAGTGGAAAGATCATGAAGTGATTCGTGCAGTAGAAGATGATGACCTAAGCCTTGTTTGTAAACAACAGAATGCCATGTGATAAATAATAGGAAGGTAAATAAATAAACAAATAACTATATAGCCTGCTTCTAATTACTGGTTAAATGAAATATCAGATTACTTTTACATTTTTTACATTTAATCATTGTGCTTCGTGCTGAGTAAGTGTTTAAAAGTGAGTTTAGAAGTGAGTACCTCCTGATTCGTGATTTTCGACCCAGGGCCTGATCGCAGCTTGTGCTTAGGGTTGATCATGAGGGCTGTGAGAACATAAGATAGACACCAGGACTAGGCTACACATTACTGGCCAGACTGGAGATGACCTCTGACCCTCATTGTCAAGGTCACTCATGGTCAGCAAGGCTGATTACACACACATATCTCTAGTTACAGCAGCACACACACACACATCCCTAGTTACAGCAGCACACACATAAATTAAATGACCTCTGACCTTTGGCTTTGGCCAGAGAAAGCCTCCATATCTTGGCTTGGCCTACTAGAGGCAATACATTCTGGATCAACATCATCTCAGCCATCAGAAGGGGATGTTCTAATGGTGTTCCTTATCATGGGAGAATGGGTGTTCTAATGGTGTTCTGTATCATGGGAGAAGGGGTGTTCTGATGGTGTTCTAATGGTGTTCCGTATCATGGGAGAAGGGGTGTTCTGATGGTGTTCTGTATCAGAAGAGAAGGGGTGTTCTGATGGTGTTCCGTATTGTGTTCCATATCAGCGGACAAGGGGTGTTCTGACAGTGTGTGTGTGTGTATGTGGGCCGGGCCTGACAAACCTCCGGAGTATACTGTATGCGGAGGTTTGTCAAACGGAGGTCCAACCCTTCGGATGATTCAGATATGATGCTAACCTGCGGACCTTATACTGACCTTATACGGACCTATGTGTGAACGACATACACGCACATTACAGAATCTCCTTGTGGTTGTCGAGTGAGGGGTGGGTGCTTGTAGAGTTCACAAGAGGCGAGATATGACGCAGAATATGTGCGGCCACTGTCACAGCTGCTGTTTTTGTTTACAAAGTGTAGCCTATGCATTATGTAGGCTAAAGAAGAAAAATCTATTGTCCTTAGGCTAATACTTGAAGTAGTCACGTAAGTGCGCATACTTGTAACTGACCTTCAGTATTTGTATGTGTGCTTAAAATAAACACATTTATCTGTTTTCAACGTTATGTAGCAGAATTACTTACTTGCTATGGAACCCCAAATCTGGTTTGCGTTGGAGAGAGCATGCACAAACTTTATGGTATAGGCTACCAGCCAATTCAGTAGGCTAACTCAAGACTTCAAGGCCATCATATAAAACGTTTTAAACAACAAACAAAATACTAACATAACAGTGAAGTAGTTCGTTTTTTCATGGTTTATTTTTCCAAAAGCATCCTCTCCCCATGTGTCTATTGCATTTAGGCTACTTTACTTAAGGAGCTTGGAACAAAGTTGGGTTTTCTTCGTTTTCATTTTCTCTAGGCATATTTATGCTATCGGGCTCAGCAGTGAGGTCATGAGAAGGCTATCAATCAACAGAAAACCGACCGTGTTGGCTAACAATTTATTAAATAGCCTACTCCTGTTATTGTCGTCAACGACGTCGCTGTAGGCTACTGCCTTTTCAGGGCCTTCTGCTTATGATTCAGTCTTTTGAATTCCTTTGGCCTTCCGATGCGGTTCTAGGCTACATCAACGTGTCTCTTGCCGTTCCCTTCATGTGTTCTATCACAATGCTGTCTGCCCTCATGGACAGTAGCTCCGTGATGTCTGCATCTTTCCAGGTCGGAGATTTTCTGGACAGCACTATGCCACTCCATCATGACACTGGCATTTAAGTCAGATTTAAGTGCCCCTACCACACAGACGCACGAAAGAAACGTCACCAACACGCCCTCTCACTAGGTGTGAATTTTAACCGCATGTTCTACGCCTCGTTCAGACACAGCACATTTACATAATGTCCGGAGGAAATACTAGGGGGGGAGTAGTAGAACAACCGGCTAAATTCGGACTTCCATATGACCGGTTATGTCGTTCAGATATACGGCCCCATTTAACATCCGCAGAACCTCCGGTCTTACACGTATGTCTGAAAGGGCTTTGTGTGTCTATAGTGATGGATGGGAAATCGCTCCATGTGCCTCAATACTGTCAGCAACTCTGTGTGTATGTGTGTGTGCCAATGGGAAATTGGTCCTAATGCTTCAAAACTGTCACCAGATCTGTGTGTGTGTGTGTGTGTGTGTGTGTGTGTGTTGATAGGAAATCAGTCCTAATGCCTCAACACTGTCAGCAGCTTCTCGCTGTCACTCAGAGGAAACAGCTCAAAGATGTAGCCCAGTCGGGACCATGAGCTGGCCAATCCCAGGTGTGTGTGTGTGTGTGTGTGTGTGTGTGTGTGTGTGTGTGTGCCTGCGTGCGTGTGTGATTGAGAGGATCAGCTCAGGGCAGACAGGTCTAGAGTGGCGCTGGTAAATGGCATTATTGATCAGGGGTCAGGATTCTAAAGACTAGCTCTCATCGACTGCTTAGATGCTCTGCATTTATTTCCATAACCACTGCAGTGGGAAATACTTATTTATTTGTTTATTTCCATAACCACTGCAGTGGGAAATACTTATTTATGTGTTTATTTCCATAACCACTGCAGTGGGAAATACTTATTTATCATAACCACTGCAGTGGGAAATACTTATTTATGTGTTTATTTAGGCTGGCAGTTCTCTCCAAAGGGGCTGACAGATGTCTGTTATGATGTCTGTTATGACAGGTCTGTGTCCCTGGTGCAGCTCGGGTTAAGTGCCTCAAGGGCACAACGGCAGCAGTCAGGAATTGAACCCACATCTTTTCTGGCTACTGCATGCTAACCCAGCTCCTTATCCACTACACTGCCACCACTGCCCACTAGAACCAGAACTCCTGCTACTGACTATGTACAGCAAATAATTGTATTTATCCACTGCTTTTGGACCGGAGAGAGAGAGAGTGAGAGGACTAGTTTGAGTGGTGGTATGATGAGGAGAGAGAGAGTGAGAGGAAAGGGAAGTGTAGACACATTGCATGTTCCAGGTTAGAACCCAACAGGCTTATCGGTGGGCCGATATTATAGGCTGATATTAGGCATTTTAAAAACTATCGCTATTGGCATTTAAGTAGAAGTAGAAGTATATATACTCTTTTGATCCCGTGAGGGAAATTTGGTCTCTGCATTTATCCCAATTTGTGAATTAGTGAAACACACTGCACACAGTGAACACACAGTGAGGTGAAACACACACTAATCCCAGTGAGGGGTTAGGTGCCTTGCTCAAGGGCACTTCAGCCGTAGCCTACCGGTCGGGGTTCGAACCGGCAACCCTACGGTTACAAGCCCGAAGCGCTAACCAGTAGGCTACGGCTGCCCATATATATTATAATATTATATATTATAATGGGTGATAAATTAATATTTAAAAAGGGAAAAACTGACGAAACATGCTTCAACCATGTTATGAGTGTTGGTGTTGCATAGTACGCTTCAACCATGTTATGAGTGTTGGTGTTGCATAGTACGCTTCAACCATGTTATGAGTGTTGGTGTTGCATAGTACGCTTCAACCATGTTATGAGTATTGGTGTTGCATAGTACGCTTCAACCATGTTATGAGTATTAGTGTTGCATAGTTTGTCCACCAGAGTGCCCATTTCAAGGCAGTGCCTCTCCTGGCCATCTCCTCCTCATTTTCTGTGCCACCATAGGGAATGTTTATGAGGATAGGCAAAGCTCTTCTGTGCACCAAACATGCACCATAGGGAATGTTTATGAGGATAGGCAAAGCTCTTCTGTGCACCAAACATGCACCATAGGGAATGTTTATGAGGATAGGCAAAGCTCTTCTGTGCACCAAACATGCACCATAGGGAATGTTTATGAAGATAGGCGGAGCTCTTTGAAAGGAGAGAACTCAGAGACACTTTGCTTCTTGGACTGCAACCTGCCTCTGCAGGACTGGAGCCATGGAGGACTGACTGACTCACCTCATGAGAGAGAGAGAGAGAGAGAGAGAGAGAGAGAGAGAGAGAGACACACACTCATTCCATCATAAAGCCATGCGTGACCAAGAGTTGAGCAAAGGAAATAGCTCCTCTCCCAACCTGGTCTTGAGCCACTCTGCTCCTCTAACACACACTGAGACAGTAGGTATTCAGGACCAGATACAAATTGAACATACTGAAATTAAGCAAATTTCTCCTATCTTAAAAGACAAATATTGTCTATTGGCAATTCAAAGCCAACACACAAAGCAAGATGCAATGCTACTTGGCATTGGACAGAGGGTTTGTCTTAGCAGACTACCTTACAAATATAAAAGACACAAACTTAAGGAAAACACTAACCAAATATGGTAACACTTTACTTGACGGGTTCATAACACATTCATGCAGCTGTCATAAACTGCACATAAAGCATTCATGGCAGCCGTGGCCCACTGGTTAGCACTCTGGACTTGTAACCGGAGGGTTGCCGGTTCGAGCCCCGACCAGTGGGCCGCGGCTGAAGTGCCCTTGAGCAAGGCACCTAACCCTCACTGCTCCCCTCGAAAGCCACCGTTGTAGCAGGCAGCTCACTGCTACCGGGATTAGTGTGTGCTTCACCTCACTGTGTGTTCACTGTGTGCTATTTGTGTTTCACTAATTCACCGATTGGGTTAAATGCAGAGACCAAATTTCCCTCACGGGATCAAAAAAGTATATATACTTACATGCAGGCAGTCACCATACTATTCTCAATGAACTCTCATTAATACCATTCAGTGAACCGATATAAAACTAAGTACTATTGTTCACAAATCTCAGTGAAGTAGTATGTTTTTACAAATGTATCAGTTTAAAGTATATGTATATGTTCCGTCTCTAATTATTGTTGTTATGTTATGTTATGAGGGAGAGAGAGAGAGAATTGTGAGAGGCGACAGAAACTGATGCTGAGGGGTGTGTGTGCGCGTGTATGTGTTTTTGCGCGTGCGTGTGTATGCACACGCCTGTGTGTGTGAGTGGGCCTGAGTTGTCTTGAGCTGTGGGATTATTTACTCCTGGTGTTGGGAGTCCAAGGAGAGAATAAATTGCTATTGATTTTTGGTTCGTTAGCACTAAGTGTCTTTCCTGCCTGTGGAGTCGCCGAGGCAGGAGAATAATTCTCTCTAATGTGGATCCACATTTGTCTTCCTGTGTCTCGAATCTCTCAGTCCACACACACACACACGATAGGCACGCACACACACATACATACGCACGCACGCACACACACATACGCACGCACGTTATGCGCGCGCACACACACACACACACACATGTTATGCACGCACACACACACACACACACACGATATGCACGCACACACACATATACGCATGCATGCATGCACACACACACACTTGAACTTGTAGATATTTAGGGAGTGAGAGTTGCTCTGGGAGCTGTGGGAGGACACAAAGGTGTTGTTAATGCATGCAAGGCTACTATGCCTTGATTGGACCGAACTGAAATGATACTATGCACTACAGGCTTCAATGGAATAGTGTAACGATACCAAAATTATTGTTTCGATACCGATACCAGGTCAATAGGGCTGGGACAACGCGTCGACGTAATCGATACCGATACCAGGTCAATAGGGCTGGGACAACGCGTCGACGTAATCGATACCGATACCAGGTCAATAGGGCTGGGACAACGGCCGACGCAATCGACACCGCATACAGGTCAATAGGCTGGGACAACGCTACCACGTAATCAGGTCAATAGGGCTGGGACAACGCGTCGACGTAATCGATACCGATACCAGGTCAATAGGGCTGGGACAACGCGTCGACGTAATCGATACCGATACCAGGTCAATAGGGCTGGGACAACGCGTCGACGTAATCGATACCGATACCAGGTCAATAGGGCTGGGACAATACCAGGTCAATAGGGCTGGGACAACGCTACCGACGAATCGCAGGCCGGCAATAGGGCTGGGAATTCGATGACGTTGACGCAAAAAATACATCAACGCAAAATATGCGCGTGGATTCCTCAAGCATAATGTGTGCCGCTAAATATTTTTAATTTTACATCTTCAGTGTTTCCCATAAGTTGACTAATCTGTGGCTGGGGGCCACGGAATCATTGAGCTGTGCTTTTCACGCACACAGCCTTTCCTTGCCCCGGCCACTCTCTCTTGTAAGAGCCCGCTACCCCTCCTCTGCATGTGCATTTAACAAAATATTCATGATTGTTGAAGGATTGTTGTTGCCACATAGAAGCATTGCATAGAACACGGCGGGCTAAATTGCTATTAAATCAGCTTAGCATCGTGACCATGCTGTGCAAATTTATTCAAAACTGCTGCATTAAAGTTAACTCTACTTAGTTTGGTCTCCTCAATGTACTATGTTGTGATGAGACCTTAGCAAAGTTATGCAATCAAGCAGTATCTCAAAGCTAACTTTAGAATACTGTTTGGATGTTGAGTTTAGCATGCTTACAGCTGTTTTTCAATTTCGTTATTCATGCAGTGCTCATTTTATTGACTCTGACACTGAATGTTTGCAAAATCCCGATGTAAATGGAAAAAGTGTTTTCCAAGACTCAAAAGTGCTTGTCCCAAGGAGAAGTACGAACCGTTATTTGAACTAACTACGTTATGAATTGCATCCACATATCAGCAGCGTTTTAACTGTGTTAATGATAATTGCAAGGATTCCCTCAATAACGCCGCCTTAAAGTGACAGGCACTCAATTAGACCTATACACTACTGAACTGAATGCTACCTCTGACTAAGAATGCATTACTTTGCACTTGTATAGTCTTTTATTTTGGAATCTTAAGAGCAATAAACATATATTCCAATGTTAAGGAGTTCATGTTTTTTTCATTCAGATATGTAAATCAACATGTATGCTGCTAGTTAACAAGTTGCTATTAGTCAATTAATGAGGAGATAAGCGATAATCGAATCGGACTGAAAAAATGAATCGTTAGATTAATCGATGCATCGAAAAAATAATCGCTAGATTAATCGTTAAAAAAATTATCGTTTGTCCCAGCCCTACAGGTCAAGAATTGTGATTTTGATACTTCTTCGATACCTTTTAAAAAATGTATTTGATTTGGGGGCCCCCACCCACGTCATCAGTAATATTGAATATAGTGTGATCACCACACCAGTGGCCATCCTTGATTCTGCTTGACTTTCCACACACACACACAAACACATACGGAAAATGATGGCTTATGTCATATGTTTCTATTTGATATATTTTGGAATTCATATAAAGTTATTTTGTTATTAATGTATAGTATTTTATAATCTGCATAATTATTAGTGGCTAAAAAAAATGTAATTTGAATACTTCATATTGATTTTTAAAGTATTACACTTAGGCATATCTTTAATGTGGTGTGTAGGGCTAATTGAGTGCACATTGGTTTTGTATGTGTAATTGAGTCACTTTAAGAAATACATGAGAGTAGCCTTCAGCCTCATATGGCAAGCCGATTGAGCATTTATTCTGATATCTTGATATCAGGCATAATTGTCATGTACATGTAAGCCATTTTTGTCAACTAGTTAACTAGTGAGCCATGTTTGTGTGAACTAGTTAACTAGTGAGGGCCAAAAGCCAAGAGGCTCACTAGTTAACTAGTCAACACATTTTAGCTTCACTAGTTAACTAGTGAGAGCCAGAAATGTCTACTAGTTAACTAGTAAAGGCCAAAATGCATACCAGTCAGCTAGTTGAAGACTTTTGGGTCTCACTAGTTAACTAGTGACAGACAAAAATGTGCACATGTTTACTAGTGAAGGCAAAACACCTCACTAGGTAACTAGTTGCAGTAGGTCAATGTCACTAGTTAACTAGTGAACCATAAATGGCTTACTAGCTAGCTAGGTGATGGCAGTAGGCTCACTAGTTAACTAGTTGATGCATCATTTGTCCAAACTAGTTAACTAGTGAGGTCATAAATGTCTACTAGTAAACTAGTTCAAGACAAAATTCACACTAGTCAACTAGTGGCCAAAGGTACTCTAGCTAGTAAACTAGTGGCTTCAGTGTGACACTTACATGTAAACTAGTGAAGGCAGAACTGCTCACTAGTTAACTAGTGAAGACACAAATGCCCACTAGTTAACTAGTGAGGTCTAAAAAGTGTCACTAGTTTACTAGTGTGCACCAAAACACCCACTAGTGAACTAGTGATGGCAATTTCCATTCGACTAGTTAACTAGTGAGGTGCAAAACGTGTCACTAGTTTACTAGTGTGCCCCAAAATGCCCACTAGTTAACTAGTGAAGGCCATTTCAGCCCCACTAGTTAACTAGTGAGATGCCAAAATTGTCACTTGTTAACATGTAAAGGCCAAAATACCCACTAGTTTACTAGTGAGGGTGTTGTGGGCCTTACTAGTTAACTAGTGGCATGCATATTTTGTTCACTAGTTAACTAGTTACACCTAAAAAGAGAAACAAGCTGACCGTTTGTGTCCACTAGTTAACTAGTGGAACAATTTAAGTCTCACTAGTTTGCATGTGTGACAGTGAAGCAGATCACTAGTTAACTAGTGCGCACAAGACACACACTAGTGGATGTTTTTGGAGCTATCTAGTTCACTAGTAATGCAAAAGGTACTCTTACTAGTTAACTAGTGACACATTGGCCTTCACTAGTTAACTAGTTGACATGTTTGGCCTTACTAGTTTACTATAAATGGAACAGGACATGCTCACTAGTTAACTAGTGAGCATATCTGCATTATTAATGCCTTTCACTAGCTTATAGAGGACATTCTGAGCCTTACATGTTAGCTAGTGAAGACAAAACACTGTTCATAATGTCAAAACACTGTCCAAAACTAGTAAACTAGTGGAATTTGAATAAAAACACAAACGGCTAGCATTTTGTGCAACTAGTTAACTAGTGGGACATAACTTTGGCCACTAGTTAACTAGTGCGCAATGTCACACTTGCATGCAAATGAAGAAGGCGGAACAAGGATTTTGATTGGTCCATTTAGGACTCAGAAACCTAGAAAACATGGCTGACTTCGTCCAGGCTGTTCTTAGAGCAAACTTTTATAAACTAAGATCGTTTGAGCATAAAAATATGTTTTGATAAGTTGTGGTGTATTGCTGTAATCTTCCTTCAGTTAATGTCTACAATCTTTAGTTTTTCAGTTATTAGTCTGAAAATCGCGATAAAACTGGAGGCATATGGTTGCCTAGCAACAAAACGTTTCAGTAACATGAGTATTGATGATAGCACTGCTGATGTGGCAAGACTAGCTCAAGTGGTTAAGCAGCAGGACATCATGTGGGAGACCAGGGTTCAATTCCTTAGAAGTGCATGAAGTTTTTTTGTTGATCTTTGAGCTTTTAATTACTTTTGAAACCATGTGCAGTTAATGTGTACAATCTTTTGTTTTTCAGTTATTAATCAGAAAAGCGTGACTGAATGGATACATTTATGTCTGTGGTTGCCTAGCAACAATAAACAAAGAATAATATTAAAATCGATCCCTTGAATCTTTGGTGTGGATCCACTAAGAGCTCACTTGTTAAATCATGGGGTTTCCCTGTTATTATTAAAAAAACATTTTGATCGAATATGAGATACTGCAGGCTCTGCTTTACTATCTATACTGAAGTACCGTTGCAGAGCAGGTGTCACTTTAGCCACTAGGGGCACCCATCAGGACCTGATCGCGAGGCTATGAACAGTAAATTTACATTTAGACTGGGTGGGATTCTTACATAATACCCAATAGGAGTCTTCTACCCACCCTCTCATTAGAATTTGCATAATAGCCATTTCAGGCACTAGTTAACTAGTGAGCTACTTCACTGCCACACATGCAAACTAGTGAGACTTCAATTGTTCCACTAGTTAACTAGTGGACAAAAACGGTCAGCTTGTTTCTCTTTTTAGGTGTAACTAGTTAACTAGTGAACAAAATATACATGCCACTAGTTAACTAGTAAGGCCCACAACACCCTCACTAGTAAACTAGTGGGTATTTTGGCCTTTACATGTTAACAAGTGACCATTTTGGCATCTCACTAGTTAACTAGTGGGGCTGAAATGGCCTTCACTAGTTAACTAGTGGGCATTTTGGGGCACACTAGTAAACTAGTGACACTTTTTGCACCTCACTAGTTAACTAGTCGAATGGAAATTGCCATCACTAGTTCACTAGTGGGTGTTTTGGTGCACACTAGTAAACTAGTGACACTTTTTAGACCTCACTAGTTAACTAGAAAAGCATTTCCTGAAGGAAATACAGTGCATGAAAATGCAAAAATATGATGTAAAATATCATACAGAGTAAAAACAAACTATATTGGTTGCTAGGTAGATGAGGTTTAATATAGTTGGAATGACTGAACAGTTAAATAAGTGGATAGTTTAAATGGTTAAATTATTTAGGTAGATAGTTGACGATAACTGACACTTGGAATGGCTCTAATGTTTGCTAGCAGTTATGCTAACTATATTAACAAAGATAATAATGTTAACCAAGTTACTATGCTAACTAGCATGCTAACAATGTTAAAATGCTAAGTATGCTAACCATGTGACTTAGCTAACTTAGTTAATCATTTTTAGCAGTTATGCTAACTATGCTAACTAACATGCTAACAATGTTAACCATGTTACTTAGCTGACTTAGCTCATCATTTTAAGCAGTTTTGCTAAAAATGCTAACTAGCATGCTAACTATGCTAACAATGTGACTTAGCTAACTTAGCTAATAATTTTTAGTAGTTTTGCTAAAAATGCTAACTAGTATGCTAACATGCTAGCATGCTAACCATGCTACTTAGCTAACTTAGCTAACTAGCTACAGTAGGTAGGAGTCATAGTTGATGACAAGTAACAGTTACAATGGCTGAACAGTTAAAAAGTTCAGTAGTTTAAAGGGTTAAATTGTTTAACAGTAAAATATTATAGTGAGGACTTTTATTTTGAAACAGTTTTTGGCAGAGGAAGCAGTTGAACAGGATGTGTAGTCTTAATAGGGCCAGTTTGTATGCTTAAAGCCTGAGACTGGCAGTTGGTCCAGGTGGGCCCTAACACCTGCCATAGGATTCTAATTGCTTAACGGCTCTATTGTGATGTCATCAGCCCATGTTAAGTCTATGGGGAAATTTTGACTAGTTTTAATTAATAGTTTAAAAGTATAAAAGTTACAAAGCTGAAAAATACATAGCACCCATGTCCTAAGTAAGACCCACGTAACATAGTTTGAATGAAGTTTCTAATGCTAAACGGTTGAAGCTGCATTAAATGCGTTAGAAGAAGAAGAATAAGAAGAAGAAGCCTAGGAAGAACAGTACAGTGCATTTTCATGCACTGTAACTAGTGGGCATTTGTGTCTTCACTAGTTAACTAGTGAGCAGTTCTGCCTTTACTAGTTTACATGTAAGTGTCACATTGAAGCCACTAGTTTACTAGTTAAAGTTCCTTTGGCCAGCATGTTAACTTGTGTGCCACATGCAAATGTTGTGGGTGGGATTTTGTGAAATTCTGCGCTGTGATTGGTTGTCATGTTCTATTTGGACATAGGAAGCCAATAGAAAGCCTTAATTTCCAGAGTTCTCCGCCTCCTAATTTTAATTCTGCGCCACTTGCTGACTAGTGTGAATTTAGGCTTCAACTAGTTTACTAGTATACATTTATGACTTCACTAGTTAACTAGTTTGGACAAAGGATGCATCAACTAGTTAACTAGTGAGCCTGCTGCCATCACCTAGCTAGCTAGTAAGCCATTTATGGTTCACTAGTTAACTAGTGGCATTGACCTACTCCAACTAGTTAACTAGTGAGGAGTTTTGCCTTCACTAGTAAACGTGCACATTTTTGGCTGTCACTAGGTAACTAGTGAGACCCAAAAGCCTTCAACTAGCTGACTGGTTTGCATTTTGGCCTTTACTAGTTAACTAGTGGATATTTCTGGCTTTCACTAGTTAACTAGTGAAGCTAATATGTGTTCACTAGTTAACTAGTGGGCATTTATGCTGTCACTAGTTAACTAGTGTGCACAAACATGGCTCACTAGTTAACTAGTTGACAAAAATGGCTTGCATGTTGGCCTGATATCAAGATATCAGAATAAATGCCCAAGCTGAAAGCCAAATTACATAGAAGTTAACAAGTGGGAATTTGACCTTCAGTAGTCAGCTAGTAAACATTTTGTACCTTACTAGTTGACTAGTAAAATATAGAAGTCTTTAAACTAGTCACTAACACATTTCAGTGTCCACTAGTTAACTAGTGAACATGCTGAGCATTACTAGTTAACCAGTAAGATATGAAACATATGAACTAGTTAACTAGAGAGAATTTGGGCCTTACTAGTTAACTAGTAAGCATTTTGGCTGTCACTAGTTAACTAGTTCACACATAAATGGCTCACTAGTTAAGTAGTGGACAGAAATGGCTTGCATGTACATGACAGTTATGCCTGATATCAAGATATCTGAATAAATGCTCAATCGGCTTGCCATAGCCTCACGGTTTTAGGCTAGTAAATAATAATAGTTGCGCAAAGTGCATAAGGATATGTGGATGCAATTCATTATGTTTTCTATGTCATAAGATAAAATAAATGTTCAAAAAACTAACAATAACATCTTTCTGGGATCATAGAAGAGAAGTGTCTTGCAATGTTCATTAATGATTTTGGTGACCACTCCACAAATAACAGACATGACTTTAGCTAGCGGGATAGCAACGAGCTCTCCAGATGTAAAAGTTTGCCATGGTTGCGTAGCCTATTTCTAAATGACGTTAAACCCAATAGTAGGCCTAAATTACCTAAATCCCATAGCCTAGGTAGGTTAGCAACACAAATTTGAGAGATGCAAGTGAGCAAATCAACTTGATATTAGCCTATTATTAAGTGTTACAACAGCAATGTCTCGCTGTTTATGGCATGACAGCTGCACAGTGCGCATACGTGTGTGAGGAGAAAAGACGCACAGAACACACACACGGGAGGAGGCACTAAAAGCATGCCTTGCACACACGCATGTTACTTCAAAAAAACACGGTCATTCTTAAAAGTATCGATAAAATTAGGTATCGTGACATTTTTAATTTCAGGGTATTGCGATACTTTTGTAGTATCGGTGCACTGTGCAACACTACAATGGAACTGGTTAAGTAGATAATGTCTCCATGGTTACTCAGGCAAGCGCGGGATTTGTTTCATATTGGAGCCAGAATTTTAGAATTCTAATATTAGCGGCCCATATCATGGAGACAATTTTGACTTCTCCACAGACACAAACACACACACACACACACACACACACACACACACACACACACACACCTGTCTCTGTCTCTTCGACTTTGTTCAGTTGAAAGCATGCCTGGCTATTGGCTATTTTAGTTGAAGCAGTCATTTTGATTCCTCGGGTCTCTCACAGCTTTATCTAAGACTCTGATATGTCTTTTTATTTCCTAGTTTCCCCGTTATTGGTTTCACTGGAGGCACTGAGGGGGGATAGACAGAGAGAGGGAACGAGAGAGAGGGAGCGAGAGAGAGAGAGAGGGAACGAGACGCAGAATGGACAGTGAGGTAGAACGGAGGGTAACGGAGACCTTGAGAAATCTGGGCTTTGGCGAATCCTGGCAGAAAGGAAATTGGCATGTCACTCACAGGTTTTCATATCTTCCAACCAGCTGTCATATAAGAGAGAATGAGAGAAGAGAGAAATAGACAGAGGAAGAGAAGGGAAAGAGAGGGATAGAGATGGGGAGAAGAGGGGGATAGAGATGGGGAGAAGAGAGGGTGGAGATGGGGAGAAGAGGGGGATAGAGATGGGGAGAAGAGAGGGATGGAGATGGGGAGAAGAGGGGGATGGAGATGGGGAGAAGAGGGGGATAGAGATGGGGAGAAGAGGGGGATAGAGATGGGGAGAAGAGGGGGATAGAGATGGGGAGAAGAGGGGGATGGAGATGGGGAGAAGAGAGGGATGGAGATGGGGAGAAGAGAGGGATATAGATGGGGAGAAGAGGGGGATAGAGATGGGGAGAAGAGGGGGATGGAGAGAGTGGACAGAATAAGAGAAGAGAGAAATAGACAGAGGAAAGGAAGGGGAAGAGAGAGAGACTGACAAAGAGATGGTTAGAGAATAGAGTGGTGTATGAAGGTAGAGAATAGAGTGGTGTATGAAGGTAGAGAATAGAGTGGTGTATGAAGGTAGAGAAGAGAGTGGTGTATGAAGGTAGAGATGAAGGTAGAGAAGAGAGTGGTGTATGAAGGTAGAGATGAAGGTAGAGAAGAGAGTGGTGTATGAAGGTAGAGAATCCCTGTGTGGACTCTGAGCTGCGTCAGTCTGACTGGTCCACAGCATCAGCAGCAGCATCAGTGCTGGAGTCTGATTGCAACAGACAAGAAGGCCTCAGGAGAGAGAGGACCAGGATAAGAACTGGATCACTGTCACTCAGCATGCACACACACGCGCACACACACACACACACACACACACACACACACACACACACACACACACACACACACACACACACACACACACACACACAAATAGGCCTTCCTATCGCCATTGTCTTCAGGAAAGCAGGCCCCAGCCCCTGTAATGTCACAACAGTATGTGAATGTGTGTCCATGTGTGTGTCTGTGCTACTTGTGTGAAATGTATGGCATTTATGTGTGTGTGTGTGTGTGTGCGAGCATGTGCGTTTTTGTGTGAAAGTAGGCAGTTGTGCAGTTGTGTGTGTGTGTGTGTGTGTGTGTGTGTGTGTGTGTGCTCTCTGTAACTAGAGGACTCCTCCAGTGCACTGATTCAAGGTCACTCCGCCCTGTGATTTAGAGGAGGCAGGAAATGGAGTGTGTGTTGGTGTGTGTCTGAGAGTGTGTAAGTGTAATTCCTTATGACTCCATTAGAGTTCAGACACCACTGATGAATGGCAAGCTCTGTGTGTGTGTGTGTGTGTGTGTGTACTGATATGAGTAGGCCCCAGGTGTGTGTGTGTGTGTGTGTGTGTGTGTGTGTGTGTGTGTGTTGATATGTGTAGGCCCCAGGTGTGTGTGTGTGTGTGTGTGTTGATATGTGTAGGCCCCAGGTGTGTGTGTGTGTGTGTGTGTGTGTGTTCTGATATGAGTAGGCCCCAGGCTCTGCAATCCTGTTTCCCTGACTGGCTCCCTTTGATGCGCACACCTTCAGTTAATGCTTTATTTATCACTGTGTGTGTGTGTGCGGGTGTGTGTGTGTGCATGTGTGAGAGAGAGAGTTAATGCTTTATTGTTTAGCCAATGATTAGCCCCAGAATAATTTCATGCTTCACTTGGCCAGGCTCCGAGTGGCCACCACCAAGTCGCCTCCATCTCCCTCTCCTGCAGAATTAAAACCCCACCTAACTGTGTGTGTGTGTGTGTGTGTTGGGCTCCAAACAGCCACCATCTCCCTCTCCCTTACCCCACCTTACTGTGTGTGTGAATTACAACCCCACCTTACTGTGTGTGTGAATTACAACTCAACCTTACTGTGTGTGTGAATTACAACTCAACCTTACTGTTTTGAAACCGTTTCAACCACAAAGTTGTAAACAGAACAAACATTAAACATATACAATATCAATATAGTGACATGAAACAACACAGAATCATAATTTGATTGTTTCAGCACACTCTGAAGAGACCCAAGGTTAGTGTGTTTTATAGAATAATTTTGGACTGTAACTACATCATCTTTTCACTTGATAAGTTGAGTAGGCTAAGTTAATATTAATTGACGTGAATGAACGACCACATACTTCCACACCGATGATTTCAAAGTAGCAAGAGGGGCTTCGAATTCGGTCGGTTGATGTTTTTTTTTTTTTTTTTTAACTGGCTGCAGCCTAAAGTTAGAGTGTTGTCCCCACAGTTTAACACGTGTGTGTGTGTGAATGTTTTTGTGTCTTGGCATACATGCTGGACGTGACTAGTGCTGCCACTAGCAACTAATTTTCTAACGACTGATCTTTCGACCAATTTTTCGATTAGTCGACCAATCTAAACGACTAATTTTTTTAAAAATCAAATGTTTGTTATTTTGTTGTGTCCATTTTATTTTGAACTCAACTGAAGGGCCAAAACATAATATATATATATCACCCTACCTTTGTTAAGTAAACTGTTTTCATTAAGTAAACTGTTCAAATACATTATGTATTAAAACAAAATAACCCATTTTAAAATGCTACCCTCAGATCTAATGTCAGACCTTTGATAGAATTGTATTGTATTTGTATGCCAGTGTTGCCATCGACATAGACAATGTTCAATGTTTGTGACATTGTTAGACATCATTTTAGCATGGAAGAATATGGCAAAATGACCATGAATACTTGAAGAATGCTTTCACTTTTGTTGAGGACAAAAAGGAGCAGAAACCACAGTGTGTGGTGTGCAGTTAATTACTGCCTACCATCATAGACAAACCTGTCAAGAAGGCTAGCCTACTTTGAAAGGTGACAGGAGTTGAGGACTTTGCAAATGAGCCTAACATCAGCATGTTCCAAACAAGTAGGCTACAGGCACTTTGCCCGTCTTACCACATAGGTTACCTCATTTTATCAGTTGGCTTGAACGCTAAAAAATATGCGATTGTTGATATCACAGGCGGTGTCATGTTCGTTTTAACGTTTTTTTTGTATGAATGAATAAACGACACGCCGTTGTGAGACTCTCTTTACTTCATTTATTTCAATTTCCACTATACTATATTAGTCAGAGTCTGGACTAGCGTAACCTACTAGCTTAGCTCCCCCCGCTTAGCTCTGCCTAATAATGAATTGCGCTGAAAGCAGGCAGGCACGCAGCTTTGCTGCTGGCGTTAACACTTGTGTGCATAGCGGGGTTTAAAACATGACTGCCAAAGTGTAAGTAGCCTGTTTAACATCCAAAGACAGTCATTGTTCTCCTCAAGAGTTACCAACATAGAGTTAATAACATTTCACTGAGCCGTTTGAGATGGGAGACCAAAAAGAAATAGGCGGTCAATAGTAAAAGGACTCGTCGACTAAATTGCCGTCGACTAATTTTCATGGTCGATTACGTTGACTAAGTCCACTAATCGCGGCAACACCAGACGTGACATTGGGGGTGTGGCTATATCGTCGATTCCACCTTTGAGTTCGAAGTTTGAGATTGATTTTCGACTTAAAATCAAAATCGTGACACCCCTAATTAAAACTCAACCTCACTGACTGTGTGTGTGCATCTGTGTGGTGTTTATGTGTGTGAATTAAAACCTCACCTCACCTTACTGTGTGTGTGAATTAAAACCCAACCTCACTGTGTGTGTGTGAATTAAAACACCACTCTATTGTGTTAATTTTGTCACCTATTTTTTAATTTAGTCTTAATCTTAGTCTTGTGATGGAAGAGAGGGATAGAGAGATGGAGAGACAGAAGAGGAAATGGGGGAAGAGAGGGATAGAGAGATGGCGAGAGAGAGAAGAGGAAATGGGGGAAGAGAGGGATAGAGATGGCGAGAGAGAGAATAGGAAATGGGGAAGAGAGGGATAGAGAGATGGCGAGAGAGAGAAGAGGAAATGGGGGAAGAGAGGGATAGAGAGATGGCGAGAGAGAGAAGAGGAAATGGGGGAAGAGAGGGATAGAGAGATGGCGAGAGAGAGAAGAGGAAATGGGGGAAGAGAGGGATAGAGAGATGGCGAGAGAGAGAAGAGGAAATGGGGGAAGAGAGGGATGGAGAAGAAGACGGTGTCCCTTAACTTCCTTCTGATTGGTTATAGTGTGTGGTATTGTTAGGCTAATGGATATACAATCTGTTGTGTGGGCGGATGAGTTGAAATCCATTCTCATGGTGGCCGAGGGAGAGAAGGCTTTATATAACAACTGATTACGGAATAATGACACAGGCCTGAATCACACACACACACACACACAGATACACACACACAGATACACACACACACACAGATACACCATGGTCACACACTTTCAGGCCTGGAGCTGTCGACAGGTGAGCTAAAACTAACCGTGACCACTCATGCAGAAACGGTGTGTGTGCGTGTGCGCACGCTCCTGGGGAAATTGCCTGGCCTGTCACACACAGCATCTTTCTCATCAGGTGAATAGTGATATCATATCCCACAGTGACCGGGTTGGTGTGTGTGTGTGTGTGTGTGTGTGTGTGTGTGTGTGTGTGTACATGAAAACCAGTAACTGTCCAACAGTCCAACAGCTCTACTATCGTTATCTCAAGCTAAAGTGACAGGTGTGTGGGTGTGTGTGAGCGTGGGTGTGTCTGTGTGAGTGTCTATTTGTGTGTGTGTGTGTGTGTGAGTGTCTATTTGTGTGTGTGTGTGTGTGTGTGTATGTGAATGTCTATTTTGTGTGTGTGTGTGTGTCTGTGTGTGTGTCTATTGTGTGTGTGTGTGTGTGTCTATGTGTGTGTGTGAGTGTCTATTTGTGTGTGTGTGTGTGTCCATATCTGTGACGGTCCTGTGGCATCCTCTGTTACGGACTGAACCTCAATCCGCAACATAAATGAGACAGAACAGCCGAAGGGCTCGAATCTAGATAGAATATAATCTTAAAATTAATCCAGATAGTCACCTGGTTAAATAAAAAGCCTATTGGTTTGGATGTTTGTGCGTGTACATGTTAGTGTACCTGCTCGTGTGTGTGATGTGTTTTTTTTTCTCTGTCTTAAGTTGGTACTAGTGATAATGGTAAGTGTTTTTTATGGAAGCTGCTATTGAAATAGTTGTCTTTGGCTAACTTAGTGGTGGAAAAAGCCCATTTTTGTTGTACTGTGTTCCTGCCCATATCCTCAGTACAGCTTTACTATTTCTTAGTTCTTCTAATAGTCTAAGCTCATTTATGGCATACCGTTGCTGTAAGGCAAATGTTAATTACGCTTATGGTGACAAGCCACCATTTTGGGGTGGGAGTGTTACGCATCCCCTGTACTTGGTGGTCACCCGATAGTAACCCGAAGCCAGCCAGAGTTACTATCGGGTGACCACCAAGTACAGGGGATGCGTAACACTCCCACCCCAAAATGGTGGCTTGTCACCATAAGCGTAGCTCTGTAATTAACATTAATTCCACGGACTTGAACTATGTTCAGCGATGTTGTTGGAGAGCATATATTCAATCTCTTTTTTGAAAATCGCACGTTTTAGTGGATTGACCCTGTATGGATGCTGCTTAATTGGAGAAGCCGTACCACCATCGATATCATGCTGTAATACCGAGGTGATGGTCGGGACATCTCCTGTAAGCTCGGGGAAATCATGAATCAAAGCAACAATGTTGACTCTTTCCGTGTCTGATAAGTGTGGCAACTGACTCTCTAAAACAGCCAACATCTCAGAATTTTTTAAGCGACCCTCGATTATTGAACGTGAGGGGGCCGTGACACTGTCTTCATTCGCGGTCAGCGCAGCTAGAAGGGTAGCAGAATCGTTAGGCTGGTCGTTAGTCACGAGCAAAATCTGGCTTTAGCATATTAACATGGCCGACCCGAGTGTGCTGCCGCCTGTCGGGAGTGGAAATGACATCATTGAGATCGGACAGCTTTTCTTTAAGAGTGTACGGCCCACTGTTCCTGGCCTGGAAGACAGCACCAGGCACAGGGAGCAGTACAAGTACTTTGTCGCCAGGCACGAACGAACGTGCTCGGGCCTTGCAATCATACCAGGTTTTCATTTTAGCCTGCACTTAGGAGGTTTTGTCGGGCGAGTTCACAAGCCCTCTGTAGTCTGGAACGAAAATTACTCACAAATTGCACAACACTACGAGAGCTAGGTGCACTCAACCACTGTTCCTTTAGGACCGTTAACGGAGTGCGTATGTTGTGAGAAAACACCAGTTCAGCAGGGCTGAATCCAAGAGACTCCTGCACCACCTCTCGTGATGCAAAAAGTAGCCAAGGCACAGCATCCTCCCAGTCCCCCCCCACTTCAAGGCAATAGGCACGCAACATCGTTTTGAACGACTGGTGATGGCGTTCTAAAGCGCTACAGCATAGTTTTGAACAACTGGTGATGGCGTTCTAAAGCGCCTTGGGACTCCGGGTGGAACGCGCTGGAGGTACGGTGCTGAACATGGAGTGACTTCATGACCTGGGAAAACATTTTTGCTGTGAAATTACTTCCCTTGTCACTCTGAATTATCCTAGGTAATCCAACAAACGAGAAGAACTTTAATAAAGCCCTAGTCACGGATCGTGTTGTAATTTTCCTCAGAGGAATAGCCTCCGGAAAACGTGTGGCAGTACACATAACACTGACTGGGTGTATATAGCCGCTCCGCGACCGCGGTAGCGGGCCCACACAATCAATGATGACATGTTCAAAGGGGTCGCCGATAGCAGGTATTGGTTGTAATGGTGCTGGTGTAATCGTCTGATTCGGTTTGCCACCCACCTGACAGACATGGCATGATTTGCAATACCTGGCAACGTCACGTTTCAAACCTGGCCAGAAAAAGTGCTGGAGTATGCGATTATAGGTTTTTGTGACACCCATATGACCAGCGAGACCATCATGCGCAAACACTGAGTATCTTTGAGCGGTACTCAGCGAGACCATCATGTGCAACACTGAGTATCTTTGAGCGGTACTCAGCGAGACCATCATGCGCAACACTGAGTATCTTTGAGCGGTACTCAGCGAGACCATCATGCGCAACACTGAGTATCTTTGAGCGGTACTCAGCGAGACCATCATGCGCAACACTGAGTATCTTTGAGCGGTACTCAGTTGGAATCACTATTTGATAAACATCGCCCCACTCTTCACCACTGCGCGGTCTCCACATTCTCATTAGAACACCGTCCCTGATGAAGAACGTGCACGGTGCGGACGCATCGTTAGGGTCAGATAATGCAACCTGAAAACAAGCAGCAAGAGTGGAATCAGATTTTTGTGACATTATTAATTTTTCACATGACAATGAAAAATCAGCAATCTCATTCTTAACAGGTTTGACTTCAGGAATAGCCCGTTGCAGTGGCTCGAAAAGTCTCTCACACCTTTCAGGCTGGACTACAAAGCTATTACTGAGGTCAATGTCAATAGGAGCATTAGACTTTTTACTTTGCGCGCGCGTGACGACACTAGCGGGAAACACGTCAGGGAACTTTTGCGCACACTCATCCACGCCCTCTGGCACAGGTGGTGCAGGAATCACTTCTGGCAGTACATCACCTTGACTCCAGACTTTCAGGCCTGCTATATCGTTGCCTAGTATGAAGTTCACAGAGGGAATGGGAAACGAGGGCCTTACCCTAACAACCACGTCGCCACAGACCAGATCAGATGCAGAGGCATACGCGATGCAGAGGCACTTCAATGTAACCCATCTCAATCCCTTGCACAAGAACACTACTGCCTGTAGCTGTCTTCACAGACAACGGTAAGAGGTCCTGCAAAATGAAGCTTTGGGCTGCGCCAGTATCACGTAAAATGCGCACAGGCACAGAATGACCACCAGGGACTGATACGACTCCATCAGTTATGAAAGGCTCATAGATAGACGGAGCCTTCGCGAGCGCAGGGTCAACGGGCATGATGGGGCGAACACTATGTCCTGACGTGGTGGCTAGGCCAACAGCTTTTTCCTACTTCCTTTTCAGCTTAATACATTCAGACTTGAGATGTCCAGAGTTTTTGCAATAGCGACAGAATTTTTCCTCCGCGTTAACTGAAACACTTGGACTAACCGGTGGACTGGGTGCTGTAGTGAATGATACGGTAGATTGACTTTTAAAACGACTCCGGTCTTTGTGCACTCGATGAGTCAATGCCTACCGATCGGCCAGACAGGCTGCTTGGGAGATGGTCTCTGCTTTCTGCTCAGCAACATAAGTAGCCACGTTATCAGGCAGACAATTACGAAAGTCTTCAACCAGAATTAACTCTATAAGCTTTTCCTGTGAATCAACACCTTCTGACTGGCACCATCGATCAAATAAAGTCACTTTCTCACCAGCAAACTCAACATATGTCTGTCTATCCAGTTTCTTGTAACGTCGGAACTTTTGTCTATATGCCTCTGGGACTAACTGATAAGCATTCAATATTGCGGCCTTCACCTTATCATAGTCAGAGCTATCATCAAAAGGAAGAACAGAGTAAACTTCCTGTGCTTTACCTTTTAAAACACATTGCAGCAAAAGCGTCCAATATCGCTTAGGCCACTCTAAAGTAGTTGCAACACGTTCAAATGAGGAAAGTATTTTTCCACCTCACTCCCGGTGAAGTCAGGAACCATTTTAACATACCAGCTGACTTGAAAATCATCATCTCGCTGTGGTACAGCTTGGCGCTGCCTTAATGTCTCAAGTTCCAATCGCTTCAATTCTAGTGAATTTCTAAGCTCCTCTTGACGAGCTGAAACACGCAACTTCTCATGCTCGTTCTCTAGCTCCTTTTCACGCAAAGTGAGTTCTTGCAAGTGAATCTGGAGTTCAAGCTCCTTAGTGCTACTCTGTGGTGGCTTTCGGGCAAGATAGTCTGCGCGACAAGACCTTTGATTAAAGCAGTTGAAGTGGTGTCTTTTAAATGCTTTTTAGTATTAGAAATATGCACTTGGTATTTCTCGGACAACTCTAATACCTGAGCATTAAAATAGTATCTCTACGGACGGCGCCGCAATAAAGTCATCTGTCAATGACATTTTTTTTTGACAAAAAAAATTGGTTGGTAAATACTGCACAAATTTGAATTGAAATGCTATCAAGACTAACCTTTAAAATCTTCAAAAAACTGATTGAAAGGCTACGAAAAATATCAGTTTCAAAATTCAAAAGTGGTCACAAAAGAGAGAGAAAAAAACATGACCACAGGTCCACCCACAAAAAGCCTTACAAAAGCACGAAACACCAGCACAGCCGGCAAAAACGAAGTAAAGGTAGGCAAAACACCAGTAAGACTGGGAAAAAAAACGAAATATCGGCCTACAACTTCAGCGTGCGAACAACAACAACAAAAATAAGTTCATAGAACTTTACAAAACGACTTGTATCTCAAAACGGCAATTCAAACTAGAAAACCCTAACACCCAGGAGATCACAACTAACTTCCAAAGGGGGCAAAGCAAAAGAAAACAGCCCTAAATACCTCACTGTCTAAGGTCTTCAGTGGGTCCACTACCTAGCGTGCAGGCCTGTTCGCTCAACAATAGACTACAGGCAGCCAATCATCAAACCCAGGCGTACTAAATAGGGCTACCACCAAACATAAAGAAAAAAAACAACAAACAGCGATTACCTTCCTAAGGGTGTACACACACAAACAGAATTGCCAACACTTACAAAAAGTTGTTGAATCTTCAGTAAAAGGTCCCGCAAAAACGACTAACGCCGAAATATAGCCTTTACAAATGCCTCGGGGGGAAAGAACGGACGAGCGTCCAATTATGTTAGGGACTGAACCTCAATCCGCAACATAAATGAGACAGAACAGCCGAAGGGCTCGAATCTAGGGGGTTTTAATACAAAAATAGAATTTACAGTAACTAAGAATAAATAATTGTCAGTTCAAAGTCCGAGTTAATGGCGTCCGTGAGAAGCAGGGACCGTGCAGCTCAGTCGGCGAGAGCAGGAACAAAGGCGTGGGTTGGACCATCTAGCTCAGGCATGCGCACAAGCATCCTCTTCACCTGTGCACAGGTATGTTTTATAGGCCCACAGCCAGATCTCAGGACATGGGTTGGCCCAGAGATAATTAGCAGGGGCACGCTCTGAACGAAGTTTGTGGCCATAGCTACCAACAGGGGGAGCCAAGCCAGAGTTACTATCGGGTGACCACCAAGTACAGGGGATGCGTAACATCCTCTCCATCAGATGTGTGCCATCTCTCTCTCTCCCCTCACCTGCCCGCCTTGCACATGAGCACCACCTAATTACTTCTGTGCTCACTGTTGTGTGTGTGTGTGTGTGTGTGTGTGTGTGTTTAATTACATTTAAGAAGGTTTTAACATACCCCCCCATCCCTGCTTCAGCTGAGTGTTTCTCTTCTCTTGCTCAAGAGACTGTTTGATATGGATGCATTAGCTACCGGTGTGTGTGTGTGTGTGTGTGTGTGAGGCTGTTTGGTATGGATGCATTGACTGACGTTTTATCAGTGGAAGAGCTTTATATGCAAATGCATGAATATGAATTTAAATGGTTTTTCACTTTTTGTTTATATCTGGTAATCAGTTGTTCTCAAACTTTTTGTGTTCCTGAGGAATGCTGGATCAGTTGTTCTCAAACGTTCTGTATTCCTGAGGAATCCTGTATCAGTTGTTCTCAAACGTTCTGTATTCCAGAGGAATGCTGGATTGGTGTGAGACTCCTTCAGTCTGGCGCAACGGCACCTTAGAATGTGAGGGTTCTAGACATAGTGGAATGTAAGATTCTACAGGTAGAGCCCATGGGGTTCTAAATTTAGCTGAATATAATGTGAGGGGTTCTAGAGTCATTGGAATGTAAAATGTAAGGTTCTAAAGACAGTGGTTTGTAATGTGATTTGTGGGGTTTTAGAGCCCATGGAATGTAATGTGTAAGGTTTTAAAGACAGTGGTGTGTAATGTGAATTGTCGGGTTCTAAAGACAGTGGAATGTAATGTGATTTGGGGGATTCTAGAGTCTGTGGAATGCAATGTGATTTGTGGGGTTCCAAAGACAGTAAAATGTAATGTGATTTGTTGAGTTCTATAGTCTGTGGAATGTAATGTGTAGGGTTCTAAAGACGGTGGCATGTAATGTGATTTGAGGGGTTCTAGAGTCTGTGGAATGTAATGTGTTGGGTTCTAAAGACTGTGGCATGTAATGTGATTTGAGGGGTTCTAGAATCTGTCGAATGTAATGTGTAGGGTTCTAAAGACTGTGGCATGTAATGTGATTTTAGGGGTTCTAGAGTCTGTGGAATGTAATGTGTAGGGTTCTAAAGATTGTGGAATGTAATGTGTGTGATGTATAAGCCAGTAAAATGTAGTGTATAATGCACAACAATCTACCGCTAGGCCTACATCGGTGGTTAAAATATTCCCAAAACACAAATACGGCAAAATAATGTCTGTTATTAAAAATAAAAAGCTATTTTAAGTTCAAGTTTATTGTCATATGTATAGTAAGCCTACAATACAATAAAATGCATTTTTCCCCATCCCACACATGCAGTATAACAGACAAGGAGACATACAACAGACAAAAACAGACACAAAGTGCATAGTGCAAGACAGAAAGTGCATCAGCTATTCAACAATCTGACCGCCTGTGGAAAAAATACTATTCCTGAGACGGGTGGAGCTGTATTTAATGCTCCGGTAACGTCTCCCGGATGGTAGGGGAGAGAACAGAGCATGAGCGGGATGATTGGGGTCTTTAATAATGCAATCAGCTTTTCTCTTGCAGCGGGAAGTGTAAATGTCGTGGAGATCAGGTACGTTAGTGTCAATAATCCTGGCTGCTGACTTGACAACTCTTTGCAATTGTTTGCGGTCATGGGAGGTTGTGTTCCCGTACCACACTGTGATGCAAAAAGAGAGAACGCTCGCTTTATTGCATTCAGCAAAGTAATTGCAAAGGAGGTCAGACATAAAAGGGTTTCAGCATATGACATGACCACCAACATGCGAAGTGCTGTGAATCTGTGACACTGCAGATATCAATAGAGATAGATTGGTTGTCAGCGGTGAAAACGGCATTCTATGCAACAGTATTATAATTTAGTAGCTACTAGCTACGGTGTACCTTAAGTAGCAATGATGCAACAGAAAAAGTATGCAGCGCTAGTTTAAAACTAGTTAGTTTGAGCGTGAGGTTTAAAACACACCTTACACCTAAACTTACCATCCAACCAACACTTGACTGGTGCAACCAGCCGGCTGCAGACGTGTAGACTTGGTGTGCAGAACAGAATAACTTGGGGCAGCTCTTCTCCCATTGGCCCACTCTCAGCAGCTCTTCTCTTATTGGCCCACTCTCAACAGCTCTTCTCTCATTGGCCCACTCTAAGCAGGTCTGCTCTCATTGGCCCACTCTCAGCAGCTCTTCTCCCATTGGCCCACTCTAAGCAGGTCTGCTCTCATTGGGCCACACTTTAAGCAGCTCTTCTCTCATTGGCCCACTCTCAGCAGCTCTTCTCTCATTGGCCCACTCTCAGCAGGTCTGCTCTAGGGCTGGGACAACGCGTCGACGTCGATGGCGGTCGGCCCTTAAAACCATTGGCCCACTCTCAGCAGGTCTGCTCTCATTGGCCCACTCTCAGCAGGTCTGCTCTCATTGGCCCACTCTCAGCAGGTCTGCTCTCATTGGCCCACTCAGCAGCTCTTCTCTCATTGGCCCACTCTAAGCAGGTCTGCTCTCATTGGCCCACTCTAAGCAGGTCTGCTCTCATTGGCCCACTCAGCAGCTCTTCTCTCATTGGCCCACTCTAAGCAGGTCTGCTCTCATTGGCCCACTCTCAGCAGGTCTGCTCTCATTGGCCCACTCAGCAGCTCTTCTCTTATTGGCCCACTCTCAGCAGGTCTGCTCTCATTGGCCCACTCTCAGCAGGTCTGCTCTCATTGGCCCACTCTCAACAGCTCTTCTCCCATTGGCCCTCTCAGCAGCTCTTCTCTTGGCCCCTCTCAACAGCTCTTCTCTCATTGGCCCACTCTAAGCAGGTCTGCTCTCATTGGCCCACTCAAAAAATATGTTGACGCAAAATATGCGCGTTGATTCGTCAAGCATTGCTGTCAAATATTTTTAATTTTAAATTAAAGATAAAATCCTTTCATTGAGCTGCGCTTTTTACACACACAGCCTTTCCTCGCCCCGCCCGCTCTCTCTCATAACGAGCCCGCTGCCCCTCCTCTGCATGTGCAAATATTCACGATTGTTGAAGGATTGTTGTTGCCACATAGAAGCATTGCATAGAACACGGCGGGCTAAATTGCTATTAAATCCGATTAGCATTGTTATCATGCTGCGCAAATTTGTTCAAAACTGCTGCATTGAAGTTAACTCTGCTAAGGTCTTATCACACCATAGTACATTGAAGAGACTAAACTAAGTTAAGTTATGCAATCAAGCAGTATCTCAAAGCTAACGTTAGAATACTGTTTGGATGTCGAGTTTAGCATGCTTACTAATTTCGTTACTCATGCAGGGCTCATTTTATTGACTCTGACACTGAATGTTTGCAAATCCCGATGTAAATGGAAAAGTGTTTTCCAAGACTCAAAAGTGCTTGTCCCAAGGAGAAGTATGAACCGTTATTTGAACTAACTACGTTATGAATTGCATCCACACATCAGCAGCCTTTTAACTGTGTACAAAAGTGTTACAATTGCAAGGGTTCCCTCATTGAACGTCTTAAAGTGACGTCCACCCAATTAGACCTATACACTGAACTTTATTGAATGCTACCTCTGACTAAGAATGCATTACTTTGCACTTGTATAGTCTTTTATTTTGGAATTTTAAGAGCAATAAACATATATTGCAATGTTAAGGAATTCATGTATTTTCATTCAGATATGTAAATCAACATGTATAAATTGCTATTAGTCAATTAATGGGGAGATAATCGATAATCGAAATCGAATCGAACTGAAAAAATGAATTGGTAGATTAATCGATGCATCGAAAAAATAATCGCTTGATTAATCATTTAAAAAATAATCGTTTACAGTATCCCAGCCCTAGTCTGCTCTCATTGGCCCACTCTCAGCAGGTCTGCTCTCATTGGCCCACTCTAAGCAGGTCTGCACTCATTGGCCCACTCTCAGCACGTCTGCTCCCATTGGCCCACTCGCAGCACGTCTGCCCTCATTGGCCCACTCTAAGCAGGTCTGCTCCCATTGGCCCACTCTCAGCACGTCTGCTCTCATTGGCCCACTCTCAGCACGTCTGCTCTCATTGGCCCACTCTCAGCAGGTCTGCTCCTGGGTGCCAGAGAGGAGTCCAATTGGAAAGGTGTACCCCCCTATGGGAGGCTCTGAAGCTAATAAGTTTCACCTGGAGTTAGCATTCCATTGGCCTCCCTTCACCTGGAGTTAGCATTCCATTGACCTCCCTTCACCTAGAGTTATCATTCCATTGACCTCCCTTCACCTGGAGTTAGCATTCCATTGACCTCCCTTCACCTAGAGTTAGCATTCCATTGACGTTATCATTCCATTGACCTCCCTTCACCTGGAGTTAGCATTCCATTGACCTCCCTTCACCTGGAGTTAGCATTCCATTGACCCCTGTTCATTTTGGCGTCACTTTAAAGGTGTGATTTGTAGGATTGTTACCAAACGTTCTGTAGGCCAAAATCAAAACACTGGTGAACGTTCTCAAGACTACCAGACGCGTTTCAAGTTTCGCGTTTACACGTTTCAAGCCTTCATATGGACATTTTTTGTTTCCAGAGAAATACAACATTGTGTCCTGGAGTCATAACCTCGTATCTCACTTTACGGCTCCGTAATAAACTTTTTTTGAAAACCAATGCTAAAATGATGACTTTCAGTTGCACATGAGAAAAATAACCGTATTCTCTGGATAAGAAACTGAATGCAGTCTAAGCTATTTAGGAAAGATGGAGGGGAAAAAACAATGAAGTGATGTTCTGTTGCACTCAAACTTGGATCACTCTGCACACTATCAGTTTTATCACTCTGCACGTTATCAAACTCGGATCACTCTACACGCTATCAAACTCAAATCACTCTACACGTTATCAAACTCGGATCACTCTACACGTTATCAAACTCAAATCACTCTACACGTTATCAAACTCAAATCACTCTACACGTTATCAAACTCGGATCACTCTACACGTTATCAGACTCGGATCACTCTACACTGAGGATGCGCAGCACAATAAGGCTTCACTCGGAAAGGGTTTCAAATTGTGTCCATTTCTTTTACTGTCTGTGGAGAAATCCCACCTTCCCCAGTGTGGCACACGCTGGAACACACACACACACACACATGCGGTGACGGATTGATGAGTGGCTGGTGTTTCATCTGCTCCGTTTCCAAGGAGACTGAGGAGATCTTGTCAGGTTCGGTTCCAAGTGTTCCAGAACCGAGACATGGCGTGTTCTAGTCACAGCCCAACCAACTCCCTCTGGTGGATCACTCTCAGTGATGGGACGTTTGGACACGTGGGCATGCACACACACACAAACACAAACTTGCGCACACACACACACACACATGCATGCATACACGCACATACACAGACACACACACATGCACGTACACACACACACACACACACACAAACACACACTTATATACACACACACACACACGCTTACATACACACACACACGTACACCCACACATACGCACGCACACAAGCAGGCACGTATACACACACACACACACACACACAGGCATGCACATACATACACACACACACACACATATATTTATGTACATCAAGTAGTGCATTAAGTGCTTGTACTCTCGCACTCATACACACTCACATGGGTTGGCAATCAATCACACACTCATACACACTCACATGTATGGCAAGCCGATTGAGCATTTATTCTGATATCTTGATATCAGGCAAAATTGTCATGTACATATAGGCCATTTTTGTCAACTAGTTAACTAGTGAGCCATGTTTTGTGTGAACTAGTTAACTAGTGAGGGCCAAAATATGCACACTAGTTAACTAGTGGGAGCCAAAGGCTCACTAGCTAACTAGTGAACACATTTTAGCTCAGTTAACTAGTGACAGCCAAAAATGTGCATATGTTTACTAGTGAAGGCAAAACACCTCACTAGTTAACTAGTTGCAGTAGGTCAATGTCACTAGTTAACTAGTGAACCATAAATGGCTTACTAGCTAGCTAGGTGATGGCAGTAGGCTCACTAGTTAACTAGTTGATGCATCATTTGTCCAAACTAGTTAACTAGTGAGGTCATAAATATATACTAGTAAACTAGTTCAAGACAAAATTCACACTAGTCAACTAGTGGCGCAGAATTCAAATTAGGAGGCGGCGATTTCTGGAAATGGAGGCTTTCTATTGGCTCCCTGTCCAAATAGAACATGACAACCAATCACAGTGCAGAATTTCACGAAATCCCACCCACAACATTTGCATGTGGCACACAAGTTAACATGCCGGCCAAAGGTACTCTAGCTAGTAAACTAGTGGCTTCAGTGTGACACTTGTTTACACACATGTAAACTAGTGAAGGCAGAACTGCTCACTAGTTAACTAGTGAAGACACAAATGCCCACTAGTTAACTAGTGAGGTCTAACAAGTGTCACTAGTTTACTAGTGTGCACCAAAACACCCACTAGTGAACTAGTGATGGCAATTTCCATTCGACTAGTTAACTAGTGAGGTGCAAAAAGTGTCCAAAGTGCACCAAAACACCCACTAGTGAACTAGTTCTCCGCCTCCTAATTTTAATTCTAAACATGTGCACATTTTTGGTTGTCACTAGTTAACTAGTGAGACCCAAAAGCCTTCAACTAGCTGACTGGTATGCATTTTGGCCTTTACTAGTTAACTAATGGATATTTTCTGGCTCTCACTAGTTAACTAGTGAAGCTAATATGTGTTCACTAGTTAACTAGTGGGCATTTATGCTGTCACTAGTTAACTAGTGTGCACAAACATGGCTCACTAGTTAATTAGTTGACAAAAATGGCTTGCATGTTGGCCTGATATCAAGATATCAGAATAAATGCTCAAGCGGCTGGCCAAATTACATAGAAGTTAACAAGTGGGAATTCGACATTCAGTAGTCAGCTAGTAAAAATGTTTGTACCTTTTTGTACCTTTTGTACCTTACTAGTTGTAGTAAAATATAGAAGTCTTTAAATTAGTTAACTAGTGCACATTTTAGTGTCCACTAGTTAACTAGTGAACATGCTAAGCATTACTAGTTAACTAGTAAGATATGAAACATATGAACTAGTTAACTAGAGAGAATTTGGGCCTTACTAGTTAACTAGTGAGCATTTTGGCTGTCACTAGTTCACACAGAAATGGCTCACTAGTTAACTAGTGGACAGAAATGGCTTGCATGTACATGACAATTATGCCTGATATCAAGATATCTGAATAAATGCTCAATCGGCTTGCCATACACATGGGTTGGCAATCAATCACACACTCATATCTGCATGACCGTATACATACTCACACACACCTACACATGCACACACCAGGGTTTCCGTTGTCCGGTAATTACCGGACATTGGCCGGAAAAAAAATGAAATCTCCGACAAAATTAAATCTCTCCGGTCAAATTGTCCGATTGAAATTGGCTAATAATCCCGTCCCCCTAACGCAATCTGAATTTGAAAATAAGCCTTACAATGTAAGCCTATATTAAAGCAATACGTCCTCTGGCTATGTTTTTAAATGTACAGGCTCTACCGTTTGAAAGCTATTAAACAACATGCATAGCCTATGCTGCATTTCAAATAGGAAACATTTCAAATAGGAAGCGCACGCTTAAAACGTCCATGTTAAACAACGAACAAATGAGTGAGGCGGTTCAAACATGGCCAGGCCCAGGCAGACTAGCCTTAAAAGTTTTTTCAGAGGCCAGGACGCGATGGATGATGATAAATTGGTAACGTCTGAAGCCTCAGATTTCCGGTCAACTCCACCACCACCAGATAAAAAGCAGAAGTGTCGGGTGTATCTGTCGGAATCATGACGTTGGAAGTGGAGTTGCGGGGTTGCGGCCGCTCCAAGACACTGTCATTCTCCGTGTACACTGGACATGCAACTGTGTTCTGTACCCAAAGCATACAGTAGGCCTATGCTTTCTCTGTCTATGATCTGCAGGATTAGGGTCTCCTCGACGAGGAGATTGCTGGTCCGTGGATAATTTTCGGCACAATTAAACGGTATCATTGAACCGCGGACCGAAAGAAAAAGAAACTAAACATTTCCCAGAATAAGCAACATTTCTTAATGTATTGTTATCAAATAAAGAGGCATAGCATTAGGGGGTAGTGGTGTTATCAAATAAAGAGGCATAGCATTAGGGGGTAGTGGTGTTATCAAATAAAGAGGCATAGCATTAGGGGGTAGTGGTGTGAGCGCTCATTCTTGTGTGTGCACATCTGTGTAAGTTAAACAGTCACCACTGGAGATAACGTGGGTAGCAGCAACAAACAACGTAGCCTTTTTAAAACAACGAACGAAGCGGACTCTTGCTATCCATGAAAAGATACTGACTAGATCTTGTTAGGCATGTTTAAGTTAGGCTAATGAACATGTTGCATTCTATTCAGCCTGATTATGTCATTCTTTAAGCTACATAGCCTGTCTCCAGTTTTCCTCAACTTGACTAGGTAATTAAGAAGTGATAATAGGATATTTGACCGGCATATCATCAAAATGTCCGGAAAACGAAACCTCACCATTTTTTCCTAGTGGAAACTCTGGCACACACATACTCACACACACCTACATATATGCACACACACAAACCTACACATGCACACACATACTCACACACACCTACACATATGCACACACACACACACAAACCTACACATGCACACCCATACTCACACACACCTTCACATATGCAGACACACACACACACAAACCTACACAGGCACACACATACTCACACACACCTACACATATGCAGACACACACACACACAGGTCCCTTGTCATGCAGTCAAGGCACGTGTGTGTGTGTGTGTGTGGTGAGGAGGCTTCCCGTGATGGAACATGACAAGCGAGGAATTTGCCCATTTGCTTCCTCCTCCGACAGGGATCCGAAACAATAAGAGGAGATTAGAGGGGCGCCAGGTGACAGCTCACACACACACACAGGCACACATAGGCACACACACACACACACACACACACACACAGGCTTACACACACTTGGACACACACTCTCTGTCACACACATATTCTCTCAGTGGCAAGCACACAGGCATACATATTATCTCTCACACATACACATACATACACACTCACACACGCATACATGCTTACATATTATCACTCATACATAAAGCACACACACACACAGACACACGCAGTACCTGTTTGTAGACATTTTTCTGTCACACACACAGCCAAACACACACACACACACTAACAGCCACCCGCTTCCTGCAGCCTGCGACTGTTTCCTCTATGTGTGTGTGTGTGTGTGTGTGTGTGTGTGTTGATGGAGGGGTATCTACAGGGGCACACACACACACACAGAGAGACTGGCCATCTGGCATACCGGGCATTTTCCCGGGCCAACACACCTTTTGGGCCGATAGAATAGGCTATATATAATTTAATTATTTTGGCCAACAATCGGGCCAGAGGAAGGTCAGAGGCCCATTGGTTCATTTTCCATACTGACACTGAACTGATCCAATAACAGCTCTTGCCATTGGTTCATTTTCTATACTGCCAGGCCCCACCCCTCCCATCTTGGCTCAGAGCCAGGACTCTGAGGGCATTAAAGGGGCAACTGAAGTAGCTACACGTTGGAAATGTGGCGGGTGCCGCTAGTGCCAATTGTGTACAAATAACACCAATGTAGAAGCTTCAGCTACAGTGCTACACTCTGGGGGCATGTATATGGGGCAGCTACAGTGCTACACTCTGGGGGCATGAACATGGGGCAGCTACAGCACTACACTCTGGGGGCATCTACAGTGCTACACTCTGGGGGCATGTAGATGGGGCAGCTACAGTGCTACACTCTGGGGGCATGTAGATGGGGCAGCTACAGTGCTACACTCTGGGGGCATGAACATGGGGCAGCTACAGCACTACACTCTGGGGGCATCTACAGTGCTACACTCTGGGGGCATGAACATGGGGCAGCTACAGTTACAGCACTACACTCTGGGGGCATGTATATGGGGCAGCTACAGTGCTACACTCTGGGGGCATGTACATGGGGCAGCTACAGTGCTACACTCTGGGGTTATAAACATGGGGCAGCTACAGCACTACACTCTGGGGGCATGTAGATGGGGCAGCTACAGTGCTACACTCTGGGGGCATCTACAGTGCTACACTCTGGGGGCATGTAGATGGGGCAGCTACAGTGCTACACTCTGGGGGCATGTATATGGGGCAGCTACAGTGCTACACTCTGGGGCATGAACATGGGGCAGCTACAGCACTACACTCTGGGGCATGAACATGGGGCAGCTACAGCACTACACTCTGGGGCATGAACATGGGGCAGCTACAGCACTACACTCTGGGGCATGAACATGGGGCAGCTACAGCACTACACTCTGGGGGCATCTACAGTGCTACACTCTGGGGGGCATGAACATGGGGCAGCTACAGTGCTACACTCTGGGGTTCTGGGGGCATGAACATGGGGCAGCTACAGCACTACACTCTGGGGCATGAACATGGGGCAGCTACAGCACTACACTCTGGGGCATGAACATGGGGCAGCTACAGCACTACACTCTGGGGCATGAACATGGGGCAGCTACAGCACTACACTCTGGGGGCATCTACAGTGCTACACTCTGGGGCATGAACATGGGGCAGCTACAGTGCTACACTCTGGGGGCATGTAGATGGGGCAGCTACAGCACTACACTCTGGGGGCATCTACAGTGCTACACTCTGGGGGCATCTACAGTGCTACACTCTGGGGCATGAACATGGGGCAGCTACAGCACTACACTCTGGGGGCATCTACAGTGCTACACTCTGGGGTTATAAACATGGGGCAGCTACAGTGCTACACTCTGGGGGCATGTAGATGGGGCAGCTACAGTGCTACACTCTGGGGGCATGAACATGGGGGCAGCTACAGCACTACAACACCTTGGGGGGCACCGGGGCATCTACAGTGCTACACTCTGGGGGCATGAACATGGGGCAGCTACAGTGCTACACTCTGGGGTTATAAACATGGGGCAGCTACAGCGCTACACGCGTTTGTGCTTTTGCTGTGTGGGTGTGTGCTGTGTATCCAGCCAACCCTACAGGCCTACGAGTGTAAGAACCGGGGTCATAACATCCGGCACGTGTGTGTGTGTGTGTGTGTGTGTGTGAGTGTGCTGTGTGTTTAGCCCACCCTACAGGGCATGGTAATAGGTGGTAACGTCCGGCTCATTTCTAGAACATTCCCTCTGGGTGGGTGATTGTGCAGTTCGGTTGGAGTGGCTTTTAGTCTGTAAATAGGGCGGCCTCATAGTGCACACACACACACTCACACATACACACACACACACACTCACACACACACACAGAGGAACCAAGCAATCCGGCACCTGACTAAAGGGCCAGCTTAGGGGAAGGGGAGACGCCCCCTTGGCTTTAGTGCAATCAGAGATCACACACACACATACACACACACACACACACACACACACACACTAACATATTCACAAACCTACACACACACACTAACATATTCGCATTAGTGCAATCAGAGATCACACACACACACACACTAACATATTCACATTAGTGCAATCAGAGAGCGCTAACAGGTACCACCACACACACACTAACATATTCACAAACATACACGAACCTACACGCACACCAACATATTCGCAAACATACACAAACCTACACACACACACACACACACTAACATATTCACATTAGTGCAATCAGAGAGCGCTAACAGGTACCACCACACACACACTAACATATTCACATTAGCGCAATCAGAGAGCGCTAACAGGTACCACCACACACACACTAACATATTCGCAAACATACACAAACCTACACACACACGCACACCAACATATTCGCAAACATACACAAACCTACACACACACACACACACTAACATATTCACATTAGTGCAATCAGAGAGCGCTAACAGGTACCACCACACACACACTAACATATTCACATTAGCGCAATCAGAGAGCGCTAACAGGTACCACCACACACACACTAACATATTCGCAAACATACACAAACCTACACACACACGCACACCAACATATTCGCAAACATACACAAACCTACACACACACACGCACACTAACATATTCGCAAACACACACAAACCTACACATACACACACTAACATATTCGCAAACATGTACAAACCTACACACACACACACACACACACACACACATACTCACATACTGTGTTTTTAGATCAACAATATCTGCAAATGCATTTTCCCTCAAGCACCATGCTTGAGTGATTCCCTCTGCTCTGTGCAAGAAAATATGTATGTGTGTGAGTGTTTGTGCTTGAGTTTGTGTGTGTGTGTCAAGTCAAGTCAAGTCACTTTTATTTATATATATAATATAATATGAAGCAGGAAAAGTAGAATAAAATAGAGTTAATGAGAAAATAAAAAGTAGTAAAAATTCAAATAAGGTTAAAAGCAATAAATAAGTAAATAGATAAAGTAAGAGGTAGGTCAAAAAAGTAACAGTTGATGCAATATGGGGGGGGGGCTAAGCCATTAAGAGCTTTAAAAACAAAAAGAAACACAAATTTAACAGGAAGCCAGTGCCAGGACTGGTGTGATGTGCTCTCTCTTTTTAGTACCAGTAAGCAATCTGGCTGCTGCATTCTGGACCATCTGTAATTTGTGTATGTTGGATTGAGTCAGACCTGTGTATAAAATATTGCAGTAATCAAGTCTGGAGGTAATAAAAGCATGTGTGAGAATTTCAAGATCATTCTGGGATAAAAAGGACTTGAGAATGGATATTACTCTAAGTTGTAAATTACTCTAACACTTCTGACCACACTATTTATTTGTTTATCAGCTATCCAGCATGACCCCAAGATTTCTAACCACATTGTTAGAGAGGAGACCAAGAGTACTGCTGAGGCTGTTGACAGAAGAGGGGGGGCCAAATTTGATGACTTCAGTTTTACTGCCGTTAAGTTGTAAGAAATTACATGCCATCCAAGTTTTAATGTTATTGAGGCAGCTATGCAGTTTGTTTAATAAACATGGTGTCTTGTTGCCGGGCTGAGGAGCAACTGGGAGATAGATCTGGGTATCATCAGCGTAGCAGTGGTATTGGATGCCATATTTATCAAAGATGGAACTGAGGGGCAACATGTATAGAGAGAAGAGGAGGGGTCAAGGATCAAACCTTGGGGGACTCCACATTTCATAGTAGCAAAGGAAGAGGAGTGATGTCCCAAATGAACTGTCTTTGAGGTGAACCAGGTGAACCAGGTGAGTACAGTGCCCTGCAGACCAACTCTGTGTTCCAGCCTGCGCAGCAAGATACCATGGTCAATGGTGTCAAATGCAGCACTGAGATCTAATAAAACTAAAATGGCGCAGGAACCAGAATCAGTGCAGAGCAGAATGTGGTTGTACACTTTCAGTAGGGCAGATTCAGTGCTGTGGATAGCTCTACAACCAGATTGGAATCTATGTAATGAATTAAAACTGTTTAAATATGCTGTTAGTTGCTGGAAAACCACTTTCTTTAAAATGTTGGCGATAAAAGGCAATTTTGAGATAGGTCTGTAATTTGTCAAGGGAAGGCTTTTTTACGAGAGATTGCAGAGTAAAATTATTAAAAGTGGATGGCACAACACCAGAGGCTAGTAGACGAGTGCAAATGCGTGAAGGCTATGCTATGCTACGTTTTAGTAAAGAATGGTTTAGTGGACTGTTCCATACAGTCTCGCAAGCAGACTCCTTCAAATGTGCTGCTGACTGTCAAAATACCGATGCATTCTTTGACGTCGAACTTCGCGCTGTTATAGGGAATGACAAATGTCATTCTCATTGGTTTACATGATGTTACGCCCCAAACGCACCCATGACTGATTAAAAAACCTAGGAACGCCTTGTTGCGCCCTCCGCCCGGCGTTTGATAACGAAAACACTCCCAATGTGGAGTGGACATCATACTAAATTATACATCCTACTCATAATAGGGCCCGTTCAAAATGTTTCGATACGGTGCCAATTTCAATACCTTGATTTCGATGCCGGTTCCTAAACGATACTTTTTCCGATACCATATGTTTGTAAATCAATTTCAACAACAAAAATACATTCTTCTGTGGTGAAACAACATAAAAATACAAACTCTTTGTTGCATGCACATCTGTAGAAATCTTAAAAATTAACAATATTTAAGAGATTATTGCATAGGCCTACTTAACATCTGCAGTATTAAACATGAAGAAATGTAACAGATTAGTGCATTTCTTTTGAAAAAAAAAAACAATACACCTCTCCAGATAACACACCCTTTTGTATACAATGTTTTTTCCGAAGTGTTTACAACTTAGTGTTAACTAATAATTGTTGCAAACTGGTACTACGAACAAAATATTAGTGCATTCCTGGATCTACATCCTTATGCATGCTTCCTGCCAGGACTTTTACGGGCTTTTCCCAAATCACGGAAGTAACGTCGACGCAGCGGTAGATAGTAGCAGACAGAGATGGCAAAAGTACTCACTTCCCGTACTCAAGTAGAAATACTTGTGTTAAAAATACTCTGGTAAAAGTAGAAGTACTGATTTAACTTCTTTACTCAAGTAAAAGTAACAAAGTACAGGCTTGGAAATTTACTTAAAGTATAAAGGTAAAAATAGTCTTGTGAATGACAACATTTTCTTATGCAACGGTACCTGGACCACACAAATGTTACCAGAGTGCAAGAGTGCCAGTCTCTCTTTTTAAATCTTCCCATAACCTGTTGGGCCATTTCTAGGCTTTCCCCTCCAACATTGCACTGCCTACTTCAGAGGGTGTTCTTTTGGCCTACAATCAAATGCTGGACATCTTTAGAAAGCTAAGATCCTGTAGTTTCTTAGGAAGCACTGGCACAGGTTTACAGAGCCTAGAATATTGTTTTTTCTTTCTGCCGGATAACAAGCATCTCTGAATTGACCACATTTCAGCCCTCTAGGTCACTTGATATGATTTTAGAAACACAACTGAGCCCTAGTACCAGGTCTTGTGAAGCTGTGTGCAAAAGTAGATCAATGTATAATGAAAAATAAGTACTTTAGATCATTATTTGCATTGTTTGCAAAGGTATGCTCATGGGTTTTGTAATGCCCTATGGAAACTCCCCATATTTTTGGTTACCCAAAATGCATACTGACAATAAAAGTACGCATTTCTGAGGTTTCTTGTAGACTATTTGGATTGTAGCCTATGTCAGGTTCTGATATAGAATGACTACACAAAATGGAATAATTACACCAAAATCTCTATTTTTGCATTTTCTTTGTTGGCTTCATGGGTGTGTATATGATGGACTATACATCTGTACAACTAATATTGGATAAAACAACATGAATATTTAATTCCTATGGATTCCTGTGAATATATCAAGACCAGGAATGTAGTGGTAAAATCAGAGGTGGGTAAACTATGAATTCTGTGATCACGGTAAGGTGGACTGCGCCATGCGGTATCAGATTTTTAGAAAAGGCATTCAGAACATGTTTGATGATGGTGGAGGTTCTTGTCCAATGTTTATAACAATACAAGTAGCATTAAGTGGTTCATAGAGTGTTGATGAGTGTACATATTGTTATTGTGGATAATACAGTGAGATTTTTAAATGTTAACAGTTGTATTGGTGAATAAACTCTTTTGAGAGGTGGATAAACTCTAATAAGAGATGGATAAACTATTTCTGAAATTTCAGAATAGGAAACTACGTTTACTTGCGTTTAGCCTCCACTACATTCCTATTCAAGACCCAATGCTGCATCTACTTATTGCTAAGGATATAGGCTACACTGCAGCTAAAAGTTAGGGAAGCATCAAAGGCGAGGAGAGGAGGAGGGCATTTTTGACTAAATTTAATTGAGACATACTACTACGTGTTAACGTTACTACCATCAAGCTGCAATGATTTGCCGCGAATGAATGCCGCCCAAATCTGTCGGGTCATCTTGAAGTGGTGCGTCAAGTGCAACGTATATTCCCATCCGCTATTGATGACGCGAAAAATAATAACGGTAGGCTAACTCTACTAAAAAAATTTTAAACTAAAGTAACAAGCCAGTTTTCTAAAATGTAAGGAGTAGAAAGTACCAATATTCGTGTTAAAATGTAAGAAGTAAAAGTAAAAAGTCGCCTCAAAAATAAATAGTAATATGTCTAAAAAATCTACTTGAGTACAGTAACGAAGTAATTTGTACTTCGTTCCTTCCCATCTCTGGTAGCAGATAATAGCATCCATCAGGCAACGGCGACGCAGCGGTAGATCGCAGCAGAGTAGAAGCCATCAGGCATGTGTTATTTAAATAAACTCCTGGTGTACTCACTAGGGCTGTCACTTTACGTTCGAAAATCGATTGCACAATCGATTGGACTAACCAACACAAGTTTCGAAAACTAAAATAGGGAATCGATTTTAACCAAATATGTACACTATTCATTTTAAACGAATTAAACAAATAAAAAATCTAGATGTAACAAAACTCACAAACAAGCAGTAAGCATTGCAAAAGCTAAAAAGAAAATTCCCACCAATTTTACGCACCGGAAACAGCTGTTTCAATCGGCTGCTGTGCTGCTGGTGTTTTGCCAAATAA
>NC_063206.1:930000-935000 GCF_017589495.1 Alosa alosa | reverse complement strand
GAAATCGCCTTCACCTCCAGGAACTTAAACGGTCCTCACCGACAGAAACCTCCTTCTCCATGGGCTTGTGGAACTGTCAATCCGCCCAGTCAACAAAACGGACTTCATAGCTGGCTATGCCAACCACCTTTCATTGGAACTCCTTTGCTCTCACTGAGACTTTGATCAAACCAGAGAACACTGCCACCCGGCTGCACTCTCCACTAACCTTGCCTGTCCCACCCCTCAGCCTATCTGGGCAGGGGAGGCGCGGACGGGCCTGCTGGATCTCCAACAAATGGAAATTCTCCCGCTACTGCCTTCAAACAAATATGTCTCATTCAATTCCATGCCATCACAGTGACGCCCCAGCAAAACTCTACGTGCTGGTCATCTACGCCTCCAGGCCAACTAGGGCGACTTTATTGACTTAACTTGACACTCTGCTATCCCTCCATCCCTGAGCATGACTGTCTGCTTCTTGTTCTCGGTGATATGAAACATCCACTTAGATGCCCCCAGGCTCAGCGGATTTTTGGCCCTGATCCCACTCCTTTGACCTCGAACTGGTTCAAAGCCCACCCGACTCACAAAGCTGGCAAAGAGCTTGACTTGATTTTCACTCGAACTGTAGCACAGACACCCTCATGGTGACGCCTCTCCATCTTTCTGACCACTTCTTCATCCAGTTCAACGTCAGCCTGTCAGAACAGCCTCCCGGCTCCTCAGCCGATGGTCACGTTCCGCCGCAACATCGGAACCTGTCCCAAGCACTTCTCCCCTGTGGTTGCCTCCTGTCTACCTCCCTCAACACCTTCTCCTCTGGAGGTTAATGATGCCACTGACTCACTCTTGCTCCACATTGACCCCTGTGGTTCAGGACGGGCTGTGCCCTCTTACCACAAGGCCAGCTCGATCAAACATTCTCATCCATGGCTAATGATACCCTCCGATCATGGCAGCACTCAAACTCAGAGCCGCGGAGGAGAGGAAATGGCACAAATCCAAACTAGCTGGCGACCTCCAAAACACTGTGGACACTTCCTGACCTCCTTCTCAGCCAGCATCACTGCTGCAGACTACTTTCTACAATGACAAAATCAACAGCTACAGATAAAAACTTTTCTCCAACCTTCAAATGGCTACTCAACCCTCAGCTGCCTCCTCCTCCATCAGCCTTACCTGCAGATACCCTTTCATTTTTTTTACAACAAAGTGGCGGCAATCAGCAGTCAATTCTCTACATGCCCCTCAACGATCTGGCTCAGATACGTGACTCCTACAACCTCTAGGGACTGCTGGAACATCTTTTTCATCATTCACGCCTCTCTCGTGAGTGAAGTGTCCAGACTCCTGACATGCAGCCGTCCACCACATGCTCGCTGGACCCTATACCCTCTGAGCCTACTTCAGTCCATCAGCCCGACCATCGCTCAGCTATCACACATGTGATCAATGCCTCGCTAACCTCCGGCACATTTCCAACAGCGTTCAAAATGGCCTGGGTAACACCGTTATTTAAGAAAGCTTCTCTCAACCCTGCTCTGTCGAGAACTACCGCCCTGTCTCCTCCTGCCTTTCCTATCCAAAGGCATTGAGCGAGCAGTCTCCAAACAGGTCTCTGACTTCCTTTCAGTAGAACAACCTTCTGGATCCCAAATCAGTCTGGGTTGGGGTGCGGCCACTCTACTAAAGCGGCTCTGCTGTCTGTAACAGAAGCCTTAAAGAAAAGCCAGGCGACCGCTCGATCATCAGTACTCATTCTGCTTCACTTATCGGCTGCTTTGACACGGTTAATCACCGTATCCTTCTCTCTATACTTCGCTGACATGGGAATCTCCGGAGCTGCTCTCTCCTGGTTTGAATCCTACCTCACAGGAATGCTTTCGTTTAATTACCATGGCTTGGTCAGCTATCTGCACCTCACCATCTCACCACAGGGGTCCCCAGGGCTCAGTGCTGGGCCCCCTCCTCTTTGCTATCTACACCACCTCCTTGGGACAGATTATCCGTTAAGTATCGGCTTCTCATACCACTGCTATGCAGACAACACAGAGCTCTATCTGTCCTTTCCACCCTGGCGACCCCTGGTTTCAGTGCACGGATCTCAGATTGCCTTTCAGACATAGCTACATGGATGAAGGCACACCACCTCCAGCTGAACCTCTCAAAGACTGAACTGCTGGTCATCCCAGCTAAACCTACCATACACCCGCACATCAACATCAAATTTGACTCCCTGTCTGTTTCACCGACCAGGACTGCAAGAAATCTAGGAGTTGTTCTCGACAACCAACTAAACTTCTCAGATCATGTTGCCTCAGTCACCCGGTCATGCCGTTTAAGCACTCTACAACATAATGGAAAATCAGGACTTACTTGACTCAAGATGCTACCCAACTTCTGGTTCAGGCAATAGTCATCTCACATTCGACTACTGCAATGCCCTCCTGACAGGTCTCCCAGCCTGCGCAGTGAAACCACTTCAGATGATCCAGAAGCGTAGCCTGGTCTACACAACCAACCCAAAGGGCATGTTACCCGCTGCTCATCCAGCTACACTGGCTACCCTATGCCCGCATCAAATTCAAGGCTCTCCCAAGCTTGCCTACAAAGTAGTCTCTCGGTTCTCCCCCCCTTGAATGCCCTCATACAGACTTACACTACCTCCAGACGCTCGCTCCTCTGATTAACGGCGTCTAGCTCTACCACCGGGTGCGGCTCAAACCAATCCAAACTTTTCTCATCTGTTGTTCCTCGTTGGTGGAACCAACACTTGTAGTTCCTACAAGGGCAGGGACATCCTTTTCCACTTTCAAAAACTCCTGAAGACCCAGCTCTTTAGAGAACATCTACTCTCATAGCAACACTTACAACAAGTCTTACTGATCCTAGCACTCACCAGCGTTAAACTGACAAGTAACTATTAAAATACAGCACTCACCGGCACTTATTCTTACTGTACTCCAATGTGTTTTTTTTTAAACTTTCCTAAAATTGTGAGAATTGTTCTAAAACTTACTGTTTACCATGTTGTTAGTGGCTTTGGTTAAAAGCGTCAGCCAAAATGTAATGTAAATGTAAATGTAAAAAGTAAGTGTGTGTGTGTGTGTGTGTAATAAGTGTGTGTGTGTAATAAGTGTGTGTGTGTAAGGAAGTGTGTGTGTGTGTAGTGCTTGTAAGTGCTTCCGCCTGAAGGCCCTGTGAAGAGGCGGAGGAGAGAAATCATCATTTTACTAAAGTGAGTCTCTGTGTGCAGATGAATGCCAATGCTCTGTGTGTGTGTGTGTGTGTGTGTGTGTGTGTGTGTCTCTGTCTGCCGCTGCCTTATCTATGAGTGCTGACGAGGGGGAAAGAGGGCCCGTAATGAAGAAAATGATTGAAGGGTGTGTGTGTGTGTGTAGGTGTGTAGGTGGTGTGTGTGTGTGTAGGTGTGTGTAGGTGTGTGTGTAGGTGTGTGTAGGTGTGTGTGTAGGTGTGTGTAGAAGGTGTGTGTGTAGTGTGTGTGTAGGTGTGTGTAGGTGTGTGTGTGTGTGTGTAGGTGTGTGTGTGTGTGTAGGTGTGTGTAGGTGTGTGTGTAGGTGTGTGTGTGGTGTGTGTGTAGGTGTGTGTGTGTGTTGTGTGTGTAGTTGTTGTGTGTGTAGGTGTGTGTGTGTAGGTGTGTGTGTGTGTAGGTGTGTGTAGGTGTGTGTAGGTGTGTGTGTGTGTAGGTGTGTGTAGGTGTGTGTGTAGGTGTGTGTGTGTGTGTAGGTGTGTGTGTAGGTGTGTGTGTGTGTGTGTAGGTGTGTGTAGGTGTGTGTAGGTGTGTAGGTGTAGGTGTAGGTGTGTGTGTGTAGTGTGTGTGTAGGTGTGTGTGTGTGTGTAGGTGTGTGTGTAGGTGTGTAGGTGTAGTGTGTGTGTGTGTGTGTAGGTGTGTGTGTGTGTGTAGGTGTGCGTGTGTGTGTAGGTGTAGGTGTGTGTAGGTGTGTGTGTGTGTGTGTGTAGGGTGTGTGTGTGTGTAGGTGTAGGGGTGTGTAGAGTGTGTGTGTGTGTGTAGGTGTGTGTGTAGGTGTGTGTAGGTGTGTGTGTGTGTGTGTGTGTGGTGTGTGTGTGTGTGTGTAGTGTAGGGTGTGTGTGTGGTGTGTGTGTAGGTGTGTGTGTGTGTGTGTAGGTGTGTGTGTGTGTGTGTGGGGTGTGTGTGTGTGTGTGTGTGTAGGTGTGTGTGTGTGTAGGTGTGTGTGTGTGTGTAGGTGTGTGTGTGTGTGTAGGTGTGTGTGTGTGTAGGTGTGTGTGTGTGTGTAGGTGTGTGTGTGTAGGTGTGTGTGTGTGTAGGTGGGTGTGTGTGTGTAGGTGTGTGGGTGTGTGTGTGTGTGTGTGTGTGTGTAGAGGGTGTGTGTGTGTAGGTGTGTGTGTGGGGAGTGTGTGTGTGTGTGTGTGTGTGGGTGTGTAAGGTGTGTGTGTGTGTGTGTGGGTGTGTGTGTGTAGGTGTGGTATTAATGTTAGGTTATTATTAATGGCAAGGTGTGTGTGTGTGTGTGTGGGTGTGTAGGTGTGTGTGTGTGTGTGTGTGTGGGTGTGTGTGTGTGTGTGTGTGTGTAGGTGTGTGTAGGTGTGTGTGTGTGTGTGTAGGTGTGTGTGTAGGTGTGTGTGTGTGTGTGTGTACGTGGTGTGTAGGTGTGTGTGTGTGTAGAAGTGTGTGTGTGTAGGTGTGTGTGTGTGTGTGTAGGTGTGTAGGTGTGTGTGTAGGTGGTATGTGTGTGTGTGTGTGGTGTGTGTAGGTGTGTGTGTGTTTAGGTGTGTGTGTGTGTGTGTGTGTGTGTGTGTGTAGGTGTGTGTGTGTGTGTGTGTGTGTGTGTGTAATGTGTGTGTGTGTGTGTGTGTAGGTGTGTGTGTGTGTAGGTGTGTGTGTGTGTGTAGGTGTGTGGGGTGTGTAGGTGTGTGTAGGTGTAGGTGTGTGTAGGTGTGTAGGTGTGAGTATGTGTGTGTGTGTGTGTAGGTGTGTGTGTAGGTGTAGGTGTGTAGGTGTGTGTGTGTGTGTAGGT
>NC_063206.1:915000-922500 GCF_017589495.1 Alosa alosa | reverse complement strand
TTGTACCTGTTGTAGCAAGATTGTGTTTTTGAGGCTGTGTGTGCGTGTGCGTGCGTGCGTGCATGCGTGCGTGCGTGCGTGCTTGCGTGATTTGGGGCTATGTGACCTTTTCCGCTCATCTCTCAGCAGGTGTCTGTGTGTGTAATCTCTTGGCTCCACCTCAGCACCACACCGGATAGTCCCTGCCAAACACACACACACACACACACACACACACACTCCCCAGTGGTTCGGTAATGATTTTCCTAACCTTTCGCAGGGCTTATTACAGCTGCTGTCAGGATGTTTAAATACTTTGCTAATCTGAAGCTCCGTGGTCACTCACGCAAGACAGGGAGACACACACACACACACACACACACACACAGGTGCACAAACGCACACCCTCTCTCTCTCTCTCTCTCTCTGTCTCTCTCTCTGTCTTTCTCACACACACACAAACACACACAAACACACATTATGAGTGTAAAACAGTGTTATTGTCCTCCCCCTCCTCTTCCTTGAGTCATCACACTGAGCTGATGTGTCTCTTTGTGTCCTGTTGCCCCATGGGCTCCATTACTGTGTGTGTGTGCGTGTACGTGTGCGTGCACTTGCGCGTGCGTGTGTGTGCGTATGTGTGTGTGTGTATGTGTGCGTGTGCGTGCACTTGCGCGTGCGTGCGTGTGTGCGTATGTGTGTGCGTGCGTGCATGCGTGTGTCCTCAGGGTCCATCGTGCTGGGACGATGTTCTTCTCCCTGATCGTATCCATGGGGTGTGTCAGTCTCAGGAGTGTGAAGGCAGACTAGCGGTAAGACACATACACACACATACACACACAAACACACACACATTACCCCACACATTATTAGCCATTATTTGTTTCAATACAATAGCCTACTTTGCACCTTATACGTATATGATGAGCCCAAACACATGGTAGGACATAGGATGCGGTTAATACGTTATTTTAATACACAACTACCGGTATGTAAGTCGGTAGGACTTATTTCACATAGGTACACTCGTCAAATGTCATACTTGTTTGACTTACTCATTTGCACCATCACCATGACACTCATTCACAAAGAGCACCTTACCTTACTATGCACAGAGGACCACAGGCTCAGTCCCTGCTTCAGTCATTGCAAGTGCACCTGATTGATTAATTACCCACTATGTGGATACTGTTTTTTAGAATTGATTTTGATTAAGTTTTATTTAGTATAATTTGTATTTTAGTATATTTAGTATATTCTTTATCTTCTACTGTCCTTATTGCTTAGTTGTGTTTTTATATTATACTTTTTTAATTAAGTGTGCTTGCAAAGCAGCACACTTATTATTCTTCTTAAGTTTTATTATTATTATTTTTCCCGTCTCCCTAATTTTTTTGTCAGCCCTAGCCTATAGGCCCTTTGAGACAGAGACACCGTTCAACTTTAAAGCGTCCGGTCAGTACCGGTGTAAGTTGGTCGCGAAGATGGCGTCAGGTGGGCGTGCCCGTTAAGATCCGCCATATTGGATTGAACAGAAAGCGAAACTAAATTTTCACAGGTCACAAATTTGGTCCGAGCATACGAAACTTGGCGTACATTATCCTTGGACCAAGCCTCACAAATGTTAGTGGAAGGATTTTTGATTTTCGGCGTTTGCCCGTCACAGCCAAAAGCGAAATCGGGCGCGAAGCTCGAAACAGGAAGTCGTCCATATCTCAGGAACACTGTCACATATCGATACCAAATTTTGTATATGAACTGGGGACTCCAGTGTGTGAGGGTGCATAGGCAAAAAAAAAAAAAAGAAATATTCAAAAGTTTCCATCATTTGGCAAACCACCCACGGGTATTTGGTAACTCACACCATTCACCTTTTCACCATTCACCTTCTATCACAATGCCTTCCATGTATGCACAATGTCTCAGAGCAGACACAATGTTTCCAGGCAACCTTGCCCAATCATGAAATCCTTGCTCTGCCATGGGATAGTATGGACTTCTGAACTGAAATAGCAAGGAGAACAGTAGCTATATAAAGCTTACATAATAGAGTTGTTTTCACATTGGCGGTATTCAAATTAAATTTTTCATTATTGTTACATATCATGATGGGAGAGTATTATTAAAAATGTTACAAGTATGCAAATGCATATGTTTACGGGCATTTAGGTTTTACTGTGTTGTTTTGTTGTAAAGACATCAAGGCATTCTGGGCCGTAATGAACAGTGGTCGGCAGCACTCCATAGGCTACGATATTAATATGAATAGGTATTTCTGTAAACCTAGGGATAATAAACAGCTATCTCTGTTACAAAAACGAGCTGGTAATCGCTCATTGAAGAGGGTACAATGATAAAAAAGATTGTTTTCCTAAAAGCATGGAGTTGACGAAAGAATAAACAAGCAATATCACGTTAATGTTAAATAGCCTAGAACTATCTGAACGCTAGGTGGCAACGTTGTATTACATTTCACTAGTGTAGCCTACTTGAAATACGGTGTGAGATTCACAAGTAAGGAAGGTGCGATTCCGAATGGTGGATCCATTCGGAATCACACGTACACATTTAATACTGAAAGACTATCATTTCGTTTATTTGATGTTGCCTTAGCAACACAGCCTTCAGAGCAAAGATTCTAGAACAGGGCTTCAGAGAGACACGTTTTGAGTTTGTGGCCAAGAACCTAAAATATCGGTTTCCATGTGCTGGATGGTATGCGTCCTTTATGAAAGTAAGTGTTTTATACAGTTAACGTTACAGACATAATGAGTCATGTTGTAGTGGTCAACATAAATGTGCCCCTTCTGTTATTAGAATGCTAAGCGGAGAAGCATGCTAAGCAGAGATTTAGTATCACTAATTTCTTGTGTGGCTAGCTATAGGGAGGAGGAGATGTAGTGCTATGTTGCTAATTGGGATTTATGTTGTTTAGCGTAATGCCATGGTCATTTGATATGAGATACTTGCACTCGTAACCCGTCGCGTGTAACTTTAGGACTGCTATTTTTTTTTTTTACTAACAGTAATTCACGAAGCACTTTAGCCCTAAAAGTAGCACCTACGTCTGTGACAGCTTAAAAAAGTGGCAAGGACTCCTAGCGCGATGTTTTGAAATCGTCTACTATTGTCTACAGGAGCTTCCAATCGGCGAGGAACTTGCATTGTAGGCATAACTAAGGGATGCAATAACACCACCAACAACCAAAACTAGCCTACTCATTGTCAACATGTACATGAAATGTAGCGTTTCACGTGAATCAAATTAAAATGTTTTCTTTGCAAGCGTAAGCATAGGCATATGGTGACAGATTAATTTAATGCTGCTGTGTGTATCACGGTAAAGCCTTGAATGAAGTGGCCACTTCTTAATGGGACCCACTGTATGGAAGTGGGCTAAGTAAAAAATAGAGATGTTTTAAATAAGATAAGGTTAATCAGAATTCTCTGACGGCAGAGATAGAACTGGCCTTTGGCCATAGCAACCATCCATTTAGAGCGACTGGCCTTCATAGCAACCAAAGATCTGAGCTGTGTTGCAATGTGAGGCAAAGTATAGAAAGGTGATGAAACATACAGAGACAGGTCAAGAAATATAGTGCAATGTAGACAGTAGTATACAGTTGATTTACAGGCGGTGGTTTAGAGTAATATGAAGTATTCCTTTATTCTGAGATAGGCTACATCAATAGGCTCTCAAAACAACCCCAGGCTCACAAAACAATCCCAAACAGACATAAGGTCTTTATAGAGCAAATCTATATAGATTATTTGTGAAATAAACCAGTAAAACATAATTTGTGGGATGGAATATATAACATTCACACTCATAGCTCATATATTTTTTAAAATAAATCAGTGAAAAAAGTATCCTGACAAACAAGCAGCTTTTAATGCCTTGGTCATATTTCATAATTTCTGTTGTACTGTAGGTTACCTGATAGCCCAGTTTGAGAGGCATAAAGACGCATCATTTCACTGCTGTCATTTCAATCACTGCTGTCATTTTATTTTATTGATTTGATCTCAGTCATAGAAGCTAAATTCGAAGGCAGGCCAAAGGTAAAATCCAACAAATCGCATTCAACCCGCAAGCCAATAGTTGAATAGCCCTCTCCTAGAGCTTTTGAGATATTGCCACTGCTCCAACATTGAAAGGCACTGTTACAATGCCTGGATCAAGCCAGGTTCAGCATAAGCGTATGCCACTGTCGCCACGTTGCTGACCGGACCAGGGCAAGCACACTTTCGCAGTTCCCGCCGGAAATGCAGTCTAGTTACTTTTTCTGCTGTTAGTGAATGTGTGTGTGTATGTTGTCTGTATGCTACTGTGACCTTGAATTTCCCCTAGGGATCAATAAACTATCTATCTATCTATCTATCTATCTATCTATCTATACTTATATCACCGTCCGTCAACTGACTTCCTTCTCCAGATTGATGTGACGTCTCCATCATTTTAACTATAGCCAATAAAATGATTGGTAAACAGTAAATGTTAGAATATTCATGAATCGTTTTGCATTGACCTTTTATGGGATCTTGTGGGATGACAATGGGAGGAGTATGGCGCTCGTGCATGCACGCACAATTCAACGCATGTTGGTATTGATAAGCAGCCACCTGCGTAAAGTCGTGCGGTGCACCGTTTTATAAATCAGAATATATTCGTGCATACGCAGATTGCAAGGTTTGGTTCTCCCCTGGTGGTTGGCCTGGTAACTGCGTCTAGACGGTATGACACACATACTCCCCTGGTGGTTGGCATGGTTACTGCGTCTAGACGGTATGACACAGTGTCCAGCTAACTTGTGAAGTCCACCCTGCCATGTTTTTGGTTCACGATAAGAAAACACGAGGGCATCGACTTGGGAGAGATGGAGACTTGACCACTGAGAGATGGAGACTTGACCGCTGTCCTGCCAGGGAAACTCATGACATAGGCCTACTGGAATAGCCAATAGGAGTAGGCCTACTGGAATAGCCAGATAACTTTGCTAGAGAGGGAAAACATTTTGTGAACGACTAGTCGACTACTGCCTACACACTTTTCGGGTACCAAGTTGTGTTTTGGTAGGACTCCTACCTGAAGTGTGCGTCCCATCCCACCTGTGACGAGGACACGTCTGTGTGTGTGTGTGTGTAGGAGTTCTACCTGAAGTGTGCGTCCCATCCCACCTGTGACGAGGACACGTCTGTGTGTGTGTGTGTGTGTGTAGGAGTTCTACCTGAAGTGTGCGTCCCATCCCACCTGTGACGAGGACACGTCTGTGTGTGTGTGTGTGTGTGTGTGTGTGTGTAGGAGTTCTACCTGAAGTGTGCGTCCCATCCCACCTGTGACGAGGACACGTCTGTGTGTGTGTGTGTGTGTGTGTAGGAGTTCTACCTGAAGTGTGCGTCCCATCCCACCTGTGACGAGGACACGTCCGTTGCCCTGGACCTCATCATGCCCAACGTCAGAGCTGTCCCCTGCATCGCCTGCACAGACATCATGTGAGTGTGAGTGAGTGTGTGAGTGTAAGAGATCAAAATTGAAATTAGATTAATTGCACGCACAGCCCTAACAGCCCTAACACACACACACACACACACACACACACACACACACACACACACACACACACACACACACACACACACACACTGGTTATTTGGACCAGTTAACAAAAGTAAAGAATGTGCTCCATTGATTGAAGTGCCCTTGTAATTGACGTCCTGCTGAATGGTGTTACCTCAGATTCAGATTCTGATTTTATTTGTCGCATACATACAATGCAGTGAAATGTTACAGTCGGCTCCATGCCAAGCAAAAACACACAAACTGACACAGAACAACCTACCAAAAACAGTAACAGACAAGAAACAATACATTCAAGATGTCAGGGGGTTATTGCAGATGGGGAGGAAGTGGTATGCTCTACAGGGGGACAGTGGGATACACAATACAAAGTGCTTAAACAGAAACTCTTCCTGAGTCTCTCAGTCCTTGCAGCAGAGAGAACAGACCATAGTCTGGGTGGCTGGGGTCTTTAAGGATTTTGGTGGTCTTGTCCTTACAGTGCTTGCTGTAGATGTCCCCTAGGTTAGGGATTTGCCCCCCTATGGTACGTTCAGCTGAACGCACCACTCTCTGCAGATCCTCACGGTCCTGCATGGTGGTGTTTCCATACCAAGCGCTGATGCACCCAGTCAGGATGCTCTCAATGGTGCTGGAGTACAAGCTCTGCAGGACTGTTTTGGATGCATTGAATTTCTTCAGCCTCCTTAGATGGTACAGTCTCTGCCTGGCCTTCCTTACCACGGTGTCCAGATGGGCAGGCCATGTCAGATCTTCGGTGATCTGGACACCGAGGTATCTGAATGTATCCACCCTCTCCACAGGGGTCCCGTTGATGGAGTGTAGTCCCGCGCCTGCTTCCTCCCAAAGTCCACCAGCATCTCTTTAGTCTTGCTGACGTTGAGGTGGAGATTGTTTCTCTTTAGTCTTGCTGACGTTGAGGTGGAGATTGTGTCTCTTTTCTGAATAGGTAAAGGCAATGGAAAGCAGTGTGTGTGTGTCTGTGTGTGTGTTGGTGTGTGTGTTGTGTGTGTGTCTGTGTGTGTGTCTGTGTGTGTGTCTGTGTGTGTGTCTGTGTGTGTGTCTGTGTGTGTGTGTGTGTGTGTCTGTGTCTGTGGTGTGTGTGTGTGCGTAGTGTGTGGTGTGTGGTGTGTGTGTGTGTGTGTGTGTGTGTGTGTGTGTGTGTGTGTGTGCGTAGTGTGTGTGTGTGTGTGTGTGTGTGTGTGTGTGTGTGTGTGTGTGTGTGCATAACGGAAGGTGTAATGGTGACTGAAAGCTAATTCTGTATTATTGGGTGTTTTTGTTTGAACTTTGAACTTTTGATGCACAGGCAGAATTGTGCATGCAGCGCTTCTGTTGGACGCTTGGATTACGCACGCACACACACACACACACACACACACACACACTGATCTGAGCTCACACTGATCTCACTGATCGGAGCTCACTTCCATAGAGTGTAGTAGGCTGGGTTATGTGATCACATATGTTGCACCAGATTGTAATTGGGATGTTTATTTTATGAAATGTTCTGTTTATACCATAGAGTGCCCTGCAGGCTGTTTCTATTAGCCATGATGAAACTTTCTGGTGCAGTTATGTGTCGCTCTCTGTTACGTGGTTGAAGTTTTGTGCTTCTATTGGCCTGCTCTGTCATTATTGTAGGTGGGGGCTGGGCGTGTTACTTTCAATTGTGACATGGATGACTGCCCGACTGAGGGCCGGCTCACTGGTATAAAAACCGGCCCCTTTCCAAGATGGCTCTCTCTCTCTCTCGTTCCTCGCTCCTGACGGACGCTGGCTGGCACTTTTAGTTTACTGTTTTTCCTTAGTTAAACTTTGTAAAATTATAGTCTAAAGCACTTTGTTAATCTTTTGGTATTGTTACGTCTTGAATTTCCCCTAGGGATCAATAAAGTATATCTATCTATCTATCTATCTATCTATCTATGTTTAGTTGAGCG
>NC_063206.1:902500-907500 GCF_017589495.1 Alosa alosa | reverse complement strand
CTGTACTGTCTGCATAAATCGTCTTGTAAGTAAACTACCAGTGCTTTTTCAAAGTTCTCAATGTCTCGTTTTAAATGTCAGGGCCCTCAGAAGTCTATCAATGAAGTGTGGAGATACATTGAGCCTCGTAAATGGTGTAAAACAGTGATTTATTTGCATGGCTAGCCCGATGCCGAAGCACCACCATTGAAAAAGCAGTTGGTAGCATCGGCTAACTAGCGCCAGATTTTGGAGTGCAGGGGACAAGCCGAGATGGGCTATGAGACATACTTTCACACTCGGTATCATGTTTCAATACACTTTAGGTCAATATCACACCGGAATTCTCCTTTAATGTCAGTGTTGGAAACTTTCTCTCATGCGCACACACACACAACGTACAGTACATTTATACTTGAATTGCTTACGTTTTGCTACACTGTGAAGTTAGTTAGTTAGTTAACCTTACTTAACCTGTTAGTTAACTGTAGTGTAAAAAAAATATATGCAAACCGATTGCCTTGAAATTACAGACTAATCTGGGAGAGGAATTCCAAGTTGTGCAAATTTACTTTGTGTAGTACACTTACACTAAGGATAATTCCTATTTAACCTAACTTGGTCATTACAAATAAAGTATATTGTGTATTAAACACAAGATGTGCTAACTGATGGTACTTTTCCCACAATGCACTTCCAGAATGCCACTGCCCTGGCCCACATATTTGTAAAGATATCACATATTAATCCTTACTGAAATTCAATCTTAAATTACAATAAAGTGACAGTGACACTAATGGTTATATATACTGTTGGTGTGTAATTTATGTGGATGACTATCCAAAACACTCTAATGCTGTGGGTAGAACTTCAGCAACATGTTACATTGGTATTTTGTTTTACTACACTGAAAGTACTGCACAATGAAGGGGAGACCTCACTATGTACCACCAATATGTGGCACACACCTGGGATTGTCCAGCGGTTCAGGGAACCCACTAATCTTTGATGTCCACAGTGAGTCAGGACTTTGTTTTACCACTTCATTCAAAGGCCTGATTTTGGCATTTCAGTGTATCCATGATGGTGTGAAGGCATTGGGATTGATATTAATATCCTGACCAGAGAGGAGAGTGCCATTTAATGGACAGCCCATAGACTGTCTATGAAGAGTTCAGATGCAAAACCCTCTAAATCCGTCTGACCACTTTTCTTTTAAATGAGCATTTAAATTCAGGCTCCTATAGGTTTTTACCTATAAATCGATATTTCAGACCAGGAAGAGAGTGGTATTTAGTGGGTTAAGAAGTTAAATTATTTGATTAGCGTATACTATGTGTGGAGCATCCCTCACCATCTTTATCTCATTCTTTTTGACATAGGTGGCATTTAGAGGCTTTTGCATCTGAACCCTTCATATATACAGTCTATGGGACAGCCACTAACACCACCATGTCTAATAGCAACATAAGCTTGCAAGGAGAGCACCCATAAAAATCCTAATCAAGCTCACATTTAGCCTCAGTAACTTAGCAGAGATAGCCTCAGTAACTTATATAAGTATAAGTATATATACTCTTTTGATCCCGTGAGGGAAATTTGGTCTCTGCATTTATCCCAATCCGTGAATTAGTGAAACACACTCAGCACAGAGTGAACACACAGTGAGGTGAAGCACACACTAATCCCGGCGCAGTGAGCTGCCTGCACTAACAGCGGCGCTTGGGGAGCAGTGAGGGGTTAGGTGCCTTTCTCAAGGGCACTTCAGCCGTGCCTACTGGTCGGGGTTCAAACCAGCAACCCTCCAGTTACAAGTCCGAAGCGCTAACCAGTAGGCCACAGCTGCAACTTAGCAGAGACAGGTACCTGTACAGCATGTATGGTTTCCAGCTACAGATCTGTGTCTGTCTATAACTGTCAGCACTAGTTCTACTCACAGGTTTGGTCTGTTTTGGATAGTCATTGATGGGGTGATGTATCAATATAAATCACATATCAATTACACAACAACACTATATTTGGCCTTTAGTGTCACTGTCACTTTGTTATTGTAACTTAAGATTGAATTTCAGGAAAGATTAATATGTGATCCCTTTAACAATATGTAGGCCGGGTCTGTGGTATTCTGGAAATGCATTTTTGTCATATTAGTTAGCTGAACTGTGACATTAGTTAGCACAACTTCAATACACCTTTTGTGTTTAATAAACATACAGTATACTTTACTTGTAATTGTAATGACCAAGTTAGTTGAAATAGCAATTCTGTGTACTGTACTGTAAGTGCACTACACTAAGTGAGCATTTGTTTGCACAACTTGACATTACAGACAAATCTGGAATGGGAATTGCATAGACAATCAGTTTGCATGCTTTTCTTAACAGGTTAACTAAGATTATAAACTAATTTTACAGTGTAGCACAAACTTCAGCAATTCAAGTATAGTTTACCTGATTGTTTAGATTTCTACCTCAAAATGAAGTAACACTCATTTTACGCAAGTAATCTCAACAAAAGACAAAACCTGAATTCTACTTACTATTACTTACATTTTAACTATTATGTTTTACAGTGTGGAAATATAATTTGTTACTGTTTTAAGTTACAAGTTGTGTGTTTAATGCTATCATATCTGACATATACTGTGAGACTTCATTGTTAAACACTACCCTTAAATGATGTATATTAATTTCTTCGAATTTCATTGAATTTCAATTCAACTTCCTTTAATTCAAATTCAAATTGTAATTTTACATCCTGTTTTTGACCTTAATTAAAATTCAATTCAAATTTAAGAATTGAATGGGAATTTAGGAGTCATTCTCAATTCAATTCTGAATTGTGCACAAGCCTGCTACACACACACATACACAACACACACACACACACACACACACACACACACACACACACACACACACACACATACACTCACCGACTCAAAAGAACTGCTACAATAAAACATTTGCAGGGCTTTTCTTGCCTATTAATCCAGAGCAGATATAAAACCTCTCAGGCCTATTAATCTATCCAAGATTAAGATCACGACAGGTTTGCTATTAACCTGCAGCCCCCGACACACATGCGCTCAGGAATGTTAATCAAGTGCAGATGAAATCAAACTCAGGGATATTAATACATGGCTGAGAAAGAGCATCTCCAGACTCCTGTGTGTGTGTGTGTGTGTGTGTGTGTGTGTGTGTGTGTGTGTGTGTGTGTGTGTGTGTGTGTGTGTGTGTGTGTGTCTGTCTGTCTGAGCATCTCCAGGCCCTGACTCCTGCTTTCACAACTTTTATTCTTGTATTTTAGATCATATTATTGTATTCCCCCACATACAGAGGCAATGAGAACTCATATCTGTAGACACACACACACACACACACACTCACACACGAGAACTCATATCTGTAGACACACACACACACACACACTCACACACGAGAACTCATATCTGTAGACACACACACACACACACACTCACACACGAGAACTCATATCTGTAGCAGGAGACTGGAGACTTGTAGAATGCTTTATCATATCTACTCAAGTGAGCTCACAGCCACTATTAACACACACACACACACTCACACTCACACAAACACGCACACACGCACGCACGCACGCACACACACACACACACACACTCACACAAGCACGCACGCACGCACGCACGCACGCACACACACACAAACACAAATGCACACACACACAAACACACAAACACACAAACACATTCTCACACATATACACATACACAGACACATTCTCATTTTTTGGAGCTGTCAGGAAGCTGCAGGCAAGGGCTGGCATTTAAGGCTGAGCTGGCACACTGATAGAGTTTCACTCCGGCTTCTTCTGCCACAGGTGAGACCACACACACACACACACACACACACACACACACACACACACACAGAGAGAGAGAGAGAGGGACACATACACAAGTGTAATCTGGGTCAGTCCTGCCGAAGGGGAGTTATAGTGGCAGAGAGCAAGGTTAAGCTCCTATCTGAGTGACTGTTTCTTCAGCTTGTATGGTAACACACACACACACACATACATACACACACACAGGCACAGCATACATTAAGACACACATTCTCACAACAACCTTCTGCACCACTACACAACTAAACATGGAAAACATACCTGTGTGTGTGTGTGTGTGTGTGTCTAATAGACTTTCTCCATTGTTAAAACACACTCGACTCTCTGCCATGTTGTTTGTCCAAGAGCACCTGCTCTGTTGGAGTGATAGTATTTAGTGTTGGGGTATAAGGGTTTACACTATACAGTGTTGGGGTATAAGGGTTTACATTATACAGTGTTGGGGTATAAGGGTTTAACCTATACAGTGTTGGGGTATAAGGGTTTAACCTATACAGTGTTGGGTATAAGGCATTTACACTATACAGTGTTGGGGTATAAGGGTTTAAACTATACAGTGTGGGGTATAAGGGTTTACACTATACAGTTTTGGGGTATAAGGGTTTACACTATACAGTGTTAGGGTATAAGGGTCACCTATTTTTAATTTAGTCTTAGTCTTAGTCTTGTGACGAAATGTCCTTTTTAGTCTTTGTCATATTTAGTCATTCAAATATCATTTTTGTTAGTCAAGTTTTAGTCGACTAAAAGTCTCGTCATTTTAGTCTAGTTTTAGTCAAAAGAAAACTAAAGGTATCTTAGTCTTAGTCAGTTTTAGTCAACACATTTTAGTCTTTTTTTTTATGGGTATGTAGCATTGTGGCATAAAGCTTAGGTAGTTAGCTTGCTAACTCTGGCAGAAATCTCCAGTGTTCTTGTTCCATGTAGTTTCGTGTTGCAGCCACAGGGTTGCAGCAACAGCACGTAGACTAGCCTACAGGAAAGCTGTTGCGTATGAACTCATTCGGAATATTTTGAAAACGTAACAGCTAGATATCCTTCTCTTCTCTAGTCTTCTCATTTTGTAGACGAAAATGAAGAGAGATTTGATCTTAGTTTTTATTTCATGCAAAACATTTTAGTCTCGTCTTTTT
>NC_063206.1:895000-897500 GCF_017589495.1 Alosa alosa | reverse complement strand
GCGGGGACGAAGAAGCCTCAACACACTTTTGCTCAACACACTTTTGTCCTCTGCCTTCGACTGGCTCCTGTAATCTTTGGTACGTTAAGACAGCAAACTTAGATTTTTGCTACCCCAGAGCTAACTTGCAATGCAACTTGCTATAGGTAGTTAGCTTCAATTAACACCCGAATCTTATATGGGTAAAGATGGCAGTTTGGTTCTTTTGGCGAACTTCAGAGGTCTATGACATCTGTCATTCCCTTTAACAGCGAGCAGCGCAACTTCAAACAGCACATTGGTATTTTGAAGTCAGCGGTGCATTTGAAGGAATCTGCTTGCGCGCAAGACCGTATGGAACAGTTATTTCACTAAACCATTCTTTATTAAAACCTAGCCTAGCATAGTATAGTATAGTATAGCCTACAAAACATGTGCACCCCTCCTTTATTTGAACTCATTGGCAAAGTGAAACTAACTTCACCGTGGTCTCATAGTCAACAGCAAAAGTTATACACAGTTACTTTCACTATTGATGGCATATAGAATACATAGGTTGCCATCGAAAACATAGCCTTAAAAAAGCAACTCTTACCCCAATAATGTTCGAATGACTGAATAAAAAACCTAAGGACATTTATCCTGCAGAGGAGTTGCTTCTTACATCTCGTGACAGTGCGTCTTCAGTTGTGCTCCATCTGTGCCTCATTACCCATGTGCAAATGATGTTTCCCATTGTAATGGTGTAATTTGTAATGTTTTGCATGGATGTGCGCCGATGTGCGTTCGTGGATGAGAAGCCTGGTGCGTTGTGCACCCGCCCATATCACTGTTGATAATGCGCTCTTAACATATACATAATAACATATAAACAACCCGGCCATATCACTATTGATAATGCGCTCTTACAATAACATAGAAACAACTCGCCATGGACTTCTGACCAGGTTTCTCTTGATCAGTGGCGTAATGTGTTTTAGGTAGTGTAGTGTACAATAGCAACTTTTAGACAACGCGCCAGACCCCTCCTTAGGTTGTTAATTGCCACACTTGTTGGCGTGGGATAGTAATCCGGCTTCCACCAGGCACCAGGTAACGAAAATAGGGCCCAAGGAGTCCTATAGTTACAAATGACTAGTCGATTATGTTTAGGAGTTTCTTCAAAATCCGCCTGTCAGGAGCTACTTCTAGCCTTTGTGAATACAGGCCCTGGATTACATCTCTCCCTCTACTCCCCCTACTAGATTTTGTTAAAAGTAGACACAGCAGGAAATAGAAATAGACGCAGCAAATTCCAATGGCCTAGTTACTGTAACCAGAAAATAAGTCTGAGGGTATTTGCCAGGTGTCTGCCAGCCAGTTTAAGTTATGTTAGCAAGCGAACTTTAGCACAACTGCCCACAAAGTACTGCTTGCTGACGAAGTGCTAATTTCAAAACATTACTTAAATATAGACACTTTATAAACGGATAACCCCGTCATTGTAACCAAAATATGTCTGAGTTTATTTTGCATATTAGCTTATGTCAGTAAACTAGCATGTTGCTAACTCCCCACAGTAGGCTGCTTGAAACACCGACTATCAACACACAGGACGAGTTGACCAATCACAGTCATTGCGGTCTGCGTCGTCTTGACATGGAGGTTAGACATTTTTGGAGGTGCACGTCGAGCTACGGCGGAGGGCTCGGAGAGGGGTTCACGGCGACGCCGAGGGGTCTGCGGGGGTACGCCATCGCATAAATCGGCCTTTAGGAGCCCAGGACTCACTAATGTCCTCACACTGGATCACACACACACACACGCACACACACACATATATATATACACACACACACACACACACACACACACACTTAGGAGCCCAGGGCTCACTAATGTCCTCACACTGGATTGCATATGTGCCATATACTGTAACTCAGGAATTTAAGTATAGCGTTTGACCTTTGAAGCTCATTTGTATTTGTTAAGTGTGTGTGTGTACATGTTTGTAGTGTGTGTATGTGTACACATTTGTAGACTGTGTGTGTGTGTGCGAGCGCAAATGTGTCTTAGGGTTCATGTGGGTGTACTAGGGGTGTAACGGTACACAGAAGTCACGGTTCGGTTCATACCTCGGTTCGGACATCACGGTTCAAGTACGAGTTCGGTACAATGGAGGGAAAATCAAATCAAAAATACAGAAGGCAATTATTTTATTGTGAATGTCTCAGGCTGTAGGGCATACTACCTAGTGATACAATCTCTCCCATGAGCTAGCTTCAACAGCCTGAAGTGTGCAAAGTAAAATGTAAACAGTAAACAAGTACCCCACATCATCTACAGACTCAGTCTATAACTTGTAAACAAAATAAGACAATCAGTTATAAAACTGAAAATCAGTATCTACAGCATTTCTTATTTATGAAAGTGCAAATTACATAGAATAATAATCCACTTAGGCGAGACCTTCAACATTAGTGTTTGGTTGTATATGGAAGGGTCTACAGTTTGCCTCAATATTTTTCAGTGTGTATAAAGT
>NC_063206.1:870000-885000 GCF_017589495.1 Alosa alosa | reverse complement strand
TTACCGAGGGACACTGGGGCAGCTCAGTGGCCACTGAGGGAACACTGGGGCAGCTCAGTCATTTTTACTTCCTTCTGGTGTGTTGCCTTTGTCTGCCGGGGCACTGACACTGAACGCAGGTGTTGATCAGGGAGGTTTTGAACACCCTGTGCAGGTGCCATTACATAGAGTTCATCTGTCTGTCCGGAGCTACTTCTCATCAATGGTGACGTGGTGGTTGGAGTTCATTCATCTCTCACCATACAAGGTATATCATTTGTTTTTTTGGTAATGACTTGGCAATGTATATGTGTGGGGTAAGGCCAACACCGTTTTCCCCTATTGTTTCTTGCCTTTGCCTGAACAAACTTCACCAAGCCGGATCGGTGCCCCAGGGTGGCATCTTTGATGTCTTTCTCCAGCACGCGCCGGCCACTGCGTGCTATATGGCTACGAACCCGGGAAAAGCTGGACTCCCTGATGGTGTGGTCCTTAAAGGACACTTTTCCTTGTCTCTCCTGATGACAGGAGCTAGAGAGCACCGCCACTCAACCCCTGGCAGGACACCACTGGGGTGACAAAAGTTCAGATGTTGGAGATTGAGTCTGTTGGAGTAGTCCCTCCTGTGGAGGTGAGTGGTAGTGAGTCACCATCTACTCTGTTAAATACTGGTGAGTTTGAAAGTTGTTCCTTGCCACATTTGTTTAAGGTTTCACGTGAGGAGCTGATTTATGAAAGCAGTCAGCTGACCCCTCTCTGAACCTTTGCTTTGGCTGCTCAAGACAGTCCCGATAATGTGTCAACCTATTTCATGCAAGATGGTTGTTATGTAGGCGCGATATGTGTTTCAACAAGAAATTTTTCCAACACTGTTGTGCAGGTGGTTGTCCCACATAAGTTTCGAATGCTGTGTTAGACCTAGCGCATAATGACGTAGGCAGGACATACTGGAGTGCGCAAGACTCATGATCGAACCAAAGGCCGATTATTTTGGCCAAAGTTGAGAAAAGATGTCTCTTTTTATGTTAGATCTTGTCATGTGTCAATTGACCGGCAAGTCAATCAGAAGATTCCGGGTTGCTCCTTTACATCCGATCCCTGCTGTGTCAAACCCTTTGAGCACCTTATTGTTGATTTGTGGTCCCTTGCCTCGCCTTCCTCCGTTGGGGGCATAGTTTCTGTTAACTGTAATGTGCCAGTCCACACGATATTGGGCCAGCTTATCCACTAAGGTCCATTACCGCTAAGTCAGTGTTGAAGTTTTTTACTAATTTCATGTCTATTTTGGAATTTTGAATGTCATTCAGAGGATCAAGGTTCCAATTTTATGTCAAACAGTTCTCTAGGCATTGAAACAACTGAAAGCCAAACACAACATTCTCAAGCTTTACCATCCTCAAAGTCAGGGTGCCCTTGAGCCGCATTTCATCAGACTTTGAAGTTTCTTATGCGGTCTTACTGTGTTGAGCTTGGGTCTGACTGGGAGGAGGGTCTCCCCTGGCTACTCTTGGCAATTAGAGAGGTGGTCCAGGAGAGCACGGGCTTCAGCCCTAATGAACTTGTTCTTGGTCATGCAGTAAGAGGGCCAACGGCTGTTTTGGCTGATGAGTGGTGTGTAGCTGAGGCGGTTAATGTGCTGGACTACGTTAGTGGCTTCCGCTATCGGTTGTATGAGGCTAGAGCAGCTGCTAGACGTAAACTGGGTAAAGCTCAGTGTAAGATGCAACGTCTTTTTAACCGGAAGGCTAAGCACCATAGCTTTAACGTTGGCGATAAAGTTCTGGCTCTGTTGCCTCTTGTGAATAGTCCCTTTCAAGCTAAGTATAGCGGCCCTTATGAGATTGTCAAGTTCCTTCCTGACCATAAATATCTCATTAGTACGCCTGAGCGGCGGCAGAAGGTACAAGTTTGTCACATCAATCTGTTAAAACCTTACTTTTCATCTGTGCCATCTACAGTTGTTGCTTTGGTTACTACCACTCCACTAGGGGAGCTAGTGATTCAGAACCCGTCTGTTTTGGCAATGGGGTTGCGTCTCTGGATCCTGTCAGTGAAGAGTTTGATGAGGGGGGTGAGGGGTCCGTCGCAGGCTATTGTGTGGAGGGTCGCCATAAACTCTGAGTTCTGGAAGACCTGCCTTCACATCTCTCTCACTTGTCTGATCTAGAGAAGGCAGATATCATTGGGTTGATTTGAGTCCTTTCCTAGTCTCTTTCCTGACGTTCCTTCCCGCATACATCTGTGATTGAACATGATATAGACGTTGGCTGAGGCTTTGCCCATCAAGCAGCACGCCTATCGCGTGTCAATCCAAGGAAAAGGGAATTGTTGCAAAAGAGGTTGATTACCTTTCTAGCCAATAATCTAGCTGAACCTAGCTTTAGTCCCTGGAGCTCCCCTTGTCTGTTGGTTAATAAACCAGACGGAACGCATCGGTTCTGCACTGATTATAGGCACTTAATTCAGTAACAAAACCTGATTGTTATCCATTACCACGCTATGATGACTGTGTGGATCGTGTTGGGTCAGCTAGGCACGTGAGTAAATTTGACCTTCTAAAGGATACTGGCAGGTCCCTCTAACGGCTAGGGCTAAAGAGTTATCTGCCTTTGTAACACCTGACAATTTCTTGCAGTACCAGGTCATGCCTTTTTGGGGTCATGAATGCTGCCTCCACATTTCAACGGCTTGTTAATCATTTTTAGCTGGGATGCGTGGCTGTGATGCATACATCGATGATTTGGTTCTTTATAGTAATAACTGGGTTAATCATCTAAAACAGATTAATGAACTTTTCACCAGACTATCTGCAGCTAACCTTACGGTAAACCTGACCAAATGTGAGTTTGCTCAGGCTAGCATCACCTGTGTTGGAAAGGTAGTAGGAGGTGGGCAAGTTCGACCAGTAGGGGCCATTTGTAATTTCCCAGAGCCGGAAACTCGCCGGGATCTCCGGAAGTTTCTGGGAATGGCGGGGTACTACAGAGCCTTTTGGAAAAATGTTGCCTCTGTAGTTGTGCCCTTGACAGACTTATTAAGCCCAAAGACTCCATATGAATGGTCTGTTGCATGTCAAAAAGCCTTTGATAATGTAAAGTGTCTGCTTGCTTCTGCCCCTGTTCTCTCCGCTCCTAATTTTGATTGTCCCTTCAGTGTTGCTGTTGACGCCAGTGAGCGTGGCGCAGGTGCAGTTCTGTTGCAGTTGGGATCTGACGGTGTAGAGCACCCTGTTGGGTAATTCTCTAAGAAGTTTAATCGCCATCAGCGAGTCTATTCCACTGTTGAGCGTGAAGCACTAGCTTTAATCCTAGCTGTTCAACACTTCGAGGTGTACCTTGGCTCTTCTTTAACTCCAATAGAGGTTTACACTGATCACAACCCGTTAGTCTTTATTAATCGAATGAAGAATCAGAACCAACGCATTATGCGTTGGAGCTTAATTCTTCAACAATATCCACTAAGGATAAAGCACATCAGAGGCAAAAACAATGTTGTTGCTGATGCTTTGTCTAGAGTTTAATTCTGTTTTCTCTATCTTCCTCCACTGCTTTCACGCTGCCTGTTTCCCCTTCACTCTTTTCCCTAGCCCAAAGGCGCCTGGATCTGGAGGGGTTTGCATGTGTGGAACAGGTGGTTGTTTGTTTGTTTGGGTTTTTGGTTTGCCTTAGCCAACCTTTTTAGGGAGGGAGATGTGAAGCCCACCTGGGTGCAAACCACGGCCCCTATGGGTCTAGTGCAGTCAGTGCACGGACAGTGCTAGGCCTGGGTGTCCTAGGCAGCCTAAGTGCCTTATTGGTTTCACCTGCACTTAGGGGTTGGGCTATAAAAGGGGCTTCTCTCTCTCTTTCCTTTCATATAGGCACTATTTGACTTCTTTCCTTCACGGACACACTCTATCATTCTTCATCTCACTCTATCTTAATGATAATTTCCTTCCTTTGCAGCTAACATCCTGATACTGATCTACTAGACGCTCACCACATCCATACACGCACGACATTGCACCAACATACCCTAGACACATATTATTGACCTGATTTGATTGCACTTCTTTAAATAAATTATTATTCTTTACAACTGTTTCTTGTCCCTCATTATGTGATGTTGTGAACGAGCCCACGCCGTTACACTCTCACACACACACACACCTGAATCACACACTCTCACTCTCACACACACACACACACCTGAATTACACACTCTCACTCTCACACACACACACACACAGACACACACTCTCACTATCACACACACACACACACACCTGAATCACACACTCTCACTCTCACACACACACCTGAATCACACACTCTCACTCTCTCACACACACACACACACACAGACACACACTCTCCCTCTCACACACACACACCTGAATCACACACTCTCACTCTCACACACACACACACACAGACACACACGCTCACTCTCTCACACACACACACACACCTGAATCACACACTCTCACACACACACACACACACACACCTGAATCACACACTCACACACACACACACAGACACACACTCTCACTCTCACACACACACACACACACCCTGAATCACACACTCTCACACACACAGACACACACTCTCACTCTCACACACACACACACACACCTGAATCACACACTCTCACTCTCTCTCACACACACACACCTGAATCACACACTCTCACTCTCACACACAGACACACACTCTCACTCTCACACACACACACACACCTGAATCACACACTCTCACTCTCTCACACACACACAGACACACACTCTCACTCTCACACACACACACACACCTGAATCACACACTCTCACACTCACACACACACACGCAGACACACACTCTCACTCTCTCACACACACACACACACACACGGTGTTGCACAATGCAGAGGACACAGCGCATAGTGTTATCTGTGTGTGTGTGTGTGTGTGCATGTGTCAGAGAGAGAAACAGAGAGAAACAGAGAAAGAGAACTTCAGCTTTAGATTGGTGTTTAACTGGTGTTTATAAGTGGAGTCTATATTTGTGTGTGTGTGTGTGTGTGTGTGTGTGTGTGATCTAAAGATTAGATAGAAGCTCACTCTCCTGCAGAGTAATTGGTGTGTGTTTCTCAGATTGAAAGCTTTGCTGAAAAGTACTGTTAGGTCCTGGGAGATGTACTGACCATTAGTTCACACACACACACACACACACACTCACACTCACTCACACACACACTAACATAAACACATATTCCAAGGCATCCATACACACACACTCCTCTTGGGTAATTTGCATAATTGCAGCTGTGGATGGAAAGTTGATCCTCTGTAACCCACAACCCCAACACCCATTATGGCACCATACACACACACACAAACACACACATGCGCGCACACACACACATGCACACACACACACACACACACACACACATGCACACACACACACACACACACACACACACACACACACATATGCACACACACACACACTTTGTGTAACTTGTGGGTTGTGTTGTATTATCCCACCTGCAGCTTCTCATCTCCACATCCTTAACCTGACATTGTTTAGGGGTGTCTGTGTGTGTGTGTGTGTGTGTGTGTGTGGGGGGGGTATGAATAATGTCAGTGGGGGTCCAGGGAAAATGTTTGAAATTTTGACTGCTAAATACACCATTTTAATGCCCTTTTCGTAGGGACAGAAACCGAGAAAGCAGCGCCCGTCTTCTGTCTGACTCACGTGACTCCCTGCAATAGGCCATCACTTCACTGCTCTCACTACACTGCTGACACCACCACATGGAGAAATGTCGCACGTAAACAGAATCTTTCAGAAGAGAATCTTTCAGAAGTTATTTATTGCACGAATGGGTTAGCAAAACCATAATTTTTGGAGATCATTCAATTGAATTTGTTTGCACAACAGCCTGTTCTGCGTTCACTCCAGCGAGAGTGAAGTATAGTTTTAAAAGCTGTGTCATAGCATAGGCACGCACGCACGCATCACCATAGCCTATTTGCTACGATATTTATCTCTGTTACAAGTCGTGAGTTATGCCCATTAAACTTTTAACTTAGATTATAGGCCTACAACAGTTTAATTTCGAGTAGCCTAGGGTGTGTGTGTGTGTGTGGTAAGGGTGTGTGTACGAGGTGAGACCCATGTCTGTATCACTGGGTTATTAATGCATGTAATACCTATTTTGTAAGGAAGTAAAAGACGTAGGACTAGGCTAATGACAGAACTGTAGGCTACGCCAGTTTCTATGCTGTTTTCATGGACAGCAAGAATCCGCTTCGTTCGATGTTTTAAATAATGTTGTTTGCTGCTTCTACAAATGTCATCTCCAGTGGTTTCACTTGCACAGACACCACTACCCCCTAATGCTATGCCTCTTTATTTGATAACACTAAATTAAGAAATATTTTCTAATCTGGGAAATGTTTAGTTTCTTTTTCTTTCGGTCCGCGGTTCCATTTAATTGTGCCGTAAATTATCGGCGGACTAGGAAACCCTAACCCTGCAGATCATACGCAGAGAAAGCACGCTCTGGGAACAGAACACAGTTGCATGTCCACTGTAGGTCTGTCTACACGGAAAATGACAAGTGTCATGGTGCGGCCGCACCCCCCGCACCTCCACTTCCAACATCACTGGTGTGTCTCTGTCTGTGTGTGTCTGTGTGTATCTGTACGTGTCGGTGTGTGTGTGTGTGATCACAAATGTGTTTATGTGATTTTTTGTAATGATAGGTTACTGACCTTGGAGTTCATAAAGCATTCCCCTCTTTCCCTCTCTCTCTCTCTTTGTCCCCCCTCTCTCTCTTTCTCTCTCTCTCGCTCTCCCTCTCTCTCTCTGTCCATCCCAGCGGGTTGTCCAGACTCTCTGATCAAAGAGACGCATCACTTCCATGTTCTTGGAGAGGAACAGGTATGTGGTGTGTGTGTGTGTGTGTGTGTGTGTGTTAAACCTGAAGAATGCTATTAAAACCGTCTCCTTAATTCCAAATGGAGACACCATTGACCGAGTAGATCTGATGTACAGTAGTTAAGAGCAGATCAAACTTGAGGCTGGCTTGCGAAAGAATAGTTCTTTATTCTGGATGTACCAACAGAGTTCTGATGGCTCTATTGGACGCACAGCACAGCACAGTGTTGCAAAGTGAAGCCAAGGTCATGAACTCACATCACAATCACAAACACTTATGGCTAGATACAGGTGTATAAACACACACACACAGAACACTCATGGCTAAATATAGGTGTATAAACACACACACACACACACACAGAACACTCATGGCTAGATATAGGTGTATAAACACACACACACACAGAACACACATGGCTAGATATAGGTGTATAAAAACACACACACACACACACACACACACACAGAACACACATGGCTAGATAGATTGTAGTTGAAGACGTGTTTTCTACACACACACGTGTTTGGGTTCAGTGTGAAGCAGTTGAATATAATAATATGGGGTAATAATATGGGGCTAATAATATGGGGTAATAATATGGGGCTAATATAATATGGGGCTAATAATATGGGGTAATAATATGGGGCTAATATAATATGGGGTAATAATATGGGGCTAATATAATATGGGGCTAATAATATGGGGTAATAATATGGGGCTAATATAATATGGGGTAATAATATGGGGCTAATATAATATGGGGTAATAATATGGGGCTAATATGGAGCTAATCCAGTGTGCTAGCTGTGTCCTAGATGGACTGTACATATGAAGGGACTTGACTCTCTCTCCCCAGTATGAGCGGTACCAGCGCTACGCGGCGGAGGAGTGTGTGTTGGGGATGGGGGGGGTGTTGTGTCCTGCTCCGGGCTGTGGGGCCGGTCTGCTACCAGAAGACGACCGCAGGAGGGTGCAGTGTGAGCTGGCCGACGGGCTGGGCTGTGGGGTAAACACACACACATAACACACATACATACATACAACACACACACACATACCTACACACACACCTACACACACACACACACACAACACACATACATACATACAACACACACCTACACACACACACACACACACACACACACACACACATACACATACACACACACACACACACACACACACACACACACATACACACACACACATACAGTGGGTCCCAGTTAAGTTTGGACGGGTTCCTTCATGAATCACGCACCCCATTTTCTCAGCAGAAATGGCACAAACTGCAGTTGACACAAACAACCACAAGGTGTCACTTGGGGAGTTCTGCCACTACTATTTTGATGCGACTTGACTAACTGCTTCCATGACGCGAAGTTTCAAGTCAGTAGAACAATCAGAGAAAGTTGAGCCATTGCCAAACATATATGATAATACAATACTTGAGTTGAGTTTATATATATTATACCCTATTTGTCACGGTTACTTATAGATTTGATAGTGTAGGCCTAACGATAAGCGCATGAGACTTTCAGCGGGGGCACAGGAACTTAAATTGATCACAGTAGTTTAAGCTTACACTTGACAAAACATTCTAATATGAAAATGTAGATGCAATTGTTGTAAAATGGTGCAGCTCCCTTTTAAGAAAGCACCGCGGTGCAGGGATGGAGAGAGAGAAAGCGAGAGGGGAAAGGCCTATGTGTGTTAGAACTTAGCGTGTGGGAAAAAGTAATGCTGTTGAGACTGGAGCCAGTCATATTCAAAATAATGCAAAAAATAAAACCGCAGATAAAACCAATTATCTTCATTCATTGCAACCGCAGCATGCCTGTTGCCGACGCTCAAACTAAAAAAAGATATCAAAGCACCTTTATGTTTGAATGTAGCACCTAACATTTGTTTAAACAGCTGGCCAAATGATTTAGCTGCTTATAGCCTGCACACCAGCAGTGTTGTTTTAAAACAGCTGGCCAAATGATTTAGCTGATTGCTTTATAGCCTGCACACCAGCAGTGTTGTTTAAACAGCTGGCCAAAATGATTTAGCTGATTGCTTATAGCCCGCACACCAGCAGTGTTGTTTTAAACAGCTGGCCAAATGATTTAGCTGATTATAGCCTGCACACCAGCAGTGTTGTTTAAACAGCTGGCCAAATGATTTAGCTGATTATAGCCTGCACACCAGCAGTGTTGTTTTAAACAGCTGACCAAATGATTTAGCTGCTTATAGCCTGCACACCAGCAGTGTTGTTTAAACAGCTGGCCAAATGATTTAGCTGATTGCTTTATAGCCCGCACACCAGCAGTGTTGTTTAAACAGCTGGCAAAATGATTTAGCTGCTTATAGCCTGCACACCAGCAGTGTTGTTTTAAACAGCTGGCCAAATCGATTTTAGCTGCTTATAGCCTGCACACCAGCAGTGTTGTTTTAAACAGCTGGCCAAATGATTTAGCTGATTGATGTGTGTGTGTGTGTGTGTGTGTGTGTGTGTGTGTGCTTATAGCCTGCACACCAGCAGTGTTTGTTTAAACAGCTGGCCAAATGATTTAGCTGCTTATAGCCTGCACACCAGCAGTGTTTGTTTAAACAGCTGGCCAAATGATTTAGCTGCTTATAGCTGCACACCAGCAGTGTTGTTTAAACAGCTGGCCAAATGATTTAGCTGCTTATAGCTGCACACCAGCAGTGTTGTTTAAACAGCTGGCCAAATGATTTAGCTGATTGCTTATAGCCTGCACACCAGCAGTGTTGTTTTAAACAGCTGGCCAAATGATTTAGCTGTTTATAGCCTGCACACCAGCAGTGTTGTTTTAAACAGCTGGCCAAATGATTTAGCTGATTGCTTTAGCCTGCACACCAGCAGTGTTGTTTTAAACAGCTGGCCAAATGATTTAGCTGCTTATGCACACCAGCAGTGTTGTTTTAAACAGCTGGCCAAATGATTTAGCTGATTGCTTATAGCCCGCACACCAGCAGTGTTGTTTTAAACAGCTGGCCAAATGATTTAGCTGATTGCTTATAGCCTGCACACCAGCAGTGTTGTTTAAACAGCTGGCCAAATGATTTAGCTGATTATAGCCTGCACACCAGCAGTGTTGTTTAAACAGCTGGCCAAATGATTTAGCTGATTATAGCCTGCACACCAGCAGTGTTGTTTTAAACAGCTGGCCAAATGATTTAGCTGCTTATAGCCTGCACACCAGCAGTGTTGTTTTAAACAGCTGGGCAAAATGATTTAGCTGCTTATAGCCCTGCACACCAGCAGTGTTGTTTAAACAGCTGGCCAAATGATTTAGCTGCTTATAGCCTGCACACCAGCAGTGTTGTTTAAACAGCTGGCCAAATGATTTAGCTGCTTATAGCCTGCACACCAGCAGTGTTGTTTTAAACAGCTGGCCAAATGATTTAGCTGCTTATAGCCTGCACACCAGCAGTGTTGTTTAAACAGCTGGCCAAATGATTTAGCTGCTTATAGCCTGCACACCAGCAGTGTTGTTTTAAAACAGCTGGCCAAATGATTTAGCTGATTGCTTATAGCCCGCACACCAGCAGTGTTGTTTTAAACAGCTGGCCAAATGATTTAGCTGTTTATCAGCAGTGTTTTTTAAACAGCTGGCCAAATGATTTAGCTGCTTAAATGCACACCAGCAGTGTTGTTTAAACAGCTGGTCAAATGATTTTAGCCTTATAGCTGCACACCAGCAGTGTTTGTTTAAACAGCTGGCCAAATGATTTAGCTGATTTTATAGCCCCGCACCAGCAGTGTTGTTTTAAACAGCTGGCCAGCTGCTTATAGCCCGCACACCAGCAGTGTTGTTTTTAAACAGCTGGCCAAATGATTTAGCTGCTTATAGCCTGCACACCAGCAGTGTTGTTTTAAAACAGCTGGCCAAATGATTTAGCTGATTGTTTATAGCCTGCACACCAGCAGTGTTGTTTTAAACAGCTGGCCAAATGATTTAGCTGCTTATAGCCTGCACACCAGCAGTGTTGTTTTAAACAGCTGGCCAAATGATTTAGCTGCTTATAGCCTGCACACCAGCAGTGTTGTTTTAAACAGCTGGCCAAATGATTTAGCTGATTTGTTTTTAAACAGCTGGCCAAAATGATTTAGCTGCTTATAGCTGCACCAACAGTGTTGTTTTAAACAGCTGGCCAAATGGTTAGCTGATTGCTTATAGCTGCACACCAGCAGTGTTGTTTTGGCCAAAATGATTTAGCTGGCCCACACCAGCGGTGTTTGTTTAAACAGCTGGCCAAATGATTTAGCTGCTTATAGGCTGCACACCAGCAGTGTTGCCTGGCCAGCTGCTTACTGCACACCAGCAGTGTTGTTTAAACAGCTGGCCAAATGATTTAGCTGATTGCTTATAGCCTGCACACCAGCAGCAAAAGTTGTTTTAAACAGCTGGCCAAATGATTTAGCTGATTGCTTATAGCCTGCACACCAGCAGTGTTGTTTAAACAGCTGGCCAAATGATTTAGCTGATTGCTTATAGCCTGCACACCAGCAGTGTTGTTTAAACAGCTGGCCAAATGATTTAGCTGATTGCTTATAGCCTGCACACCAGCAGTGTTGTTTAAACAGCTGGCCAAATGATTTAGCTGATTGCTTATAGCCTGCACACCAGCAGTGTGATTTTTAAACAGCTGGCCAAATGATTTAGCTGCTTATAGCCTGCACACCAGCAGTGTTGTTTTTGGCCAAAACAGCTGGCCCAAAATGTTTTAGCTGGCCAAATGATTGATGTGTGTGTGTGTGTGTGTGTGTGTGTGTGTGTGTGTGTGCTTATAGCCTGCACACCAGCAGTGTTTGTTTAAACAGCTGGCCAAATGATTTAGCTGCTTATAGCCTGCACACCAGCAGTGTTTGTTTAAACAGCTGGCCAAATGATTTAGCTGCTTATAGCTGCACACCAGCAGTGTTGTTTAAACAGCTGGCCAAATGATTTAGCTGCTTATAGCCTGCACACCAGCAGTGTTGTTTAAACAGCTGGCCAAATGATTTAGCTGCTTATAGCCTGCACACCAGCAGTGTTGTTTAAACAGCTGGCCAAATGATTTAGCTGCTTATAGCCTGCACACCAGCAGTGTTGTTTTTAAACAGCTGGCCAAATGATTTTAGCTGATTGCTTATAGCCTGCACACCAGCAGTGTTGTTTTAAACAGCTGGCCAAATGATTTAGCTGATTGCTTATAGCCTGCACACCAGCAGTGTTGTTTAAACAGCTGGCCAAATGATTTAGCTGCTTATAGCCTGCACACCAGCAGTGTTGTTTTAAACAGCTGGCCAAATGATTTAGCTGATTGCTTATAGCCTGCACACCAGCAGTGTTGTTTTAAACAGCTGGCCAAATGATTTAGCTGCTTATAGCCTGCACACCAGCAGTGTTGTTTAAACAGCTGGCCAAATGATTTAGCTGCTTATAGCCTGCACACCAGCAGTGTTGTTTAAACAGCTGGCCAAATGATTTAGCTGATTGCTTATAGCCTGCACACCAGCAGTGTTGTTTTCTTTTCTTTTTGAGCACGTCCGAATCCCAGGACATAACGCACTAAGAGGTTCGAGATATATATTTCCAAAGGGGGCAGATAGTAGGCTATACTGCCAGTGTTTCCCATACATTGACTAATCTGTGGCGGGGGCCCTAAAATAAAAATCGGCCGCCACAGATGAATATTCTATGTTTAATTTAATTTAATTTAAATTAAATATAAGATCAAATCCTTGCATTGCCATTGAGCTGCGCTTTGCATACGCTAGCCTTTCCATGCCATGCCTCTCTCTTGTAGCCCACTGCCCCTCCTCTGCATGTGCATTTAACAAAATATTCACCATTGTTGAAGGATTGTTGTTGCCACATAGAAGCATTGCATAGAAGACGTCTGGCTAAATTGTTATTAAAATCCGGCTCAGCATCAGACCATGCTGCTAAATTTGTTCAAAAAACTGCTGCATTAAAGTGAACTCTGCTAAGGATCACAGCATAGTAGGCTACATTGAAGAGACTAAACTAAGTTAAGTTATGAAATCAAGCAGTATCTCAAAGCTAACGTTAAAATACTGTTTGGATGTCGAATTTAGTATGCTATAGCCTACTTCTAAGCTGCTTGTCAATTTCGTTGAAGGGCTCATTTTATTGACTCTGACACTGAATGTTTGCAAAATCCCAATGTAAATGGAAAAGTGTTTTCCAAAATTCAAAAGTGCTTGTCCCAAGGAGAAGTACAAACCTTTATTGTAACTATGTAGAAAACGTTATGAATTGCATCCACACATCAGCAGCCTTTCAACTGTGTTACAATTGCAAGGGTTCCCTCAAATGTCTTAAAGTGACAGGCACTCAATTAGACGATCTTAATATACCCCTGTGTCAAAGTCAGCTGCCGCCACAAATTGAATCCAATTCTGTGGGAAACACTGACTGCACTTAAAACTTAAAGATTGAACGAATTGCGATCAGTGACAGGCATCGGGTGAACGAAGCTTTTCGAAGTTGAACAGGCTATGAAACATTTTTTTTAGTGCACCTCCATGTCACAGGAAAGACTGGGCTCTCCCTTCTATGAATTGAAAAAGATGTCTACAGACCAGTTTCCATAGTGCACATCTTCACATCGTATCAATAGTTTGGTAAATGTGTGACTCAGCTAATGTTATAGGCTATACAATTAGATGCTTATATGTTATGTTAATGTTATAGGCTTATTAGACTAGGCTACTATTAAAATGTACCGACGGTAGCCTTGGCTATAAGCTATCGCATGATTTCATTGCATGTGAGTGAAAGGGCCTTGCATCTGTCAAGTTCGCACCCCCGGCCCTGCAGCTCCTCCTAAGACAGCGAGGAAAAAGTTAAAATACGCGATAAACCCGGGAAAGGTTGACAGGTTTGTTTTGGTCTCGGTGATTATTTGTGAAATTGTGCAAACGACAGCCATTTCAAGGCATTTCAAGGAAGGAGTGCCCCATGCAAGCTCCCAAATTGACCCAGTAGCCTACAGAAGGCATTCATAAATTGTTGGGACTGGGGAGGGTCATGGGTTTTTTCTCAATCACTTTGGAGGGTCATAGAAAACATTCTTGCTGGCGAGGGAGGGTCATGTCTTTTTTGACTAACGCTCCCAAAACTCCTCCGGTGGCCCCTTAAATAAATAAGGAACAGTCCCTAATTGATTATAGCCTGTAGGCCTACACCAGCAATTGTTGAACATTTACCTGTACAGGACATTGACAGTAGCCCAGCCTAACAAGCAGATGTTGCAAAAGATATCAAAAGACGCAATTAATCAGAAATAAATAATGTAATCTGCATCGCTTTTATTTAACAAACTGCAAAGCAACAAGAGGGTTGAGTTGGCTGTGAGGCCAAACCTGAAGAGCAGAGCCTATCTGTTAAGGTACTTTCGATAGGCTATATGGTAACGAGCTGTGTGTGCCTGGAAAGACAATAGAAGATGCTTTCTGAATAGCACAGCTAAGCGGCTCTGGTCATCCCATACCCTCCCCCCACTTCCTGTAGCCCTAGACTACCATTATGAAGGCCTGCGGGGAATAGCCTAAAACGACTTGTTGCCGTTTTGGGACATTAAGCTTTTTCACGTTAAGCGTGGGGGAGCACGGGGCACAAAGTAACACGTTTTGGCTTTGGCTAAATATTTCCAAAATCATTTGAGTTTCACTAGTCACATGTTTTAACAAGCAACACTTGATATTGAACTACAGTGTGGGAAATTGACTTTATTGTCCATACGGAGAAATAACATATGCAGAGTCTAATCAAGGTCAATCTTGCCAAAAAAAAGCCCTCAAACCTGAAAACACATGAGGCAAAAGTGCAAAACATCACAAAACTAACTAAACACGCGCATATTTTTGTATTGCAATCATTTAGCTATAGTTGTAACCCGCTGGGTCACGTTTCTTTTAAGATAAGATAGCTCCTGGTATGTGTTGACTACATGTTTCAAAACGGTGTTCATTTTTAGCCTACAAGACGATTATTAGTCAGTGAGCTGCACCCACAACTCAGTAATGGAAAGACAGGTAGCCTACCACCTATTTACTTTGATGCCTTCAAAAGACGTTTTGCTGTA
>NC_063206.1:847500-865000 GCF_017589495.1 Alosa alosa | reverse complement strand
TCTCACAGAGGAGCGTCTGCAGGCGACTGGCTGTCTCATCAGAGTGAAGAAGAGTTTTGAAAGAGGAAGACGCCTGTGTGTGTATACAGTATTTACATCACCGGGAAAATGGTTTGTGAAAACCAAATGAGATATGTGTGTGTGTGTGTGTGTGTGTGTGTGTGTGCATATATGTGTGTGTGTGTGTGTGCATATGTGTGTGTGTGTGTGTGTGTGTGCATATGTGTGTGTGTGCATATATGTGTGTGTGTGAATTGGATACATTGCAGTTGTAGTTGTGTGAGTGTGTGCATATATGTGTGTGTGTGTGTGTGAATTGGATACATTGTAGTTGTGGCTGGTTGCACTTCACCTTGATGTGAAGTGTTGCGTGATGTACCGTGTATTCAGCGATCATTTTGACAAAGAGGACTTCTACAACCAATCAAATAAAAAAAAGGCACAGTTATATGAAGAAAAATCGTATTCCATGACCAAAGATTTCAGTTGCTGACACCAATGGTGATTTGTTTTCACTGTAGCAGGTTCAGCAAATCACCAATTATGGGTGTACGGGCATTTGCTTAAAAAAGGTTGAGAACCATCTACATGCCAAATTCCCTGAATATTAGTGCAGATTCCCTCTTGTTAAGACATTAAGAATGAAATTGCACAAAATGATAAATCGCCTCATTAAACCTCTCCCCGTGTCAGTATATCTAGAACTCCTCCTATGGCGTGTGATTGTAGGCCTGATTTTTAAGCTAAGCAGCAGCGATGGTCGTGGCCGCTGAGTGGAAGGGAGACCTCCGGTTAAACCATGATCTTGCTACTCAATGTTTTTCTAAGGTTGGCTATCACTATGTTACAAAGGCAGTGAAATATTAGACAAATGTATGGCCAGTTGGCCACCGCTTGTTAACCCATTCGTTTCAGGCTTTTGCAGCCAACACTGTGCATTTGTTTTAATTCGTCAGTATTATATCATAGCAAACAATACAGTCTGAACGTACCAGAGAAATGGTACAGCTCAATGGGGGTGAGGGTTTGGAAATTGTATTTCATTAGATTATATCCTGAAGTGTTGTATGTGATGGTAATACTGCATGTGCATGCAATATTGGAAAACATTACATTTTATTACATTTTTTCAGTACCCCCCAAACTATTCATTTCATCCCTTTTGGGAGGGTCCAAGTCTCATCTAGGGGGGTCGGACCCCCCCAATACCCCCTGTAATTCGAACCATGATTGAACCCACGAGTTTTCAGGCTATTGCACGCTAGCTTAGCTCCATGCTAGCCCAGCTCTTTAGCCAAGCATGCTACTGCCACCCCAGCCCACATGGTATGTGCCTTATTCAATTTTTATTTGAGAATTTTAAAAATAAATAACTGATAAATAGAAAATGCTTACCCACCGGAAATAATGTTTGAAAATACGGAGGGCAACGACAATGAACCCGACCGACCAAACCGACAAAGTGGCACCGGTATGCAAACTGCAATCGTGAGTTCCCATTTCATAGCACCACTCTCTGCTAATTGATTTTTAAAATGTAGCTTAGCTTGTTATTGTGCACGAAACTTCACGCCAATCAATCCTCTGATAGATTGCTGTCTCATGCATCTCTCCCACCCTCTTTAGATGCAATCCAAAATATGTGTTTGTTGCCACTGGATTGACCTATATTTAACCAGAAACATTTGTTTTTCATTATACTGTATGTTCAAACTACATTTCAGTTTTGATTATCAAACAGGATTTTTAATTTCAGTGACAACCCTAGTAGTCAGTTTAATCCATCCAAAATGCCATGTAAAGGGTCATACCAAAGTCGCTATCAGCTGCTTCATGGATCGATGGATCAGGCTAATAGCCAGGGTGGACTAACAGCCAGGCTATGCTAACAGCCAGGCTAGATTTACGGTCAGGCTAGGCTAATGACTAGGCTAGGCTAACGGGCAGGCTAAGCCAAAGGTTAGGCCAACTCCGAGCACTACACAGACCTCTGAAGAACACATGATCTTATAGTAAATCAGAGCCACCAGATGGCAATGTTGAGTCAGAACCCTCTCAGTGTACTGTGTGCAATACCACAAATGGCCACCAGATGGCGATATTGAGTCAGAACCCTCTCAGTGTACTGTGTACAATACCACAAATGGCCACTGGATGGCGATGATGATGATTGTTCAGATGAAGGATGATCCATGATGATGATGATGATGATGGTGGTGATGATTATGATGATGATGATGATGATGATTATGATGATGATGATGATGATGGTGGTGATGATTATGATGATGATGATGATGATGATGGTGGTGGTGATGATGGTGGTGATGATGATGATGGTGGTGATGATGATGATGATGATGATGATGGTGGTGATGATGATGGTGGTGATGATGATGATGATGATGATGATGATGGTGGTGATGACGATGCCCCTGATGTCTCCACAGGGCTATGTGGTGGACGAGGAGGCAGCTCTTCGGGCTCGCTGGGATCAGGCCTCTCAGCAGACTATAGACGAGACCACACGCCCCTGTCCCAAATGCAAAGTCCCCATCGAGAAAAGCGGTAAACACACACACACACACACACACACACACACACACACACACACACACACACACAATTCTCATGATTCCTGTGTACACATCAAGTCAAAGTCAAAGTCTGCTTTATTGTCAATTTCTTTCACATGTTAAGACATACAAAGAGATCGAAATTACGTTTCCCACTATCCCACGGTGGAGACAAGACATATTTTACCAATTAGGTCCACAGACAAACATAACGTTCAAGTAAACAATATAAAAAGTAAATAAGAAGGCACATACAATGAAGAAATAAGAGCAGCAAAATTTGGGTTGAAATTATGCATACAGTAGACAGTCAATATAATAGTGCAAAAGTCAGGCCAATAAATGGCTGAGGTAGTTCTGTTTGACCTAAGTATGCAAGTGGCATAGTGGTGCAAGTTATGTAAGAGCAGCAGAAGTGTGTTCAGAAGTGTTTTCAGGACAACAGGACCACAACAACAAGTTGCAAAGTGTACAAGTGGAGTAGTGCAAGTGGAGTAGTGCAAGGCAGCCATTGTAGGTCAAAAGTCCAGGATGTTATGTAGCTGAGGGTGGAGGGGGGAGAGGGGGGAGAGAGTTCAGCATCCTAACAGCCCTGGTGTATGAAGCTGTTGGTGAGTCTGGTGGGCGGAGCCGCAGGCTTCTGTACCTCTTCCCAGAGGGCAGGAGATCAAACAAATTGTGAGCCGGGTGACTTGCATAACTCACAATTGTGGTCGCCTCGGCGGGTGAGGTGGGAGGTGTAAATGTCCTTCAGGGAGGGGAGTGAAGCACCAATAATCCTTCCAGCTGTGTTCACTATGTGCTGCAGGGCTTTCCTGTTGTATTCAGTGCAGCTTCCGCCTCCCACACAGCGATACAGCTGGAGAGGATGCTCTCAATGGTGCCTCGGTAGAATGTGGTCATGATGGCTGGTGGAGCACTTGCTCGCCTGAGTTTCGAGAGGAAGTACAGGCGGCGCTTGAGCTTTCTTCGCCAGTGATGCAGTGTTGGTGGTCCAGGAGAGGTCTTCACTGATGTGCACCCCCAGGAATTTGGTGCTGCTCACTCTCTCCACCACAGCAACCGCCGATGGTCAGTGGCAGGTGTTGGGTGTGACCCTCCGAAGTCAACAACAATCTCCTTGGTCTTGCTGGACGCTCAGCAGGAGGTTGTTGTCCCTGCACCACGTGGTCAGAAGGTCGACCTCAACCTGTATCGAAGTCTCGTCAGCTCTTGGTGATGAGACCCACCAGAGTTGTGTAGTCAGCCAATTTCACTATGTGGTTGTTGCTGTAGGTTGCAGTGCAGTCATGGATTGGAGTGGAGTGGATTGTTTTTTTGTTTTTTTTTAGAAAAAGTATATCTTGGTGCACATTGGGAACTTAATTTAATGCCTTCCATTTGCTATGCACTAGGGTCACCTCTATTGCTTCTAGTGGTCATACCTTATTTTTAAGATCATTTGAATTGTTTTGAGGTTTTTTTGTAACATGTTGAGGTTTGGGCGCTTCATCTCTAACTGATCAAAACGGCAATTTGCTTGACTGGCTAAATATATTTTGTAATAACGGAGCGTGATGTAAACCCTGTGGTGATTACCTTTATGTCTGGATAACTTGTGTTGTGCTTCTACTCCCATGAAGAGCTGGCAGTAAGTGTTAAGTGTCAATGCTAACCAGGCTAATAAACAAACCATGCTACCGCGAGTAACGTCGAAGGGTAAAGTCATGTGACTTCTTTCGTAGTCCGTTTATGAAACAAAAGGAGCAATTTGGATTTTTTTACAGAAGGCAGAATATGGTCTGACATTTTCACAGTTAGTAGATTATTACTGTTATTATTATATTATTATTATTATTACTGTACACACACTGAAAAATCATTTTGGTGGATAACTTTGCTGATTTGGCTTCACAATATTTTTTTAAGAATAGGTCTATGGGACTTGACATTGGAGCTGCTCTTTGAAAGGAACGCAACCACTTGGGGCGCTGGGTTTCACTTTCCCTCCCTATACCACACACACACACACACATACCACACACACACATAAAAAAGACCAGTCCATAATTCCCCTCCCTGATTCTCCTGTTTGTGTGTGTGTGTGTGTGTGTGTGTGTGTGTGTGTGTGTGTGTGTGTGTGTATTGCAGGTGGGTGCATGCACATGGTGTGTCCGAGGGCCCAGTGTAAGTTTGAGTTTTGCTGGATCTGCCGCGTGGAGTGGAACAGGGAATGTATGGGCAACCACTGGTTCGGATGAGAACCAACCCATCTGGCAACACACAGCTACCCTATCTGGCAACCCTCAGAGCATCGCAACACACAGCTACCCTATCTGGCAACACACAGCGCTGCGCAACACACAGCTACCCTATCTGGCAACACACAGCGCTGCGCAATACACAGCTACCCTATCTGGCAACCCTTAGAGCATCGCAACACACCGCTACCCTATCTGGCAACCCTTAGAGCAGCATATCACACAGCTACCCTATCTGGCAACCCTTAGAGCAGCATATCACACAGCTACCCTATCTGGCAACCCTCAGAGCAGCATATCACACAGCTACCCTATCTGGCAACCCTTAGAGCAGCATATCACACAGCTACCCTATCTGGCAACCCTCAGGCTCCAGTCACATTCTGTCAGGGAAAAAAGAACTTGTAAACTGCCGGTTTGATGAGTAAAGAATAAGTCCCCATAAAACATATAAAACCAACACACACACACACACACACACACACACACACACACACACACACACACAACAATCATACTTGGTTACCTGTGACGGCCCAAGAAGGCAAGGGATGGCAAATGTATTTATAAGTATTTATGACCAGTGTTGGTATGTGTTCCCTCAAATGCTGTAATCCAACAGTGTGTGTGTGTGTGTGTGTGTGTGTTGGTGTATGTTTCCTTAAAAGCTGTTATCCAACAGTGTGTGTGTGTGTGTGTGTTCTCAAATGCTGCAATCCAACAGTGTGTGTATGTGTGTGTGTGGTGTGTGTGTGTGTTTCCTCAAATGCTGTAATCCAACAGTAAACTTGAGGCATGTTGTAAAAGAGGAACACTTGACCTTCGAGTTCATCTCTAGACAAATGTAATGAAATAAATCTTTTATTTCCATAACTGATGTTATCTTGTTTTCTCTTTTTATGACTGAGTGTGTGTATGGTGTGTGAGTCTGTCTGTGTGTTTATGTGTGTGTGTGTGTGTGTGTGTGTGTGTGTGTGTGTGTGTAGGTGTGTGTGTGTGTGTGTGTGTGTTTGTGTATGTGTATGTGTGTGTGTGTGAATGTGTTTGTGTGTGTGTGTGTGTGTTTGTGTATGCGTGCATGTGTGTGTATACTGTATGTGCTTTTGTGCACGTGTTAATCAGTAACGTGTCCTTTTTAAATGGCCTCTATTACATGAAATGACCTCCTTACATTAACTGGTACAAGACACACACTGTCATACACTCACACAGAGAGACACACATTCCCCAAATGGTGGAATATCCCTTTAAGCTAAGATGACATCAACAGACAACACTTAATTACAAACATAACAGGGTACGACAATTAAAACACAGGGAAGGCCAATGTAAAAAGGTGCGTTTTGAGCCTGATTTTGAATGATGTGATTGAAGGGGCATTTCTGATATCAAGTGGCAGTTGGTTCCACAGCTTAGGGCCAGCAACAGAAAAGGCTCTGTCACCTTTTTGCTTAAGCCGGGACCGTGGGACATGGAGGAGACCTTGGCTGGAGGATGTGAGGGACCTGGGGGCTACATGGGGATGAATGATATCAGCTATGTAGCTGGGGGCCAGGCCATTAAGAGCCTTAAAGACCAACAGCATTATTTTAAATTGTATCCTTGACTGGACTAGAAGCCAGTGCAAGAAGGCTAGGACAGGTGTAATATGTTTTTTGTGTTGGTGAGCAGCCTAGCTGATGCATTGTGGGCCATCTGAAGCCGTACCACCAGTGTCCGAATGAGACCAAAGTAGAGTTACAATAGTCTAGACGGGAGGTTATGAAGGCATGGATAACTTTTGGACCATCTGAAGCCGTGCCACCAATAGTCTAGACGGGAGGTTATGATGGCATGGATGATTTTTTCCAGATCATTGTATGATAGGACAGACTTGAGTTTGGAAATTATTCTTAACAACAGATGAAATTTGCTTGTCCAGGTTAAGATGAGAGTCTAAAATAACACCCAGGTTACATGGGATTTCAACTAGGGGGCAAGGGGACCAAGGTTGACAGGGATGGAATTTTTGGATTTTGAAGGCCCAAAAACAATAACTTCAGTTTTGTTATCATTTAACTGAAGGGAGTTATTAGCCATCCAGACTTTAATTTCTTCCAAACAGTCTAAAAGAGGCAGCATGGAGTTGCCAGATTTAAGTGGGATGTACAGTTGGGAGTCATCTGCATAGAAATGGAATGAAATATTGAATGATCTGATGATGTTACCTAGTTACCTTTATTATGTATGTGTGTGTGTGTTTATTATCTGATGATGTTACCCAGTTTGTTACCCAGGGGAAGCATGTACAGGCAAAAAAGTACTGGACCCATAATGGATGGACAAGGGTGACTCAGATGATAATGCAGGTCAGATGGAAACAGTTCAAATAGGGAGTGACCGGGATGGTGGGTGTCCTTTATAATGTTCTGGGCTTTTTTGAGACATCAGGAACTGTGCAGTTCTTCCAGTGTGGGGAGAGGGCAGCCGACAATCTTTTGGGCGATGTTGATGACCCTCTGGAGCGTTTTCCTCTGAGCCGTTGTGCAGCTGGTGTACCGTACACACATGCAGTATGTTGGTATGCTCTCAATGGAGGCTCGGTAAATGGACACCAGCAGTCTTTGTGTGATGTTATTCTCAGGAGGTACAGTCTCTGCTGGGCCTTTTTCAACAGCTCAGAGGTGTTCATGCTCCAGGATGGGCTCTTCTCAATGTGGACTCCCAGGAAGCAAAGGTCTGCCATCCTCTCCGCACAGTCCCCGTTGATGATTAATGGTGGGATCTGTTTTCTTACTCCTGTAGTCTATGATGATCCCTGGGGAGAGCCGGTACGACCAGAGAGGAAGCTATTGATCCACATGCAGGTGGTGTGTGGAAGCCCCAGGTCCTCCAGTTTGACCACTAGCTTGTGAGGGAGGATGGTGTTGAATGCAGAGCTATAATCCACAAAGAGCATCCGCACATAGCTCCCCCTGCTGCTCCAGGTGTGATGGTGCAGTATGGAGTGCCATGGCTATGAGTGCAGTATGCTATGGCATCCTCTGTCGATCGATTCGCTCTGTAGGCAAACTGGTGGGGGTCAAGGCTGCAGGGCAGGGCTGCTGTGATGACTACGGACCAGTTTCTCAAAGCACTTCATCACCACTGGGGTGACTGCCACTGGTCAGTAATCGTTGAGGCTAGAGATGTGAGGTTTCTTGGGCAGGGGGCTATAATTGAGGATTTCAGGCAGGGTGGGACAGTGGACTGTTCCAGAGACTGTTCCAGTTGAAGCTGATCTGCACAGTCCTTCAGCACCCGTCCCAGAACGCCATTAGGACTGGCCGCCTTCCTCAGCTTGTCCGCCCGCACCGTGCGCCTCACCTCACGCTCTTCACCTGTGAGCTTTACGCTGCTGTGGGCCGAGTGGTGCAGTGGTGCCGTCTCTGCTGCTGTGGGCCGAGTGGTGCAGTGGTGCTGTCTCTGGTGCTGTGGGCCGAGTGGTGCAGTGGTGCTGTCTCTGCTGCTGTGGGCCGAGTGGTGCAGTGGTGCTGTCTCTGCTGCTGTGACCTTGTAGTGGGCAAATAAGATGTTCAGCTCCTCTGCCAGTGTGGGGCCACCTTCAGCAGCTCCGATGGTTGGTCCTGTACAGGTCAGATGCTGACCTCTGCCACACCTGCCTGCTGTTGCTGCTGCTCAGGTGGTCCTCTATCTTCCTCCTGCCTCTCTGATGCCCCTCTTCAGGTTGGCCTCTCTAATGCCCCTCTTCAGGTTGGCCTCTCTGATGCCCCTCTCAGGTTGGCCTCTCTGATGCCCCTCTTCAGGTTGGCCTCTTTAATGCCCCTCTTCAGGTTGGCCTCTCTGATGCCCCTCTCAGGTTGGCCTCTCTGGCGGTGTTCCCCTCCTTTGGCAGCCGCTGGCCCCTGTGTCATCCAGGGCTTCTGATTGGGGTAGACCATCCAGGGCTTCTGATTGGGGTAGACCCAGATACGTTTGTCCACTGTGACGGTGTCTATGCAGTAGCCCAGAACGCTGTCTGTGAACACCTTCAGGTCCTGATGTCAGTCAGATATTCTAAATCTGGAGAACAGTGACTGTCTACAGTCTCTGTGTTGGTACACCAGCTGTTGTTGTTAGTGACATACACGTAAAAGGGCGGAAATAGGTGACTGACTTTGATAGCATACAGATAAGATAGATACGCGACTTTCTGTTTATCCTGTTTGGAAATGGTATTGGTGACGTTCCAGATATTCTAAATATGTCTACCGTCACTGTGTTGGTACACCAGCTGTTGTTCACGTACACACAGAGCCCCCCCACCACACACACACACAGAGCCCCCCACCCCACCCCCCACACACACACACACACAGAGCCCCCCCCACACACACACACACAGAGCCCCCCCACACACACACACACACACAGAGCCCCCCTTCTGCTCTTACTGGAGTCCACTGTTCTGTCATGGCGCTGTGTTATGTAGCCTGCTAGCTCTGTTATGGCGCTGTGTTATGTAGCCTGCTAGCTCTGTCATGGCGCTGTGTTATGTAGCCTGCTAGCTCTGTCATGCCACTGTGTTATGTAGCCTGCTAGCTCTGTCATGCCGCTGTGTTATGTAGCCTGCTAGCTCGATGGCAGAGTCCGGGTTTGATGACTGTGTGCTATAGATTGTGTGTCCAGTGTGTTTGTGCCATGAGTGTGTGCTATAGAGTGTGTGTGTCCAGTCCAGTGTGTTTGTGCATGAGTGTGTGCTATAGAGTGTGTGTGTGCTATAGAGTGTGTGTGTCCGGTCCAGTGTGTTTGTGCATGAGTGTGTGCTATAGAGTGTGTGTGCAGTCCAGTGTGTGCTATAGAGTGTGTGTGTCCAGTCCAGTGTGTTTGTGCATGAGTGTGTGCTATAGTGGTCTTCTGTGAAGTCTACCATCAATGCAGAATCCCCACCCTCTGGAAAACCGCTACAATAATCCCAGTACCCAAAACACCACGTCCCAAAGACCTGAATGACTTCCACCCCATCGCCCTCACACCCATCCTGATGAAGTGCCTGGAGTACCTGCTGCTACAAAACATCCTGCCACACGTCCGCCCACATCTGGATCCTTTTCAATTCGCCTACAGGACCAAGAGAGGCACTGAGGATGCTGTGGCATGCCTGCTGCACCTCCTCCTACAACACCTGGACTCCCCAGGCACAACTGCCAGGATCCTGTTTGCAGATTTCAGCTCTGCATTCAACACCATTCAAAGGCACCTACTGATCCAGAAACTGCACCACCTCAACGTCCCCTCCCGCCTGATCCATCTCCTCCACAACTTCCTCACCAACAGACAACAGTCCGTCCGGGTAAGCACAACAACCACACCTGCACTGACCTCCAACACAGGAGCCCCGCAGGGTTGTGTACTAAGCCCCTTCCTATTCACCCTCTACACAAACGACTGTACCAGCCCCTCATCCAACACCACATTCCTCAAGTACGCCGATGACACCGCGATCCTTGGCCTATCTATCTGAACTATCTCAAACTCAACATCAGCAAAACAAAAGAAATGGCTTTTGGATCCACACAAACCCACCACCCCATCATCATTTCCAATGAAACAGTGGAGACAGTAGAACATTTCAAATACCTTGGACTCACAATTGACAATAACCTCACCTTTGAACATCACACAACAGACATACAGAAAAGAGGAAACCAAAGACTGTCGGCAGTGCGCAAACTAAAAGGACTTCATGTTGCCCCTCATCTACTCCTATTACTGTATACCAGCATTGTCCAACCCATCCTTTTATACTGTTCCACCTGCTTCTTCAACATCCTTACTGTAAAAAAACGTAACGAACTCACCCAACTAACCAATAATGCCACCAAAACAATAGGTCTGCATACCCCAAACTTACAAGAACTAAACACTAAGGCCATCACACGTATCACTCATGTAATATCCCTGGACATTACTTACCCACTCAACCGTTACTTCTCACCCCTACCCTCTGGCAGGAGGTTTAGTAGCATAAGGTGCAATAAAGCCCGCTTCAGCAGAAGCCTAATCCCCCTAGGAATACAAACACTCAACAACACAAAGCCCCACAGATAATATATGCAGTGCAATAATGTATGTGTTTCCCATGAAACCCCAATATTTTATGTAAAAAGTCTGTGTCAATTACCTGTGATGTATGTAAGGTGTATGTCTGTATGTCACTCCTATGTCTGTGTTTCATGGATGTGCCTTTCTGTGCCTGTGACCATGCAGGATGAAAAAGCTAAAGGGGACAACTAATAAACTAACTAACTAACTAACTATAGAGTGTGTGTGTCCAGTCCAGTGTGTTTGTGCATGAGTGTGTGCTATAGAGTGTGTGTGTGTGCAGTCCAATGTGTGCTATAGAGTGTGTGTGTCCAGTTCAGCGTGTTTGTGCATGAGTGTGTGCTATAGAGTGTGTGTGTCCAGTCCAGCGTGTTTGTGCATGAGTGTGTGCTATAGAGTGTGTATGGCCAGTCCAGTGTGTTTGTGCATGAGTGTGTATGGCCAGTCCAGTGTGTGCTATAGAGGCCGTATTCATCTACAGCGATGTGATCACAATCTCCACAGTTCCAGTTGCATCTTCAGATACAGAACAACACAGTTCAGATAAGACTTCATCAGGAGAGCCCCTGATGCATCATGGGAAATCCTCCTGGTCCAGATGCAGTTCAACTGTCACCATGGCAGTGAGCCCACACCCCCGAACACCCAGAGCAAATATTGGCCTTGCTGTTGCATGCAAAATACACTGAACACCCAGGGCAGATAGTTGAGTGACTGGGTGGGACCACAGCGAACACTACAGAGATAAGTGTTCGAGGTCAAGTGCTTTATGGCACTTTTTTACAGCAGAGCGTGCCAAAGCATTACAGCACAAACATCAGAGTTGGATAAGACCGGGAGAGGAACACGCCTGGACATCTGATGGGTTAGCATTACAGCACAAACATCAGAGTTGGATAAGACCGGAGAGGAACACGCCTGGACATCTGATGTTGTGTGCCACTAGTTCACACTCTTGTTCTCTGAATCAGTAAAAGTAAGTGGGTTTGTTTGAATCAGTACTCTTTACAGGGGGTTGTTTACTGTTTACAGGGGGTTGTTTACTGTTTACAGGGGGTTTGGTTAGTTGCTCTTTTGCGCTAACTTTGTTTCTCTTTCTTTCTCTTTCTCTTCCTTCTCTCTCTCCCTCCTTCTCCCTCTCTCTCTCTCCCTTTCTTTCTTCTCTCTCCCTCTTTGTACATCTCTCTCCCTCTCTCTCTCTTTCTCTCTTCTCTCCCTCTCTCTCTCTTTCTCTTCTCTCTCTCTCTCTCTCTCCCATACCCTCAGGAGTCAGCAGTATTTCTCTGGTGCTCAGTGCTCGTGGCTAGTTTGTTTTGCAGCAGCGGTAACTAAAGGTTAGCCCTGGAACACATTGTAGTTTCACAATAGGCGCCGTTTCGGCTTACGGTGCAACTCAGTGGCCCTGATTGTGACGCCGGCCTGTTTGTGGTCCAGTGAACGGCACCGCTGCATCAGTGGCGTCCTCAACCCCCCTCTGTGACCGTGTGTGTGTGTGTGTGTGTGTGTGTGTACGCGTGTGTGTGTGTACGTGTGTGTGGCCTTTGCATGTGAACACACAGGAGAACGCAGCAGTGCACTGGATCCATGTGATGTGCTTGACTGCCGGCTGTTTAGCTGAAAGCTTCATGGGCGTACATGTGTGTGTGAGAGAGAGATAGCTTCATCTGTTGGTGCTGATGTAGGCTGCTGTATGATGCTAGTAGTGCAGTAGGTCTGGATGCTAGCCGTGTTAGCGGGTGGACACTAGGCTGGCTGTAGGACTGGTGTTGGGACTGCTAGCTGTGAGGCAGGGGTGGATGTTGCCTTGGTGGGTGTAGAGAGTGCTAGCTGTGAGGCAGGGGTGGATGTTGCCTTGGTGAGTGTTGAGACTGCTAGTTGGTGCTGGCTGTTCGACTGGTGTGGATGCTAGTGAAGTAGAGGACTGGTGTGTGGGTGTATGGCCTGGCTAGCCCTGTGTAGCTTTAGTTAGCGCTGCTAACTGATCCTAGTGAAGTGGGAGAACCTGCTCTTAGTGGAGGGCCCATTGGGAGAACCTGCTCTTAGTAGAGGGCCCATTGGGAGAACCTGCTCTTAGTGGAGGGCCCATTGGGAGAACCTGCTCTTAGTGAAGGGCCCATTGGGAGAACCAGAAGATGCGAAGACATCGGTGTGTGAGTCCCACTGGGGTGGAGAACCCGGTTCTGGAGATGACAGATGGGCTATTGAGTACGGTGAGTGCAGCTCTCTTCTCATATCCCCCCATACACCCATAGGTACATGCCTTATTAGTGATCATATAGGTATATACATGCTATATTAGTGATCATATATCACTAATGTATAAATGTGTGTGTGTGAATACCCTGTAAAGGAATTATAAATGTGTGTGTGTGTGTGTGGCCTGTAAAGGAATTATAAATGTGTGTGTGAACACCCTGTAAAGGAATTATAAATGTGTGTGTGTGTGGCCTGTAAAGGAATTATAAATGTGTGTGAACACCCTGTAAAGGAATTATAAATGTGTGTGTGTGTGTGTGGCCTGTAAAGGAATTATAAATGTGTGTGTGAACACCCTGTAAAGGATTTATAAATATGTGTGTGTGTGTGTGACCTGTAAAGTTATTATAAATGTGTGTGTACGTCTGTGTGTGGCCTGTAAAGGAATTATAAATGTGTGTGTACGTGTGTGTGTGTGGCCTGTAAAGGAATAATAAATGTGTGTGTGTGTGGCCTGTAAAGGAATTCTAAATGTGTGTGTGGCCTTCCTCTCTCTCTCTGCAGGTATCTAAGCATTCTCTCAGCACGCAGGTTTCCAGGGCGACGGTGTCCAGTGCGGTGCGGACGGCGGCCCAGTGGACCTCATACACCTGCAGCCGGTGGAGACGCGGCGCCCTGAAGTGTGTGAGGAAGAAACCCTCAGGTACACACACACACACACACACATGCATACACACACACACACATACACACACACACATACACATACACACACACACACACCTACACACACACACACACCTACACACAGACACACACCATTGGCGGAGCGAGGGGGTGGCTTCGGGGACTCAAGCCCCGAATCTTTTTTTGTATGTGTTTTCAATTTCCAACGATTCTAATTTCTAATTTAACTTCCCCTCGGTTTCTCTATAAATCTTACAAAATGTAGGCTACTATTACTGAACAAATATCCCTTATTTCAAAGACCAATATTGACAGATAATATGATTTCCCACGATGAGTTTAGGCAATGCCAGAGCCGAGATGTAGCGGTTTACGTCTGGCAGGAAAGTTCAGAGCGGCGCAGTCAGTTTAAAGGATCAGCATGTAGGAAACTAGAAAATGTAATTCCAGGAATTATTGCATTGCAGAAAATGTATTAAATATGATTAAAACATGCTGTAGACTTACAGTATGATTATTCAGATTACATACATTTAGACTTACAGTATTCTTGAAAACCACTTACTTGGTTAGATGTTAGCTTAGAGTATTTGACAGTCAGTACAAATAATTGTTAATTCAACATTAATCAATCTTTGTTTTAATACAGTACTGCAGAAACAGCAGAATGATACTCAGAACACACTAATGAACACTTAACAACCAATGCAAGCTTGAAGACAAAAAAACTAAGTTGTTGAAATCAATTTAAAGTTAACCAATAATGATCAGGGAGAAACCAGATGTCTACTGAATTTGCATTCTTACAGAACTTCTATCTTATCTATCTATTTATCAGTTTTAATTCTGAACTAGCAGCAACAGCTAGAGGCCTCAGTTAATGGTATTAGGTCAAATTTGATGGTGATATATACACTGAAGAATAAAAGAGTCAGCCCTTCAGATGATCAGTTTTAGACAGAACTTAGGTTAGAATCTTATTTTTCACACAGCACAGCTCAGGTCTAAAAACAGAGGTCTAACAGCACAGCTAAGTTTCACAGATGTCACAACACAGGTATGATTTAAAGGTATGAATGGTTGAAAAATATGATTATACATGTTCCATATAGTTAGTGAGTATAGTCCTCACACAACAATATAGTTTTCAGAATGTCTCAGTGTAGATCTCAGATAAGTCTCAGTATGGTTAAATGGTATGTGCACAGATGAGATATGGTCACATGTTTGTAAGAATGTATGTTAGTATGTTGCTAGCAACATTGTCAGAGATGTATGGTTGACAGGTGTGCACACAGACAGGCACACACGTAATGTCATACACGATCATCACCACTGGTCTGGTCTGGTCTGGAGCCTAAAAGGCAAAAGCAAAAAGTTGAACAGTTATACAAAAAAAAAAGGAATGTCTGCAATTGTACAATTGTTCAATACAACTAAGGTATTTAAGTGAAGTTGTTACATTACATTAGGCTGACACATTATAACCTAACGACTAACATGGTAAACAGTTTAAGCTTTTTAAACAATTCTCTCAACAATTCTAGGACAATAAAAAAAGGTAGAGTAGGCCTACAATACAATTGTTGCACCATCAAGCTACTGGTAGTTAAATACTAGCCTATAATATTACATTGCAAACAAAGCAGAATTCTGTGTTTTATTTTCAGTTTTAGTATAGGTGATGGCTAATCATATTTTTTTAAAATATAAAATGTAAACAGCTTAGAAAACTTTGCAGGCAAAGTGTTTGTTTTTGCTGTCGATAATCATATGAGTAAGGACGGATCATTCTGATACTAAGTATCTTGATAACCAACTGCTATAACTTAAACAGCTTGCTAGGTCTGTCAGCCACATTTTTTCCTACAGATTACGATGTACTACAACTGGAAAGCTTGATTCACGTTCCAGGCTACACTTTAATTTATAGACCAGAACAATGCAGAAATGAGTTGGCCAAGTAAACATTGTAGCCTATGTTGACAACACAAACATTATAGCTTAATTTATGTAGTGTGTTTTAACAAGACTTTAGTCGATTGTCCATTTCTAACAGTAGTTTATTCATGGTTATATACGGTCCTTTCCACAGGAGTATTAATAAAGCACCAATGCATTCATAATCTACATGTAGGTGCTTGATTGTATAGGCTACACCTGTGAAAAGGGACCTGATGAAACCCATCAATAGACGAACTATAGCATACCGTGATAGTGTTTACTTAGGCTACGTAAGAATCAGGAGCGTAGAATGAAAACGTAGCCATGGCCTATTTGATACACAAACAAGCGGTGTACAACGTTAAACATTTGTTCAAATAAAAACAGGAGCATATTTGTTAGCTTTAACTAAAACGGTAGAAGCTGTAACGTTATGGCCATCAACAAGTAGCTAACGTTATTCATGCCATGAATGAAACCCATGATGGGTTTCATCAGGTCCCTTCACACAGTAGGTAGCCTAGGCTATAATCAAGCACCACGCAGTCTGCATTAATAAGCTATTTTAGGTGCTTATTCTATACACCTGTGGAAAGTGATATAACCATAGCTGTCAACCCTCCCGTTTTTCCCGGGTTTCTCACGTATTTTTACTTTTTTTCCCGCTGTCTTCCCGTTTTAACATTTTCCCGTAAATATCCCGTATTTTAACAATCTCATAACATTAGCTCTACCATCGGACTTGTCAGTCTCTGTACTGTAGCTGTTGCTACCCCCTTGCCCTTCCAGCGAAACAGATGTTTTCAAAGCATCATTTTGCTTGCTTGATAGCGACAGTGAGACTATTTAAGATGACAGCGTGGTTGTCGTGAGAGCACGATTCAGTGGCACCTGCATAGAGTGTACGGCCGCACTCACTGTATCGGCCTACAAGGCTACTCAGCTACGAGTAGAGAAAAAATTCCCCGTTTGTATATTCACTCCAAGTTGGCCTACCATAACTTCCCAACTCTGCACTGTAGCCCATAAACTGCATGACAGGCTATTTATATTTCTCTCTAAAATAACCAAATGCATTTGTTCAACTTTATGAAGAAGAATTACGCACTAGGCTACTTGGAACGCACACATTTTCTTTGCGCAGGAGAGAGAATGAAGTGCACAGGGACATCGATTACAAAACTTTAGCCTTGTTAGGGCTGTATAAAGTTCATATTATCCTTCATATTAGGGCTGTATAAAGTTCATATTATCCCAATCATATTATCCTAAGACAGATCTATTTATTAGTAATTCTAAACTGGCAGCAAGAGCTAGAGGTCTCAGTTAATAGTAATAGGTCACATTTGATGGTGATATAGACTGAAGAATAAGATGCAGCTCTTCAGATGATCAGTTTTAGACAGAACTTAGGTTAGAATCTTAATTTTCACACAGCTCAGGTCTAACAACAGATGTCTAACAGCACAGCTAAGTTTCACAGATGTCACAGCAAATTGTATGATTCAAATGTATGCATGCTTCATATATTTGTCGGCATAGTCCTCCTGTAACAATATAATACTCAGAATGTCTCAGTGTAGATCTCAGATCTACGTCTCAGTATAGTTCAAAGGTATGAGCAGATATGTTGAGATATGGTCACATGTTTTTAGGAATGAATGTAAGTGTTAATGTCAGCGACGTATGGTTGGCAGGATGTGCACACAGACAGGCACACACGTAATGTAATACATGGTCACCACCACACTGGTCTGGCCTGGTCTGGAACCTAAAAGACAAAAGCAAACAAGT
>NC_063206.1:840000-842500 GCF_017589495.1 Alosa alosa | reverse complement strand
TAAAGAAAATCGGAGGTTGCACCGGTGCAACCAGCTATTCGAGAGGAAAAAGTGTCCGCATTGAAACTCTACCTTTGGTTCAATAACAGACACATATTTGGCCAATATCGTGGTTTAAACAAATCAAGGGCGGGACCTCCCCTCTGATTGGCCGTGGCCCAGTGCCTGTGTGTACATTTAAAAATGCGTGTGCTGCAGAGAGAGAGGTCAGAGACCCGTCAGATAAACAGAGTGGATGTAGTTGCATTACAGTGTGGTCACATAGGCCGAGATAAATGTCCCCTCTCCCTACTGCCTTTCGGCGGCTGGCAGCAGCAAACCGATCAGACGAGCCCGAGATGATGATCAAGTTTATCGTTGAGTCATTGAGATGAAAAGACGTCTTAAAATTGCGAACAATGCATACAAGGCCTTCCCGAACGACAGCAACAACAACAGCAATATTTGTTTTATGCGAAGTTTGTGTAAACTCATTCTGATGGCATCAATCAATTTAATCCGTATTTGGCGAAAGCCAATATCGCTGCTACATTTAAAGCCCGAATAATCCCTGCATGTATAACTGTGGTCATTTGTACGGTGAATTGAATGGACACATTTAGATCGAGCATGGTAAGTCATTCCAATAGCCTATAATAACAGGCCTACCATTTCGTTACTGCATGAACCATAGTGATGTTCTTATTGAAAATTTAAAAATACTAAAATTAAAAGTAAATTGCATTGTGGGCTGTCAAATGATTATTGCAATCACCATTGCAAAATCACATAAAAATCCCCAGGCTACTTGGAACATCTCTTTAAATTGTGCTCAAATACATTTCTATGGAAGATGCTAGCATGGCGAGCTGGTTTAGCCAAGGCCTAAAAGATCATGAAGGATAGTATGTAAGACACTGAGCCATGAGATGTGCAGTTTGAAGCCCTTAAAAGACGTGCACTGTTAATTTACTCACTGTTATTTTTATTTAATTCATCTTGAGATGTTTTAAGTTTAAATTTCAGCTCAGTGAAGCACTTAAAGCACCAACACTTCATTAAGTTACTTTTCTTGTTGAATTGTAAATCATAGTAAGTCATAGGACAACCTATAAAGGACAGTAATTAAGGAAGAAAAGTGAACCTGCTGCGGTGTTAAATGCGATGTGGTTGAACATTTGGGTGCACCTAACTTTTGTGCTGGTGCACCTAAGAAAAAAAGTTAGGCGCACCAGTGCAACCAGTGCAAAAAGTTAGTCTGGAGCCCTGTCTAAGATGTGGTTCTGTTTGTTCTGGTATATTCTGGCTCTAAGATGCGGGTCTGTTTGGTCCGGTATGTTCTGGCTCTAAGATGCGGTTCTGTTTGGTCCGGTAGGCCCACCTGGCCCTGAATCAGTTCCATGTGACGGACAGAATGACCCGTCAGCAGTTCTACTACATCCACCTGCTGGAGCCACAGCCGCACTGCAAGAGGACGTCACGTCCACCTGGTACAGTAGTTTTAAGCACACACACACACACTCACACACACACACACACACACACATACACACACACACACACACACGTCAAAACACACATACACACATGTGTGAAAACACATACACACACACACACACACACACACACACACACACACACACACACACACACACACACACACACACACACACACACACTCACACACTCACACACACACACACACACACACACACACACACACACACACACACACACACACACACACACACACACACACACACACACACACACATGTGTGAAAACACATACACACACACACACGTCATAACACACACACACGCAGCTGGCTGGGGCACTGTACGTCGATTCCCGCCCCGTGGTCCTTTCCGGATCACACCCGACTCTCTCTCCCCACTTCCTGTCACTCTCTACTGTCCTATCATTAAAGCCATAAAAAGCCCAAAAAATATGCTTAAAAAAAAACACAAACACACACGTTTCAAAGCATTTGGCGCACCTCTCAGCTCCACTCATAAAAGTGATGATGATATTTTTGTAGATAAGAGCAGTAAATAAACTTTAGTAATCGCGTAGTGTTAATTTGATCCAGATGAGGCCAGAGGAAATATGTTCGTCAACAACCTTTTTTTTTTCATGACTAAGGCGAGGCGATGGCGAGGCGGCAGTAATGTCCTGAAACACTGACTAAGACTATCTTAAGATGCATTATTGTTGACCGAAAAAGACTAGACTAAAATGTTTTGCATGAAATAAAACTAAGATAAAATCTCTCTCTTCATTTTTCATCTACAAAATGAGAAGGCTGGAATATCTAGCTGTTACGTTTTCAAAATATTCGAATGAGTTCATGCAGCTTTCCTGTAGGCTAGTCTACGTGCTGTTGCTGCAACCCTGTGGCTGCAACACAAAACTACATGGAACAAGAACACTGGAGATTTCTGCCAGAGTTAGCAAGCTAACTACCTAAGCTTTATGCCACAATGCTACATACCCAGAAGTTGAAGCTTCTCTCATACAA
>NC_063206.1:827500-832500 GCF_017589495.1 Alosa alosa | reverse complement strand
GCAGGAGGCTTTTAATCTCCTTTTGATTGGCAGGTGAAGGTCCAGTTGAATTAGAGCCCTTCTCTAAACTGCCTCTTTGTTTTCGGGCCTCAGTGGACAGACAAAACAATGGCCTCCAGGACACACCTCTTAAGCTCTGGCAGTAACCATGGTGATGTGTGTGTGTCTGTGTGTGTGTGTGTGTCTGTGTGTGTGTGTGTGTGTGTGTGTGTGTGTGTGTGAGAGATGTGTGTGTGTGTGTGTCTTTGTGTGTGTCTGTGTGTGTGTGTGTGTGTGTCTTTGTGTGTGTGTGAGAGAGATGTTTGGGTGTGTGTGTGTGTGTATGTGAGATGTTTGTGTGTGTGTGTGTGTGAGAGAGATGTTTTGTGTGTGTGTGTGTGTGTGTGTGTGAGATGTTTGTGTGTGTGTGTGTGTATGGTGTGTGTGTGTGTGTGTGTGTGTGTGTGAGAGAGAGAGATGTGTGTGTGTGTGTGAGAGAGATGTGTGTGTGTGTGTGTGAGATGTGTGTGTGTGTGTGGGTGACACCTGGGCAGTGTGATAAATTACCTGCTCTCTCTCTCTCTGGAGTGCCACAGCCTCACCTTAGGGAACGCTACACAGGTGGGCTCACACACACACACACACACACACCTAGGGAACGCTACACAGGTGGGCTCACACACACACACACACACACACACACACTCAGCCTCACCTAAGGGAACGCTACACAGGTGGGCTCACACACACACACACACACACACACTCACCTTAGGGAACGCTACACAGGTGGGCTCACACACACACACACACACACACACACACACACACACACACACACACACACACACTCAGGCTCACCTTAGGGAACGCTACACAGGTGGGCTCACACACACACACACACACACACACACACACACACACTCAGGCTCACCTTAGGGAACGCTACACAGGTGGGCTCACACACACACACACACACACACACACACACACACACACACTCAGGCTCACCTTAGGGAACGCTACGTAGGTGGGCTCACACACACACACACTCAGGCTCACCTTAGGGAACGCTACACAGGTGGGCTCACACACACACACACACACACACACACACACACTCACCTTAGGGAACGCTACACAGGTGGGCTCACACACACACACACACACACACACACACCTTAGGGAACGCTACACAGGTGGGCTCACACACACACACACACACACACACACACACACACACACACTCACCTTAGGGAACGCTACACAGGTGGGCTCACACACACACACACACACACACACACACACACACACACTCAGCCTCACCTTAGGGAACGCTACACAGGTGGGCTCACACACACACACACACACACTCAGCCTCACCTTAGGGAACGCTACACAGGTGGGCACACACACACACACACACACACACACACCTTAGGGAACGCTACACAGGTGGGCTCACGCCCTCTAGCCCTCAGGTTACCGTGGCAACGGCTGTGTGATGTGTCTGTTGCCATGGCAGAAGAGGAAAGGGAGAGGTGTGCAGCCATATGGCTGATAAGGCCAGATAACGGCTCTAAAGAACAGGAAGGGCAGGTCCGCCTGCTCCTCAGGTAACAGGTGGGCAGGTCTACCTGCCTCAGGTAACAGGTGGGCTGTGAGGTCAGGAGCCATGCTCAGGCTGCAGCACTGGCCTGGCCAGGTCATTAACACACACACACTGGCCAGATCATTAACACACACACACACACACACACACACACACACACACTGGCCTGGTCATTAACACACACACACTGCACACACACACACACACACACACACACACACACACACACACACACACACACACACACTGGCCTGGTCATTAACACACACACACTGGTCTGGTCATTAACACACACACATTGGTCTGGTCATTAACACACACACACACTGGTCTGGTCAGTAACACACACACACTGGTCTGGTCATTAACACACACACACTGGCCTGGTCATTAACACACACACACTGGCCTGGCCAGGTCAATACTACTGGGCCTACTGGACCTTCTAGCAAGGATTGATTGATTGATTGATTGACTGACTGATACTGTAGTTGGCTTGTCCAGAATAGATTTACAAAGACATAATAGATGGACGTAGATAGGTGGACTAACAACTAACAGAAGCTCAATTGATTGATTGATTAGGTATTTGGCAGGGTAGTTGATTGATTAGGTATTCGGCAAGGTAGTTGATTGATTAGGTATTCGGCAGGGTAGCTGATTGACCATCATGTGTTCACAGGCATGTCCATCTCAGAAGAGGCCCTCTCTGTTTGCTATGTAAAACTCTGTGAAAATGTGTGTGTGTGTATGTGTCAGTAGTGTGTGTGTGTCTGCTTTTAGGGTGATGGGCCCCTTCATCGTGATGCTGGGGAAGATCGTGTAAAACTCGTAAAACTGTAAAACTCTGTGCAAATGTGTGTGTGTGTGTGTGCTTTTAGGGTGATGGGCCCCTTCATCGTGATGCTGGGGAAGATCGTGGGCGACGTCCTGAGATTCCTCTTCCTGTACGCAGAGATCTACATCCCCTACGCCTGCGCATTCTGGATCATATTCGGAGGTCTGCAGCCCACGGACAGAGGGCTCTGTGTTAATGTGTGTGTGTGTGTGTGTGTGTGTGTGTGTGTGTGTGTGTGTGTGTGGTGTTCAGATGGACATGTGCATGTGTGTGAATGTGTGTGTGTGGTGTTCAGATGGACATGTGCATGTGTGTTCAGATGTGTGTGCGTCAGGGCCGGCGGAAGGCCCAGGGGTGCCAGAGCGTGTGTGGGAGCAGCAAGTTATTCATTTTCAGTGATATCGGTTACAGTCATGAATGAGACGCTCAAAGCCTAGTGCTGCAGAATATAGAATAGTGCACCAATCCGCTGAATACCCTGTGCAGTTCACTTCACTGTCCACTATGAGTTGATCAGAATGCACGCGTGTTGGTTTTTGTTGGATGGAGTTGTTCAAGTGTAACATATTCTAAAGTCATTCTTTTCTATTTCTGTCTGGGCAGTGTGAGGCTGGAAGTTGATTTTCTGAACCACCGCAACCAACAACTGCCAAATTTAGAATGTTGGGGTTTGTCGTAGTTTGACGAGCCAGACCCACATTAAGATGTTGGAACTGGGAACATACCATTGGCAGGGCTCAATCCGAGGGGCGGGATAAACGGTTGTCTTTCAAATTCCCTCTGCACACAATAGGATAGCGCTACAACCCATGAATCCCATGCGTTTTCCCACCAGCGGAGCTAGTTGGTAGATCAAACTTTTTGTTGTATCCAGTCGGCAATACTCTAAATACATCTTTATTTTTTAGGAAAGAGTCATGGCTAAAGCCGTTCGCCAGCAGTAGCCATCTTCTTTGTTTTCAAGTAGCAGGGAATTCATGTGAAACTGTCGCAACTCTGTCATCATTATGTTAAGCCTGCCCACCGACTCTATACATGGTGTGATTGGCCTGACCCAAGTTTGTTTTTTCCAGCTCGCAAGCCAACGGAGAGTTGCTAGACGACCCTGGCTGCCGTTTAGATTTCTAGACTAGGTTTGTTGAGCATTGTCTGGCCAACTTTAGAACGTTGGGATTTGTTGGGCATTACCTTAGTAACGTTAGAATGTTATTTTTTGGGGGGGGCATTGTCTTGGAAACTTAAGAATGTTGGCGTTTGTTGACCATTGTCTGGACAACTTTAGAATGTTGGGATTTGTTGGGCATTGTCTGGCCAACTTTAGAATGTTCGGGTTTGTTGGCCATTGTCTAGTAAACTTTAGAATGTTGGGGTTTGTTGGGCATTGTCTGGCCAACTTTAGAATGTTGGGATTTGTTGGCCATTGTCTGGCCAACTTTAGAATGTTGTGGTTTGTTGGCCATTGCCTGGGCAACTTTAGAATGTTGGGGTTTGTTGGCCATTGTCTAGTAAACTTTAGAATGTTGGGGTTTGTTGGGCATTATCTGGGCAACTTTAGAATGTTGGGGTTTGTTGGCCATTATCTGGGCAGTGTGCAAGCACCTTAGCCACATTAGTGCCGGTGTCGTGTCGAACTGGGCTACCCGTCGAGTTATGCTACCACGCAAGCGCAGTTGGGGAAAAAAGCGTCACAATTGCTTGTTGACAGAATGACTGTAATTTTGAGCTACCTCAAATGCTCAGATGTGTTTTCCTAGCAACTTAAATGCTTTAGATGTGTTTCCCTAGCAACTGCACTGTAACTTCTGTCGCGCGACAAAGTTGTCAAATTCATTCTGTGGCAATTTGTCGAAGAGGAAAGACGCATCTCTAGAAATAACAGTAAGTTAAATCTAATTCAGCAAAATTAGCGTACCGTAAGTGTCCTTATTTACAGTGTATTGTAATAACCTATAGGGTACAATAACATTAATCGTTTTTACGCTGAAAACTGTTCATTTAAACCTAAATTACGGAAATAAATAAATTAACCTAAGGTTATGAATCAGTGAGGTTAACTAGCCTAGATACTCAACTTAAATGTAACGATAGACTAGGCTACTAACTTTAACTACCATTGACTTTAGGTCACGGGCTTTTGACTTTATTGACGAACGCTACAAACTAACGTTAACAGTTGAGTGATTCATGGTTGTAAGTTAGTGTAACGTTAAAGTTAGCAATCCAACAGCTAATGTTACATTTGCTCACATTTATGCCTAGAGTAGCATCGGTATGCATTTATTCACTGTTTTAAATAATTACAGGTTCATAGATCATTAATTTGATGGCAGTGTTATTTTGTGTTAAGTTTATATTAAAAATATCCATAATCGCTAAGTTAATGTTAGTGCAATGACATATCTTAGCGCCGAGGCTACCCTGTATCACTGTCCTGTCTCAGTGTTCCCTCTGTTTTCCCGGTCTGAGCGCGTGCGTGTGGGTGTGCGCGAGTGTCTGTGTTTCCCGCTCCCTCCTGTGTTGTCAGAATGTATCCATCATGTTTGATTTGCCACACACACACAGCCTACACAC
>NC_063206.1:795000-822500 GCF_017589495.1 Alosa alosa | reverse complement strand
ACTGGAGCTCAAATACACAAAACAATGACTGCACGCAAAAAGCTGTGTAAATTATGCTGTGTTTTGTTATATGCAATGTTTTATCAGTGTTACACTGTGAGAAAGGCTACACTGTTTACTTAATAAAAGATGAAGAGTATGCACTTGTTTTATTTATTTGTATCCGTAAACTTTTGATTAAGTCTGAGCCACGAAAAGCCTGTTCCGTCACTCCATCTAGAGATCACGTTTTTCATTAGTCAGCGAAAAAAAGTTTGGGCAAGCAACCGGCTGATTTCCGTTTCCTTCGCTTACGCTGACCAGTGAAGTGAAGATGGCGGCGGCCGAATCGGATCGCGAAGTACCGTCCGCTCTCTGTAGCGAATTTCTGAATTTTTCTGCCAAGGACACAGCATCGGTAAGCGACAGTTTTGACAAACAAGACAATATGTTTTGATCCATACTATCTCGAAAACAATTTAGTTCGGTCCCCACCCAACACTGTGAAATTCATTTTCCCTTTCTCACGGCTTGTTTTTCTCAACTGCCCTGAGCTGTCGCTGCGACCTAAGTTAGCCAGTTAGCTTAGCCAGCTGTCTGTCTTTGGTATTTGGTAATAGTTCCCTGCTGTTTGCATAGGTTTATTCTAATTGTAAAATTATTTAGAGAGTAAGGCAATGAATTCTCTGACTGAAGAAGACAGTCTGTCCTTCAGTTGTATGAACTAAATCGACAAAGGGGATGTTGGTAGAGCTCGCTATCAAGCTAACATTAGCTAAACAACAACGCTCACCGTTGTAGCAGCTAACGTTAACGTTCCTAGCTGTCTTTCCTGAAAATGCCAACGCCTGCTTAAACCAGTTTGCAATTGAGTACTTTAGATGGATTTTGCCAAGAAAATAAACTAACTGCAAACCAATGACAATGGTTGACAAGTATGACAAGTCTGCTATAATGCAATGTTAACGTTATTGGGTCTTGTCTTCCGGGTATAGTTCTATTTTTGTTAGCCACCTTTCGAAGGATTGTTGACGCTTATTTTGTTTAGTTTAAAGTCTAGCGTTGTATCGATATTTGTTAGGTGTGTTTTACGTCATAATTCAATGTTCGTGTTTAAAATAAGCAGATCACCCGTTTGGTTGTGTGCCTAGCTAGTTCGTTAACGTTAGATAACTATGAAGATAACGTTAACGTTATTGCTACAGTCAACGTTAATGTCAAATGTGTCCGCAAGCCAATAGCTTCTAGCTGGTTAGCATTATATACTGTTTCCAGTTTCTTTTAGTATTGTAATAACTGTAATTTATTGTCGGCAACTTGGTGCATATTTTACCTCAGGTATGTTTGGGCAGCTAGCCATTTAACCGCTCCTTTTCCTGAAGTGATATGTCGTCTGCGTACACGGAAAGTTAATTTTAATGTCACTGGCTTGTCCGAGCTGGATTGTCATGCTTGTCAACAGAAATTAACAATGTAATGGTAGCTATAGCATGTATAGCATGGGCTACGTTGAGCGGTAACGGCATTGTGCGGTAAAGTATGTCGACAGCAGTGCTCAGGAACTGAGTTATCGTTCAGCTGCTTGTCCAGGGGAAAAAATCGCCAGGGGTACAGCAGACAGGTCCGTCTGTTGGTCACGAACATAATCATGCTGTTTCACATGTGTTTAACGTTAACGTACATCGTAGCACATCTTCAGAAATCCTGTCATTGTTTAACCTGTCTGGGACGCGATTAAAATATATGCGTGCACCAGGCTGCGTCACTGACATATAACGTTACCCAATAGCCTAATGTAACAGTTGGTCGCACTTGATGTGCTTGGCCCCGGCTTGAAAATCCAGGTCAGTGGGTCGGCGAGTCGGAAGAGGAGCCGGCTAGCTTCTGTTTGCAGTTCTCATGTAAGTGTGTTAGTATGGGATTCACGCAAGCCCCTTATGCAACATATGGATTGTGACACAGCAGCATTTATTTTCTCAATATTTACTCATTTCGGTTTTAATAGAATGGAAGAGATTTAGAAAAGTGTCTGTGGAAATACATAATGGTTGTTTTCCTAATGTTGCTTTTGGCTTCATGTTGAATGTAAGCATTTGCATGGGTTATTTGTGGTTGCTAGGCTTTATGTTATATGTAAGTACTCATTTAGGTTATTTATGGTTATGATGAGACATGGTGGGAGGGAGGGGAGGGCTGTGCCCACTGGCAGAGAATGGGGGCTGCCTGGCCCAGCCAGGACCTGCCACAGTGCTGCTGTTGGGCTATGAGGGCTATGATGTGTCCTGTTGGGCTATGATGTGTCCTGTTGGGCTATGATGTGTCCTGTAGGGCTATAATGTGTCCACTGTAGGGCTATGATGTGTCCACTGTGCTGCTGTAGGGCTATGATGTGTCCACTGTGCTGCTGTAGGGCTATGATGTGTCCTGCAGGGCTATGAGGGCTATGATGGGTCCTGTTGGGCTATGATGTGTCCTGTAGGGCTATGATGTGTCCACTGTGCTGCTGTAGGGCTATGATGTGTCCACTGTGCTGCTGTAGGGCTATGAGGGCTATGATGTAGATCAAAGTCAAAGTCAGCTTTATTGTCAATTTCTTCACATGTTCCAGACATACAGAGATCGAAATTACGTTTCTCACTATCCCACGGTGAAGACAAGACATATTTTGCCAATTTAGGTCCACAGACAAACATAACATTCAAGTAAACAAAAAAGTAAGTAAATATGTAAATAAGAGGGCACATATAATAATGAAAAAATAAAGCAGCAAAATTTGGTTGAAATTGTGCATAGACAGTCAGTAAAATACTAGTGCAAAGTCAGGCCAATAAAAGGCTTGGGTAGTTCTGTTTGACCTAAGTAAGAAAGAAAGTGGCATAGTGGTGCAAGTTATGTAAGAGCAGCAGAAGTGTTGTGTTTTCAGGACAACAACACCAAGTTGTAAAGTGTGTGCAAGTGTGCAAGTTAGGTAGTGCAGGCGGCCATTTTGGGTCCAATGTCCAGGATGTTATGTAGCTGAGGGTGGAGGGGGGAGAGGAAGGAGAGAGTTCAGCATCCTTACAGATAGATAGATAGATAGATAGATACTTTATTGATCCCCAGGGGAAATTCAAGATGTGTCCACTGTGCTGCTGTAGGGCTATGATGTGTCCTGTAGGGCTATGATGTGTCCACTGTGCTGCTGTAGGGCTATGATGTTTCCACTGGCGGAGAAGAGAAATGGGGGCTATCTGGCACAGCCAGGACCACAGCAGCACTGTGGGCTATGATCATGTTCAGTCACCTGAGCCCCAACTGGTATGCTGCCAGGAATGTGAAGAATAGGTGACATCCTGCCGTGTTATCTTTCGCGAGGATCTGGAGCCACGCTTCCCTTACGTGGGCCTGTCGCCGTAGAGGCTTTAGCCGTTTGGTGAAGTTAAAATAGAAATAAATGTGTTCATTGTTTAATTTAAAAAAATAAATTTATTATTTTGTGTGTGTGTGTGTGTAAGACAGACAGAAGGAAAAGACTGCATGCTACCTAGAGGACTATTCTAACTTCACCTGTACGGACTGAACTAACAGACACAGACCCTAAGACCAATCCATTCAATTTTAGACAGGGTGTGTGCTGTGCAGCATACTGTAGGTTTTGCAGTGGCATGCAGGGTGTGCGCTGTGCAGCATAGGTTTTGCAGTGGCATGCATGCATCCAGGGTAGTGTTGCACAGGTGATGTTGTTTGGAGGTGTAAATAGGAAGTGCATGTGTTGCACAGGTGATGTTGTTTGGAGGTGTAAATAGTGCATGTGTTGCACAGGTGATGTTGTTTGGAGGTGTAAATAGGAAGTGAATTGTTGGGCTAATCGGTTCTGACCTGGCGGTGGCACACTTTCTGAACACAAAGAAGGTGGGCACGCGGGCAGGCAGGTACAGGGCACGCGGGCAGGCAGGCACAGGGCAGGCAGGCAGGCAGGCACAGGGCAGGCAGGCAGGCACGCGGGCAGGCAGGCAGGCAGGCACAGGGCACGCGGGCAGGCACGCTGGCACTCAGGCAGGCAGGCACAGGGCACGCAGGCAGGCAGGCGGGTCACCCTTCCCTCCCTAATCCTCTTTGGCAGGATCCCAGCAGCACCCAGTCATCCCCGGCCCAGCCCGGCGGGGGAGAATTGAGGACACGCAGGCCAAGCCTAGCGTGGTATAACAACACAGGCCAAGCCTAGCGTGGTATAACAACACAGCTCAGCTCAGCCTAGCGTGGTATAACAACACAGCTCAGCACAGCACAGCTCAGCATGGCTCTCTATTCATAGGAGCAGTTTTGGATTCAGTGGGAAAACTCATTTGTGTCCGCGTCTTGTGCTTTGGACATTTTGTGCTTTCGTGCACTGATAACGGTGACAGTGTAATCGTGACGCAGTTCTGTGGTCGGGAGAAAGAGATGCCTGTCTCGGTCTTTGTAAAGACAAGGAGTGTGGGGAAAGGCCCTTTGCTAGTCATCAGCTAAATCTAAAGATCGGCCTGCCAATAGCGATGCGCGCGTGTTTGTGTGCGTGTATGTGTGTGTGTGCATGTTACAGATGAAACGTTGCTTTTCTTTTCATGTGATCTGATCTTAACTCGATTTGAGGTAATTAGCGCTCCTGTTTTACACAGTCCATTCATTGGCCTTCTCACATACAGCAGATACGAGTAAAAGAAATGGCATTAGCCCATATACGCTTCACAGTGCATGAGGTCCTAATATGGCCTATATGGCATTAGCCCATATACACTTCACAAGCATATACGCTGAATACGGTGTAGAAGAAGCCTATAGCTTAGGGGCAGATCATCATAGCCCTCTATACGTTGAGCTTTAATTCCTCATACTCGCTCATTGTCCATCAGAGCATACTTGGGGCGAGAGGGGCAGTATCAAGTGAGCTTCTGGTGTTTGTTGTGCTGGAGGATCAGCTGATTGAGGAGGAGGTGTGGCTAGGTCCTAACACGTGAGCTGGTGGTGTTTGTTGTGGGGGTGTTGGCTAGGTCCTAATACGTGAGCTGGTGGTGTTTGTTGTGGGGGTGTTGGCTAGGTCCTAATACGTGAGCTGGTGGTGTTTGTTGTGGGGCTGTTGGCTAGGTCCTAATACGTGAGCTGGTGGTGTTTGTTGTGGGGGTGGGGGTGTTGGCTAGGTCCTAATCGTGAGCTGGTGGTGTTTATTTGTGGGGGTGTTGGCTGGGGTCCTATCACATTGAGCTGGTGGTGTTTGTTGTGGGGGGGGGGGTGTTTGTTGTGGGGGTGTTGGCTAGGTCCTAATACGTGAACTGGTGGTGTTTGTTGTGGAGGTGGGGGTGTTGGCTAGGTCCTAATATGTGAGCTGTTGGTGTTTGTTGTGGGGGTGTTTTGTTGTGGGTGTGTTGGCTAGGTCCTAATACGTGAGCTGCTGGTGTTTGTTGTGGGGTGTTGGCTAGGTCCTAATACGTGAACTGGTGGTGTTTGTTGTGGAGGTGGGGGTGTTTGTTGTGGGGGTGTGGGTGTTGACTAGGTCCTAATTCGTGAACTGGTGGTGTTTGTTGTGGAGGTGGGGGTGTTTGTTGTGGGGTGGGGGTGTTGGCTAGGTCCTAATACGTGAGCTGTTGGTGTTTTGTTGTGGGGGTGTTTGTTGTGGGGGTGGGGGTGTTGGCTAGGTCCTAATACACCTTACCTCCTTCCTCTCCAGCCACCGTAAATACAGTAAACAACTGAGTAAACACCTGTGTACACCTGTAAACACCGGTCCAATCCTTCCCCTTCCCCTAAAACCACGGCCTAAAACACGCTTGTTTTTCCCTTCTAGGCGACTAGATGGATGTTGTATATCTGTGTTATTGGTGTGTGTTATTTTTCTAAATGTGTGTGTTCTAGGGATGCACGATATATCGGCGGCCGATATATTTTTAGCCGATAAGTGAAAAAATTTAAATATTATTATCGGTCCGATAACAGAATTCTGGCCGATAATTTGCACTCTTATCTCTCTCTCTCTCTCTCTCTCCTCAACTCTTATCTCTCTCTCTCCTCCACTCTTATCTCTCTCCTCCACTCTCCTCTCTCTCTCCTCCACTCTTATCTCTCTCTCTCTCTCTCCTCCCTCCCTCTCCTCTCCTCCCTCCCTCTCCTCTCCTCCCTCCCTCTCCTCTCCTCCCCCCCCCAGAGATGGCTGCAGGTGAGCGACCTGCCCAGAGAGGTGTACCAGCACCTGGCGTGCTACGTGCCTCAGATCTACTGCCAGGGCCCCAACCTGAACCCCCAGAGTGAGGAGCTGCTGACGCAGCTGCTGTTGCAGTCCCCGCTGGAGTGGTACCTGTGTGGGGAGGAGCCCTCCACCGGCCTGGCCAAGCTGGAGCAGATCAACCAGCCCTCCCAGCTCTGCGGACACGTCTTTAAAGTGGGAGAGCCCACTTACTCCTGCAGGTACACACACACACACACACACACACACACACACACGCTCATGCACACACACACACCTGCGATCACGTCTTTAAAGTGGGAGAGCCCACCTACTTCTGCAGGTACACACACACACTCATACACACACACTCATACACACACACTCATACACACACACACACACACACACACGCTCATACACACACACATAAAGAAAAAGCCCAAATCATTCCACCTGATCTTTAGCCTGGCAATACCCATACGAACCTTTGGCAAATTCGGATTTGCTCTGCAGGTCCGTCTGGCCAAGAGGTCATTAAAGCCCATTTCCAATGTCCCTAAAACCCGGGCACCCAATCACAATTGCTAATCTGGCATGAGGCGGGCTTTATGTGATGACAGATGGAGCAGTGCATTCAAAACAATGGCTGCGCAGATTCTGCACTCAATCTCAACTGAGGTGCGGTCTAGGTCATGAGGCTACCTGACCTCTTCTGACCTCTGAGGCTACCTGACCTCTGACCTCTGAGGCAGTGTTGTGCGTGAACGAGTTCAAAAGAACGCGTTCATTGAACACGCTCATTTTTTCGCGGAGCGTTGAACTGAAGCGCAACACATTTTTAATAAAGAACTTGAGCGTGAATTAGTTCACATTATGTGTCATGAGCGGCAGACATCACTGTAAATGAGCGTTGGAATTTGTTTTCCATTGAAAACTGAGTGACATCTGTTTTCTCTTTTTGAAGCATAACGAGAAAGTTCCTCCCTCCTGTATTCACCGCTGGTGCGGCTTTTAAATTATGTATCACCAGACAGAAATGGTTTTGACATTGTGTGCGCCAATGCATTGCGGGCAGCGCAAGTGTCCGGCTGAGAATAGTTGAATAGCATACTGGCTTCCGCTGCGTTACCCGTGATGAATTGCAGCAGGCCGGGTAGGCATAGCAGCGCCCGTAGCGAGCAGCGACGAAGGCGCCGAGGGGCTGGATTTCATTGCACTAAGTATAGAACTGGTCTACCTTGTCTGTACTGCTGCAAGTTTCATCACCTGGTAAAGAAACCCACAATTGCAGTGTCATGAGCAAATGTCTAATGAGCAGCTTCAAAGAACATATAGTGATTTGCTCGTAGTGTGAAAAAAAGTATTTATTTAAATATCTCACGAAAAAAGTCAAATGAACTGAACTTTGAACTAGTTCAGAATTAAAATTGTGAACTTTGAATGTGAACTGTTCACTTTGAGCATGTATGAACTGAACTTGAACTAGTTCAGAAAAGCTGTGAACTGGCACAACCCTGCTCTGAGGCTACCTGACCTCTGACCTCTGAGGCTACCTGACCTGTTCTGTCACCACAGCCCATGTTTCCTGAATCCTCCTCTGCACTTACAGCTGTCCTGGCTTAGTACATTATGTCATAGCAAGATTACATATCCCAGTTATCTATGTGACTAGTGACATGTGTATACACACACACACACACACACTAGTGTTGCACGGTGTATCGATACTAAAAAGGTATCACGATGCCTTCACGCAAAAAACGATACGATTTCAAACGTTTTTAGAATCGAAACTTTATTAAAATAATCAAGTTCTGTGTCTGTGTGAACTGCTGCTCTCACTGCTCCTTGCACGCATCTAGGCAAGTGGGCGTGTCAAGCAGGCAGCTCTGAGTGAGTGAGGGCGCAGCCAACATCAACATAGTTCTTTGCCGACAGTTCTAGGCCTTGTGGATAAAACAAAAGGTGCAGTGAAATTTGCAACTATTTAGGTATACATCGCTTGAATAGTGAAGGCAAGCCATCAGGTACACAGAGGCCCGTTTGTGAAATATGTTTCAAAGTCATTTAAAAGCAGTAGGCTCACGATGGAACTTGGCTAAACACCTGCAGACATATCCCAACATTTTTAAAGAGTTTTAAGCGACAGGTTAACGAATATGCTATAGAAAACACGACTACATGGTTAGTGCCAAGTTCTTCTCTTATGTTTTAGTCTAGCCTAAGTAAAAATGACTATGGTTCTCTGTGATGAAGCAAACCTTCCTTCATCAATGAATTTTTGAGACATAACGAGCTGTAATCATTTTTTGACGAGACATAATGAGTAGTGTTCATTTTGTCACCTATTTTTAATTTAGTCTTAGTCTTAGTCTTGTGACAAAATGTCCTTTTTAGTCTTTGTCATATTTAGTCATTCAAATATAATTTTTGTTAGTCAAGTTTTAATCGACTAAAAAGTCTTGTCATTTTAGTCTAGTTTTAGTCAAAAGAAAACTAAAGGTATCTTAGTCTTAGTCAGTTTTAGTCAAAACATTTTAGTCGTTTTTTTTTTTATAATAAATTATTTCTGATTACCATTTCAGTGCAATAGTGTTTCACACATCTCAATTTTCAATATTGTGTGTCCACAGGGCTACTCGTTTGTTAGAACTCATTCAGATTTTTGTCAGTCAGTATGTTTACATGGACAGGTAAGTCGAGCTACAGTTATAGCTCGGCTGGGATTTGACCATAGACAGTAAAAGATTTGAATGGACCACTGTCGTGATCATATTAGACCAGTGTTTCTCAAAGTGTTATCCGCACTGTTGGTCCGCAAGCAGGCGTGGTAAAATATGATATAGATGAGTTGTTTGCAATATTGAACCAACTTGTAGGCTACTGTATGTAAATCCAAACAGTTCTGCAACACTGTCTATGTAAGATATGCCAGTTAAATCATATGAATCTGACACAATAAGCAAAGTGCAAAGACAATAAGCAAGGTTGTTCAGTGAGTAGGCCTATTGTGTAGGCTAATATACTGTTGAAGTAGGTCTAATCTTTTTTTTTTTTTTTTTTTAGCTAGGTGGTCCGTCGCGTTTCTTTTTTTATTGGTTAGTTAAGTGGTCCCCCGTCTGAAAATGTTTGAGAAACACTGTAAGTAGACCCAAGTATTAATGTTTTACTCCGCCACGCTAGATGGCGATATCATAACACATTCCCAAACTCTCCATCTTAACAGAGAATATGATCTTAGCTAACTTGCTAGCGAACTTCTCTCTTTTCTGCCTTCCCTTCTCTTACTTTCTTTCTCCTCCAATTTCGTTCTCTTTTCTCTTTCTCTTGTTCCTCTCGTCATCCCTCCTTTCTCTACTCTTTCCTCTCCTGCTGCTCCTTCTCTTTCTCCTCTCGTCATCCCTCCTTTCTCTACTCTTTCCTCTCCTGCTGCTCCTTCTCTTGTTCCTCTCGTCATCCCTCCTTTCTCTACTCTTTCCTCTCCTGCTGCTCCTTCTCTTTCTCCTCTCGTCATCCCTCCTTTCTCTACTCTTTCCTCTCCTGCTGCTCCTTCTCTTTCTCCTCTCGTCATCCCTCCTTTCTCTACTCTTTCCTCTCCTGCTGCTCCTTCTCTTTCTCCTCTCGTCATCCCTCCTTTCTCTACCCTTTCCTCTCCTGCTGCTCCTTCTCTGATACTTTCTTCTTTCCTCTACAGTTTTTTCCACTGTGTGCTCTTTGCTCTCCTGCAGAAAGAGCTCAGCTCAGTCACTCTACACACACACACACACACACACACACACCTGCTTTCTTATGTGTGTCCTTTATTCATTTCATTGTAGTCTTTTGAAGTAGTGCCTTTTAGTAGCCTCTTGTGTTATCCAAACCTCTCCATGATATCAGACACTAAACATAAAAAATAAACGTTTCCTGCAGCCTTTGCTTTTATCAAACCTGTCCACAGTGTGTCAAATCCCTAAACACAGACTAAGAAATGTGCACAGCTTGCTTTAAACGTGGTTCACCACATGGTTATTGGTGTTCTGTTACATGAAATGAATAGACACACACACACACACACACACACTCATTCAGACCGGATTAAAGCAGCAATGTAATAAAATGTGTAAGAGCATTTCAAAATCGACATTAAAACGACCAATGTAGTACAAATACAAAAAAAATGCATCTCATCTACCATCACTTATGGGGGCAGCCATCTTTGTTTGTCGAGTCATTCTAGGGTGCGGGTGCTAACCTTTTAGCAACTTAGTTGGTTGGCAATGGGAAATTGCATTGCAACCAACAAAGTTGCTAAGTTAGTGAGCGAATCTAGTTTTGGGAAACGCACCCCTGCTTGGTGTCTCAGGAGCCCCGAGTGGGACAAAAGGGAGCGTGTCTTGGTGAAATGTCGCGAGGCATCTGGGAGATTTCACACTTTCCAACTCGGGCGGGGGCTGTACCATGAATCTGGATTACAGCATATCTCTACGCTAGGCTAGTGGTTTGTTAGGGGTGGAAATGCTATCTCTACGCTAGGCTAGTGGTTTGTTAGGGGTGGAAATACTATCTCTACGCTAGGCTAGTGGTTTGTTAGGGGTGGAAATACTATCTCTACGCTAGGCTAGTGGTTTGTTAGGGGTGGAAATGCTATCTCTACGCTAGGCAAGGCTAGTGGTTTGTTAGGGGTGGAAATGCTATCTCTACGCTAGGCTAGTGGTTTGTTAGGGGTGGAAATGCCATCTCTACGCTAGGCTAGTGGTTTGTTAGGGGTGGAAATACTATCTCTACGCTAGGCTAGTGGTTTGTTAGGGGTGGAAATGCTATCTTTACGCTAGGCTAGTGGCATATTAGGGGACATCTTCCACAGGTCAAGAATATATATTCCTATATACATTCTATTGATTCAATTATATAGTGGATGTGTGTGTTGAACCGAGTGTACAGCAGATATATGTTTGTGTAAGTGTAGAAATGTGCGTGTGTGTGTGGAAACTCACTGCTGTGAGGTCCCTCCTGGTCACTGAACACTGCTGCTCCTTATCAGATTTCTACAGAGCAGCGGAAACGGTGTACTTTGAAGTGTGATGCCATAGTAGAGACGGCCTGCACCTCATGTCCTGTGTGTGACCTCATGTCCTGTGTGTGACCTCATGTCCTGTGTGTGACCTCATGTGACCTCATGTCCTGTGTGTGGCCTCATGTCCTGTGTGTGGCCTCATGTCCTGGACATGCTAATGTCCTGTATCAGACCCTTAATTGGTGTGTGTGTGTGTGTGTGGACATGTGTGTGTGTGTGTGTGTGTGTGTGTGTGTGTGTGTGTGTGTGTGTGTGTGTGTGTGTGTGTGTGTGTGTCTGTTGTTTCACAGGGAGTGTGCTGCAGACCCCACGTGTGTGTTGTGCATGCAGTGTTTCCTGGGTAGCGTGCATAAAGAACACCGCTACAGGGTAAGACATTTGATACATACACACACATCTTGATACATCTCTCTCTCTCTCTCTTCACAAACAGTGGACTGCACAAAACCAAAAAAGAGAACTTTCAGTGTTGCAATGCTGTATTTGAACTTGTGTGTGTGTTTAAGTAAATAACTTGTATTCTGTGTGTGTGTGTTTGTGTGTGTAAGTAAATAGCATGCATTCTGTGTTTGTGTGTGTAAGTAAATAGCATGCATTCTGTGTGTGTGTGTAAGTAAATAACTTGTATTCTGTGTGTGTGTGTTTGTGTGTGTAAGTAAATAGCATGCATTCTGTGTGTGTGTGTAAGTAAATAACATGCATTCTGTATGTGTGCGTATCAGTGCCTGAGTGACGTAAAGGTCACTGTGTCACACTCACCTGCCAACTGGCTTGTGTTTAAAATCAGATGGACAAGTGAAATGTGTGTGTGTGTGTGAGGGCTGGAAGGAGACCGAGAAGGGAGAACTTTGTGTGCGTGTGTGTGCGCGTGCTGTGTGTGCGCATGTGTGCTGTGTGTGTGTGTGTGTGTGTGTGTGTGTGTGTGTGTGTGTGTGTCTGTGCGTGTTTGTGTCTGTGCATGCGTACTGTGTGTGTGAGTGTGTGCACTAGACAGACATCTTCACCATATGGTTGTGAGTTTGCTGGCGCGATGAGGCCCGCAGGATCAGCTCTGATCTTATTAGTGGTCAGTGGGTCACCATGACGATGGATAATACACACACACACACCAGCTAGTCTTGCACTTCAGAGGTTTACACACACAGCTAGCCAAGCCGATCTGTCTCAGGTAGAAACGCCCATCTCTACAAACCCAGTCTTTGTGTATTGGGCACTGCCCAGTTAGGGAAGCACACGAACCACACACACAGCCAGCCAGTGTCCACTTAAATGAAGGTGGCACACAACTAGAAGGATGAGGGTAACTCGCAATTCACCCTTTCCATGTGACATCACTGTTTTGTTCTCGCCACAGCAGAATGGCCTAGTGGACGGCAAGAACACGAATCAAATCAGTGGGTTGGAATGGGACATATCGCACAGCTAGGAGATTATAGTGAGATTTAACCATAGTAATGCCCTTCCACCACTGTTGGCTTATTGTTTGGAATACAACAACATCCCATTTTCACAGTGAAAACACACTATAAATACACACACACACACACAGTGAAAACACACTATAAATACACACACACACACAGTGAAAACACACTATAAATACACACACACACACACACACACACACACACAGTGTGAAACACTAAAAATACACACACACACAGTGAAAACACACTATACACACACACACACACACACACACACAGTGAAACACACTAAAAATACACACACACAGTGAAAACACACTATACACACACACAGTGAAAACACACTATAAATACACACACACACACAGTGAAAACACACTATAAATTCACACCAATGTTTCCTCTACTATGTATTCAGCAGTTGTGTGTGTGTGTTTGTGTGTGTATGTTTGTGACAGCTAGCTCTTGTGTCTGCTCTTGTCAGGATTTAACTGTGTGTGTGTGTGTGTGAGAGAGAGAGACATATGTCTGATTGTGAAGTGGCTCTTTTCTTCCGATCAGGAAACCTCACTGTCAGAAGCAGCTGACTCCCCGTGTGTGTGTGTGTGTGTACAATTTGTGTACATGAATTCTTCTTCTGGCTCATAACTAAATAATTTGTTACCTTTTTAGCTTTTTACTCCTCTGCTTGTGTGTGTGTGTGTGTGTGAGTATCAGAGAGTTGCATTCACCTGTGATTTGGGGTTGAGGGGCACATATGTTTGTTACTGACTGTGTGTGTGTGTGTTTGTTACTGACTGTGTGTGTGTGTGTTTGTTACTGACCTTGTGTGTGTGTGGGTTTGTTACTGACCGTGTGTGTGTGTTTGTTACTGACCGTGTGTGTGTGTTTGTTACTGACCGTGTGTGTGTATGTTTGTTACTGACCGTGTGTGTTTGTAACTGTCCCTGTGTGTGTGTGTGTGTGTGTGTGTGTGTGTGTGTGTGTTTACTGACCGTGTGTGTGTGTTACTGACCGTGTGTGTGTGTATGTTTGTTACTGACCGTGTGTGTGTATGTTTGTTACTGACCGTGTGTGTGTGTGTTACTGACCGTGTGTGTTTGTAACTGTCCGTGTGTGTGTGTGCGCAGATGACTACCTCTGGGGGCGGTGGATTCTGCGACTGTGGAGACACGGAGGCGTGGAAGGAGGGTCCTTACTGTCAGAAACACGAGCCCAACATCAGCGACAGCTCTCAAGAGGTGAGCACACACACACACACACACACACACACACACCAGCCCAACATCAGCGACAGCTCTCAAGAGGTGCACACACACACACACACACACACACACACACCAGCCCAACATCAGCGACAGCTCTCAAGAGGTGCCCAACATCAGTGGCCGATATAAAGTGAGCACACACACACACACACACCAGCCCACCACACACACACACACACACGCACCAGCCCAACATCAGTGACAGTTCTCAAGGTGGCTGGCACACACACACACACACACACACACACACACACACCAGCACCAGAATCATGACTGTTCTCAAGGAGGTGGTGAGTCGCACACACAACACTGCACTTGCATGCACCAGCCCACATCAGACACCAACATCATGACAGTTCTCAAGAGGTGGTCTTTTACCCTGGCACACACACACACACACACACCTCCGTAGTGGCTCTGCTAGTCGTCCCTCAGCCTGTCAGTAACCCAGTCGGTTGTCTTTCCTCCTGCAGCTTTGGCCTCTTAGCTGCGTCAGTAGAAACAGCACCATTGTCCCCTGGCAGCAGCAGGTAGAGAGTCTGGGTTTGGCCTGGTTTAGCTGGGTTTGGCCTGGTTTGGCATGGGACTGGGTTTGGCCTGGTTTGGAGGAAAATAAGAAAATGTTTGCTAACAAAAACATGCCGCATTCTACTCTAAAGTGTATCTCTGACTATAGACTCGAGGTAAAACATGCCGCATTCTACTCTAAAGTGTATCTCTGACTATAGACTCGAGGTAAAACATCACATTGTTAGGCTACTTTTCTTCTGCCCTCGGTGGGTTAAATGAGACTTGCTGAGGTGAGCTTAAAAACTGGCAAATTCACGTTCCCACAGCTGGCCATTTTTAATTGCTTTGTGAAAGAATCTGCACTGAGTGCGATTGTGAATTTACCTCGGCCTAATAGTTTAATGTTGTCTTGGAAAGTTATTGCTTGTTCACAAGTTATTTCAGGTTTGCATTATATTTCCCATGTGTCGATGATGGTTAGACGTGACATTCTCAGGGAGCGCAGACCTTGCCAAGAAATATGACACTGGAAATATGTCACCTTTTTAACCCCTTCTGAGTGTGCAGGTACGGGTTTAGCTTGGTATGGCCTGGTTTAGCATGGGACTGGGATTAGCCTGGTTTAGCTGGGTTTGGCCTGGATTTGGCCTGGTTTAGCTTGGTTTGGCATGGGACTGGGTTTAGCCTGGTTTAGCTGGGTTTGGCCTGGTTTAGCTGGGTTTGGCCTGGTTTAGCTTGGTTTGGCATGGGACTTGGTTTGGCCTGGTTTAGCTGGGTTTGGCATGGGACTGGGTTTGGCCTGGTTTAGCTTGGTTTGGCCTGGGACTGGGTTTAGCCTGGTTTGGCATGGGACTGCCCCAACCACTAGTGTCTCACACAGCTGAAGGAAGTACTGCGGTGAAGTGTGTGTGTAGAAGCTTTTTTAGAGTTCCCACAGCTTGGAAGTTTATGAATAAAAAACACACACACACGTTCAGTGCATAAGCACTGTTCTCGTACACTCACACGGTCAGTGCATAAGCACTGTTCTCACACACACACACACACACACGGTCAGTGCATAAGCACTGTTCTCGTACACACACACACACACACACACACACACACACACGTCCATACATAAGCACTGTTCTCTCACACACACACACACACGGTCAGTGCATAAGCACTGTTCTTGTACACACACACACGTCAGTACATAAGTACTGTTCTCCGCATTACCGTCAACACACACACATCGTCAGTGCATATACTCGTTCTCATATACACACACACACACACACACACACACACACACGGTCCATACATAAGCACTGTTCTCGTACACACACACACACGTTCAGTGCATAAGCACTGTTCTCTCACACACACGGTCAATGCATAAGCACTGTTCTCATACACACACACACACACGTTCAGTGCATAAGCACTGTTCTCTCACACACACGGTCAGTGCATAAGCACTGTTCTTGTACACACACACACGTCAGTACATAAGTACTGTTCTCATACACACACATGGTCAGTACATAAGCACTGTTATCATACACACACACACACACACACACCCACACAAGGTCTCAGTAGCATACAGAAAAACACACACACACACACCCACACAAGGTCTCAGTAGCATACAGAAATCACACACAACATGCACTTGCAGCAGAAGTGTTCAACACTCATGTCATGTTATGTTAGTAAATTAGCCTAAACACAGTAATTTCATGTTGTTTATAGTTAAAGAGTAAAGATTAACACTACTGAAGAAATATATTTTTATGCCCTATTTTTGTGTGTCCATCTCATATTTCCTTGCGACTTTAATGCTTCTATCATTCAGCGTATCAAGCAAGTAGCACCTATCCAGTAATGTGTTTATAAGACCTCTGTGTGTGTGTGTGTGTGTGTAGGACCCCCTTGCCCACCTGACTCCAGACATGATTAGCGGCCGGAGACCTATAGGAAACGCCTTCATCGTGCTGTGTGTGTGTGTGTGTGTGTGTGTGCACCACCCGACTCCAGCAGACATGGTGGCAGGACCCCTGCCCACCTGACTAACATGGCTGCGGCGCATCTCGCGTCTTCAGCCGTGCTGTGTGTGTGTGTGTGTGTGTGTGTAGGACCCCCTTGCCCACCTGACTCCAGACATGATTGCGCGCACCTATAACGTCTTCATCGTGCTGTGTGTGTGTGTGTGTGTGTGTGTGTGTGTGTGTGTGTGTAGGACCCCCTTGCCCACCTGACTCCAGACATGGCTGCGCGCACCTATAACGTCTTCATCGTGCTGTGTGTGTGTGTGTGTGTGTGTAGGACCCCCTTGCCCACCTGACTCCAGACATGATTGCGCGCACCTATAACGTCTTCATCGTGCTGTGTGTGTGTGTGTGTGTGTGTGTGTGTGTGTGTGTGTGTGTGTGTAGGACCCCCTTGCCCACCTGACTCCAGACATGACTCAAGGCGCACCTATAACGTCTTCATCGTGCTGTGTGTGTGTGTGTGTGTGTGTGTGTGTAGGACCCCCTTGCCCACCTGACTCCAGACATGGCTGCGCGCACCTATAACGTCTTCATCGTGGTGTGTGTGTGTGTGTGTGTGTGTGTAGGACCCCCTTGCCCACCTGACTCCAGACATGGCTGCGCGCACCTATAAAGTCTTCTCCATCATGCTGAAGTATGCCGTCGACATGCTCACCTGGGAGAAGGAGGACGAGCTGCCACAAGGCCTTGAACCACCGTATGGACACACACACACACACACACACACACACGAACACACACCTTCAGAATATGCATCTCTGCATTGAACTCCCATGTGAACACACTCTGTTACCACACACATGCACACACACACACCAGAACAGCAGAACACAGTGTGTTCCACTCAGGCTGACACAGACATTCTCAACATGACCAGTTCATGACATTTCATGATCTGCACACATACATCATCACACACACACACACACACCACCAAGAATCCTCCCTCCCTTTCTGTGTGTGTGTGTGTGTGTGTGTAGGGAGCGGGCGGACACCTACTACTGCATGCTGTTTAATGACGAGGTGCACACGTACGAGCAGGTCATCTACACTCTGCAGAAGGCCGTCAACTGCACACAGAAGGAGGCCGTCAGCTTCGCCACCACCGTCGACAGAGACGTGAGTCCACTCTGTCTCTCTCTGTGTGTGAGTGTGTGTCAGTCGGTCTGTCTGGGTGTGTGTCTGTGTTAGGACAGGTGCCAGTTGATTGTGTGAGTGTGAGTGTGTGTGTCTGTGTGTTAGGAAGGTGTAAATATGTTCCAGATGTAAGTGTGTGATGTTTTTGATGTAAAAAAAAAAAAAAGACTGTGTTTGAAGTGGATTAATCTCTCAGCGTCCTAGAATTGAGTGTGTGTGTGTGTGTGTGTGATCTGGGCTGTGTTGACGGGGTGCTGTGGTGTTATTCTCCTCCAGGGGAGGAAGTCCGTGCGGTATGGGGACTTCCAGTTCTGTGAGCAGGCCAAGTCTATTATTGTGGTGAGTTAAATGGCTGGATAGGGCCTCTGCTCTGGGCCTACTTTAACTTCTGAGCCATCGCATGACCGTGATCTACGTGTGTGTGTGTGTGTGTGTGTTGACAGAGAAACACCAGTCGGCAGTCGAAGCCCTTGCGTGTGCAGGTAATGCACTCCTCAGTAGTGGCACATCAGTGTTTTGCACTCAAAGCCCTCGGCTGGATGGGACACGTCATCAGGCACTCAGGTGGGGGTCGCACGCACACACACACACACACACACACACACACACACATGCACACTCACACACACACACACACACACACACAGAGCTTGTGCTGGATGGGACACGTCATCAGGCACTCAGGTGGGGGTCGCTCGCACGCACACACACACACACACACACGTACACACACACACACACAGAGCTTGTGCTGGATGGGACATGTCATCAGGCACTCCAGTACACACACACACAGGAGGTAGTTCTCTGAGAACATGTTAGGAGTTGGACACTTACCATTGAGATGGTTCAGACTAACATGTTCACTGGGAACGTTCTGGTCTGGTTATGGAATATGAACGCACCTCTGTCCTTCACTTATGTTAAACTAGCTACTATAAGGCCAATACACCAGACATGAAGACAACTGCTCTCTCTCTCCCCCCCTCTCTCCCTCTCCTCCCTCTCTCTCTCCCTCCTTCCCTCCCTCTCTCTCTCTCCCCCTCCCTCTCTCCCTCTCCCTCCTTCCCTCCCCTCTCTCTCTCTCTCTCTCCCTCCCTCTCTCCTCTCTCTCTCTCCCCCCTCCCTCTCTCTCCCCCCCCCTCTCTCTCTCTCTCTCTCTCTCTCTCTCTCCCTCTCCCTCTCCCTCTCCTCCCTCCCTCTCCCTCCCTCTCCCTCCTCTCTCCCTCCTCTCTCCTCTCTCTCTCTCTCTCTCTCTCCCTCTCTCTCTCTCCCTCTCTCTGTAGATGCGCTGCGGAGGGTGCTGTGCCAGGTTGGGCTCCAGAGGGGTCCAGATGGTGAGGGCTCTCTAGTGGACACGCTGATGCTCTGCGACTCCAAGATGTGGAAAGGTGAGACCGCTCACTCCCCGCACCTCACACACATGCTCAAACCTTTGTACACATTTAAACAGAGATTAAATAATGCGTCACCACTGTCTCCTGTCTCTCTCACACCACACACACACAAACACACAACACACACGCACACACACACACACACACATATACACACACACGCGCGCGCGCACACACACACACACACACAGGTGCGAGGAATGTGTACCACCAGCTGCTTATGAGCAGTCTCCTCATGGACCTGAAGTACAAGAAGCTGTTTGCCATCCAGTTTGCCAAGGTAAGCTCCTCCCCCGCCCTGCTCTGTGCCTGCTTCCATTAATCCCTTACCCTTAACGTCAGCACTGACCTACCACAACTGACCTGGTCAGACCAGAACTGACCAGCCTGCACCCTCACAGCAGGAACACATGCAGAGACTTTCTAAAAAGGAGACACAACACTCAAAAAATCCTCCATAGAAATGCATAGGGGCTAGTTTGTAACACCAATATGGCCGTTGTCCCACTCCTTCCTCGGCAAAACGTCGACATGTGAATACATTGAGCCAGTCATATGGTGTGTTGTGAAGACATTGAGCCAGTCATATGGTGTGTTGTGAAGACATTGTGCCAATCATGTGTTGTGAACTCGCCGCTGGAGCAAGGTTGGCGTCATGAAGCCTTGCGCACACGCATTTCTGCTGAGTAGGATGCCCGATGAGTGCCCAAAAAGCGTTGCAATATGGCCGCCGAGTGGAGGGACTTGCCTAAAAGGACTTTGGCTGAAGGCCTGCAATAAAGCGCGCACACACACGCACACACTAGTAGTTCTTCTGGCTGGATACATGAACAACTATTGCATAGCAGTAAGGAATCCCCAGAGAACGCGGAGTTAAAGGCATGCAGTTACTCTGATTAGGGTTCACACTGGAAATAAGCATGACCTGGGAAATGTAGTCTTCTCTACTGGAACAAGGCAAGCCTGGGAAATGTAATCTTTACATAATACTGAACAAGGCAAGTCTGGGAAATGTAGTCTTTACATAATACTGATACTACTGTGTAATAATATCCATTTATTTTAAGACTCATTCCTGTTTTATAAATTACACAGGAATGCACAAGGGCCCTCTTAGTTCTAGAAGGTTCTCTTTGTGATGTCAGTGGTATGGAATGCCATGTTATGTCCACCTAAGATTGCAGCAGGACCCACCTGTCTTGCCCCAAATGGGATCCTCTCTGTTGAGTGCGCATCAGGACTCTCAGCCTGGGCAAGGTAACGTGGGTAACCTGACCAAGCCCCAACCCTACAGGCTGTAGTGAACCACAAGGTAACGTGGGTAACCTGAACAAGCCCCAACCCTACAGGCTGTAGTGAACCACAAGGTAACGTGGGTAACCTGAACAAGCCCCAAACCTACAGGCTGTTAATTAGTGAACCACAAGATAACGTGGGTAAAATCCTGCCTTGTGTAAAACAAGACGTGTGTGTGTGTGTGTGTGTGTGTGTGTACAATTACAACATCAGAACGGCCGTAAAGTCCTGCCATGTAGATTGGCCAATAGGTGAAGAGCTTGCTGTGGATCCAGAGAGTGTTGGCCTCTGCCCTCCACTATCAGCCCACACACACTCGCACGCACGCCTGCCTTGTCAGATAGGTATCAACTTCTTATTCTGTGTGTGTGCGTGTGTGTTTGTATTTAACTTCCTGAAGTTTTGATTAAGGCTTGGCACAGCCTCCCAGACGTCTACTGTCCTAGTCAACACACACGCGCGCTCACACACACCTGACTCAATAGTCTAGATAGGAAGTCCTACAACAGGAAGTCTATCCTGTTGCTCCTTGATACCCGTCCTGAGCCCTACTTGCTCCATGTTATCCAGATCAAGCCAGATTAGCCGCTCATCGCATCACAGAGCAGCCTACAGGATGCTCTCACGAGGGCTCTGCTCTCATCTGGCTGACCTCTGCTCTTGCGTGTGAAGCACTCTTTCACCATCAATTAAACAACTAACGGAGAAAATATGTAAAAAATGTTTGCTAATGAAAATGTTTCATGTGTTCATCTTTGGTTTGAGTATAGCACTTGCTTTACTGAAATGCTCTAATGAAATGCCTTTGTTTAATTATGTTAAATAAGCTTGCCTTTGTTGTCTGGGTTACGGTTTGAGAGAGATCGACCTGTTTTGGTGTCTAAGGTCTCCTCTTGCCATGCAAGCCTGTGCTCTTGATGTAGAACGTGGGGTGAGGAATCTCAAACCTGCACCCAGAAAAGTGTGTGCCTGGCCTGCCATTGGCTTTGCCATTCTGTGCTCATGACGTCATCAGAGTGCAACTTCCTAGTGCAAGGCTGGGAGAGGGTAGTGGGGGTCTATCAGGGGAGCAATCTAGATTATTCAGACTAATTAATGATAATTCAGACTAATTAATGTGTACATTTTACTATGCACCTGACAAGCCCTTGTGATATATAAATGTACATAATATAATGGGGTGATCAGTCTGAGTTGAAACAGGACACCTAAACAAGCAGGTAAACATAATCAGTCCTGTTGAAACAGGGCACCTAAACAAGCAGGTAAACATAATCAGTCCTGTTAGTGAGGAGGTCAGAGGTCCCCTACTCCACATGTAAGTGTTGCCGTGGAGATAGAGTGTTTGTATGTTGGGTTCTGCTGCCCCATAGTCCCTCTTAAATGGGCCCAGGGGTATTTGGGGAGAGGGGGGATGTATGCCCAGTACCTGTCAGATTCTCAGGAGGGGTGGGAGGGGCCTGGTGGCCTGTGACAGGAGGGGTGGGAGGGGCCTGGTGGCCGTTGACAGGAAGGTGAATCTCCCCCCTTGTTGTCTAGAATTACCGGCGCCTCCAGACCGATTTTATGGAGGACGACCACGAGCGCTTAGTGTCAATCACCTCACTGTCAGTGCAGCTCTTCACCGTCCCCACCATGGTGAGTACACACACACTCACACACACACTCCTCCTCTCTCTGTTTCCTCTCCCCCTCCCCCCACCCCCGTCAGAACTATGAACGCTTGCAGAGTGACTATGTGAGGGACGACCATGACAGGGAGTACTCGGTCACAGACCTCTCCGTACAAATGTTCACAGTGCCCTCCCTGGTGAGTATGGGTCTTGAGAGAGAGAGAGAAGCGAAGAAGCCTTGCGAGAGAGCCTTGGCAGAGAGATGGAAGATGGAGCGAGAGAGAGAGATGGAAGCTGGCCGAAGAGATGGAAGAGAGATGGAATGAGAGAGATGGAAGCCGAGAGAGATGGAGATGGAGAGCGAGAGAGAGAGAGAAGGGTGGAGGATGGATGATAGAAAGTAGAGAGGAATGGGTGAAAGTGAGTGATTTGAGAGAGGGGGATGGATGGATGGTAAGTAGAGAGGAAATGGGTGAAAGTGAGTGATTTGAGAGAGGGGGATGGATGGGTGGTGATTGAGAGAGGGGGATGGATGGGTGGTGATTGAGAGAGGGAAAAGTATGACGAGAGGGAGGGAGGAATGAATAAATGAGTAGACGGAGATCTGAGCACTAATAAAAGAGTGAATAGAGTAGAATAGAGTAATGAAAGAGTGAATAGAGTAGAGCATTGAAAGAGTGAATAGAGTAGAGCATTGAAAGAGTGAATAGAGTAGAGCATTGAAAGAGTGAATAGAGTAGAGTATTGAAAGAGTGAATAGAGTAGAGTATTAATAGAGTAGAGTATTGAAAGAGTGAATAGAGTAGAGTATTGAAAGAGTGAATAGAATAGAGTATTGAAAGGTTGCAGACACTGATGAGTGGATTGAACATGAATAGAGTAGAATAACTGTGTGTGTGTTCTTATCAGATGAGCCATTTTACTGTTAGTGTGTGTTCATTAGATGAACTCTCCTGAGAGTTAAACTCGTCACTCATCACCACCTCCCATTAGCATTACCAAACCAGTGTGTGTTATGCCAACACACACATTCACACACAAATAACATAATCGACTGGAACACACACACACACAGCGTACAAACAATTAACTATAATACACACTCATGCTTCTCACATGCACAAAGCAGAATAGCACATAACAGAAACTGCGCACACACGCACACCATCAGCTGTTACGCTATCGCAGCGGTCAGCTGCCTTACACACTCATCCACCATATCCACCCCTTACAAGACCCTGCACTCCAGCTTCTCTTGCTTCTCACACACACACACACACGCACAGTGAGAACACGGGTGTGTGCTGTGTTGTGTTGACCCCCGACCCTTCCCCTCGTGACCTGGCCAGGCGCGCATGCTGATCACGGAGGAGAACCTGATGACCACCATCATCCGCACCTTCGTGGACCACCTGCGCCACCGGGACCTGCAGGGCCGATTCCAGTTCGAGCGCTACACCGCCCAGCAGGCCTTCAAGTTCCGCAGGGTCCAGAGCCTCATCGGAGACCTCAAGTACGTACACATGTGTGTGTGAGGGTGTGAGACTGTGACTGCAGGGTGCAGAGCCTCATCGGAGACCTCAAATGCGATACTGCGTGTGTGTGTGAGAGTGTGTGAGACTGTGACTGCAGGGTGCAGAGCCTCATCGGAGACCTCAGAAATGCATTACGCGTGTGTGTGAGGGTGTGAGACTGTGACTGCAGGGTGCAGAGCCTCATCGGAGACCTCAAGTACGTACACGTGTGTGTGTGAGTGTGTGAGACTGTGACTGCAGGGTGCAGAGCCCACTGTGTGAGTGGAGACCTCAGACGCATTACACATGTGTGTGTGAGTGTGAGACTGTCACTGCAGGGTGCAGAGCCTTATCGGAGATCTCTAGTACGTGTGTGTGTGTAACAGCGTTGTGCATGTTTTGCAGGTACGTCCTGATCAGTCGCCCCACTGAATGGTCAGACAAGCTCAGAGAGAAGTTTCTGGAAGGACTGGACGCATTCCTGGAGCTGCTCAAGTGCATGCAGGTAACTGGGCCTACTCCTAAATGGGTCCCTACTCTAAATGGTTCCCTACTCTAATTGGGCCCCTACTCTAAATGGCCCCTGCTCTAAATGGGCCCTACTCTACTCTAAATGGGCCCCTGCTCTAAATGGGCCCCTGCTCTAAATGGGCCCTACTCTACTCTAAATGGGCCCCTACTCTAAATGTGCCCTAATCTAAATGGCCCCTACTCTAAATGGGCCCTGCTCTAAATGGGCCCCTACTCTAAATGTGCTCCTAATCTAAATGGCCCCTGCTCTAAATGGCCCCTGCTCTAAATGGCCCCCTCAAATGTGCCCTAATCTAAGTGGCCCTCTAAATGGCCCTGCTCTAAAATGGGCCCTACTCTACTCTAAATGGGCCTCTAATCTAAATGGGCCCTAATCTAAATGGGCCTCTACTCTAAATGTGCCCTAATATACTCTAAATGGCCCCTGCTCTAAATGGTCCCAACTCTAAATGGCCCCTGCTCTAAATGGGCCCTACTCTACTCTAAATGGCCCCTGCTCTAAATGGGCCCTACTCTACTCTAAATGGCCCCTGCTCTAAATGGGCCCTACTAAATGGTTGTGAAATATGTGTGAATACGATGTATTTCAAGGAGCTGTAGCCTAGTGTCTACTTTTAAAGGGCCTACTCTAAATGAAGGGCAATGTGTCTAATGCGTAAACTAAAGCCATCAAGTGGTGTTGAGCGATGCTATCCCACAGATGTTTGTGCTCGCTCATGGTGTTAAATTAGCAAATGGACTTAGGTATGTGTAGGTATTAAATGATCTTCAGTTAGACGTAGCGAAGGGAGAGAGCAGTCACCCCACCCAACCTCCAACACGGGGCACCAGGGTACCAAACTTGCAGCTTGACCGCAACGACCAAGATCCAGCCTTGTTGGCATGGCAGTTTGGAGCCAGCCTCGTTGGCATGGCAGTTTGGAGCCAAGCGCGTTGGCATGGCAGTTTGGAGCCAGGCACGTTGGCATGGCAGTTTGGAGCCAGGCGCGTTGTAAGCCAACCTTAAAATTCCCTGACTCTTCCATGACTTTCTCCCTATAAATAATATACTGCCACTGAAAAAAACAAGGTGTTTTACACCAACCAATCTGAAAATCTCTACATATAGCTAGCTAGCTATGAAAGAATGCAACATGTCCACTGTGCTGTGGCAATAATATGAATGACTGCATTAACCTTACAACTTCACATCAAACACTGTAGCAATAATATGAATGACTGCATTAACTACACAACTTCACATCAAACACCGGAGGAGAGCAGTGTTATCTGGGTCTGCATGCTTATTTAAAGAGTGTGACCGAGCTACCATGGCAACATGCAACCCTAGGGATCTCCAGGCTATGCATTTAATACAAATATCTTACCGTTTCTGAGGAGTTGTACTGTACTGAAGTTGCTATTCATTAGAGCCTCTGTTAACCAATGAAATGAAGTTGCTATTCATTAGAGCCTCTGTTAACCAATGAAATGGAGTTGCGCTTTAGGGCGACGCCACTTGGCCTCCCCGCGCATTCTCGAGCAACTTCTTCTTATTCTTGTTACGTGGCAAGCAATGTATGTGCATTATCGCCACCCTCTGAACTGGAGGACGACCCTTTTTTTACAGAATATCCAATAAAAATCAGCGTTGGTCCATGCGTCATTTCCAGTTTTGGAACTACTGGCGCTGGATTGGAGCCCCAGTGTTCAATATAGTGTTGACTATGAATGGGTCGGATTTACTAGCCTAGCCTCCACCACTCCACCACTCCACTTAATCACTCTCTCCAGTTATATATATAATACCTCCATGGTGTGCGTAGGGTATTTAATGATTGTGTGTTTATGTGTGTGTGTAGGGTATTTAATGATTGTGTGTGTGTGTGTGTGTAGGGTATTTAATGATTGTGTGTGTGTGTTTATGTGTGTGTGTGTTTATGTGTGTGTGTGTAGGGTATTTAATGATTGTGTGTTTATGTGTGTGTGTAGGGTATTTAATGATTGTGTATTTATGTGTGTGTGTAGGGTATTTAATGATTGTGTGTTTATGTGTGTGTCTAGGGTATTTAATGATTGTGTATGTGTGTGTGTGTGTGTAGGGTATGGACCCTGTGGTCAGGCAGGTTGGCCAGCACATAGAGATGGAACCGGAGTGGGAAGCGGCCTTCACCCTACAGATGAAACTCACACACATCATATCAATGATCCAGGAGTGGTGTTCTTCTGACGTGAGTCTCTCTCTCTCTCCCACACACACACACACACACACACACACACACACACACACAAATAAATAAACACAAACCAACCAACCCGATGTGGTGTCTGTATCCACCTGTTTTTCTTGTGAATGTGTCTCAATGCCATTGCTTTCCTGTGCGCGTGTTCGCGTGCGTGTGTGTGTCTGTGCGTGTGTGTGCGCGCGTGTGTGTGTGCAGGAGCGGGTTCTGATCGAGGCGTATAAGAAGTGCCTTACCATCCTCACACACTGCCATTGCTTTCCTGTGTGTGTGTGTGTGTGCAGGAGCGGGTTCTGATCGAGGCGTATAAGAAGTGCCTTACCATCCTCACACACTGCCATTGCTTTCCTGTGTGTGTGTGTGTGTGTGTGCAGGAGCGGGTTCTGATCGAGGCGTATAAGAAGTGCCTTACCATCCTCACACACTGCCACAGTGGCTTCACAGACGGGGAGCAGCCCATCACGCTGAGCATGTGCGGACACTCCGTCGACACCATCCGCTACTGCGTCAGCCAGGAGAAAGTCAGCATCCACCTGCCCGTGTCTCGCCTTCTCGCAGGTAGCTCACGCTCACACTCACACTCGCACTCGCGCGCACACAAACACACTCTCACGTACGCGCACACACACAAACACACACACAAACACACACACACGCACTCTTCCTCCCTTCAGCTTTTCTGATGTATGAACACTTGGCTCTTCCCAGGTTTACATGTTCTTCTCAGCAAATCAGAAGTGGCCTACCGCTTTCCTGAGCAACTACCCCTGGTGAGTGAGTGTGTGTGCTTGCATGTGCGTGTGTGTGAGCTTCAGGACTACTAGTGTTTCAGTCGTAGTAACTGATGATGTATGTTTCCACCCCCAGAGTGAGCTGAGCCCCCCCATGCTGATAGAACACCCCCTCCGCTGCCTGGTGCTCTGTGCCCAGGTGCATGCTGGGATGTGGCGGAGGAACGGCTTCTCATTGGTCAATCAGGTAACGAGGGATGCTGTTTGCTTCAGAGGAAAATCTACAGCTTTGACTACGATTGTTTATCAACATCTTTTTACTCTGTCTTACAATTGTGTGTGTGTGTGTAGATCTACTACTACCACAATGTGAAGTGCAGAGTGGAGATGTTCGATAAAGACCTCATCATGTTACAGGTGAGTGAGCTGTGTGTTTGCGTGCGCATGCTTATGTGCTAAAGGAACATGTCAAGTTTTAGCTATAGGCTAAGCTAGGCTAACTGGTGTGACCCACTTCCAATGAATTATGCTAAGCTAGGCTAACAGTGTCAGACAGGGTTATTGCGCGCACACACACACACACAGAAGAGAAAGGTATCCTC
>NC_063206.1:775000-787500 GCF_017589495.1 Alosa alosa | reverse complement strand
TTATAGTGACACCTTATCCAGACAGCCGATGAGGCTGCCCAATCCGCTTAACTTTTTGGATATGATATTGTGAGTTCTATGTGCGAATTTGGGCTGTGTTCTTTCCGTGCATCAATGTAGACAATTTCTTACTATCGCAAACTCTTGTCAGGGAGGTCATTCATTTTGGGTGTCACCTATGACTTGAACAGATAGCCTGCTGCCACCGATGTAGCCTACTATTATTGTTACAGTTTTTGATCAATGCAACTAACGGTATGTGTAAAGTGACACAATATAAACTGTAGCCTATGCCTATCCCGCCTATTTTTCACAATTTGGCGGAATGAAGGTTTTGACTGAGCATGTTAACATAAAATAATAATATTGCGAACTGTTGAGTAAGGGGTCAGTCGTGTTTGTGACGACAGACCACCTTGTAGCCTATTTTGCTTAGGCCTCGTTTTAACGACAGTAGGTTGTGAGCATATGTTGACAAAAATAACCATGCAATTAAAATAGTCAACTTAAAACTTTGCTATTATTAATGTATAGCACAAAACCATAACCAGTAGGCCTACCAGAACCTTGCATATTGGCGTCATGATTTGTTAATGCCTATTTGGCAAGGCCACTAGCTGTCATGGATCGTTGCTAGTCAAGTTTATTTATATAGCGCATTTCATACACAGAGGTCATTCAATGTGCTTTACATAAACACCAATGTGCTTTACATAAACAACAATAAAGGAAGGCACAGGTGTCAAAAGTTAAAAAAATAAATGGAGATGGGCGGCTGTTGGAAACGGGGAGAACTAACAAGCCATGGTGTAAAAAAAGAAAGTGCCAGGGGTTTTGCTTTTAGCGGTTTGCTGCAAGAAAATTGTTTATGGATGCAATAGGAAAATGTTTTAGCACGCCAACAATCAGAAGACCGCCATAAGGTTAACGTTCTTACACTTCAGGACATCTTCCCTACCTGGTGCAACTAGCCACCACGACAGAGATAGGCTACATTTATCTATGGTTGACCGCGGTTTGCGCTCAGAAAGTAGGCTACGATGTTCTTTCATAGCTAACCGACGATTATGCGTTATCAGATCATGAAGACCTCCTGCATGAGCACACACAGTATTGCTGCTCATTGGAAAACTTGAGTTGTCTGCCAAAACTCAAAATTACCATGTTTTAAGTTAAATGCAGATGAGGCAACACATGGAAATATGAACAATATCTAGACTGTTCTGATTCGTTACTTTGATGAGGAAATGTGAAGTCTTGCAAACTTGATTTTATAGATTTTACTTAGTGTTGAATTGCATATTAACAAGAAAAAAATAAATCTCCCCCTTTAAACACTTTTGGCCTGAAGTAATTAAATAAGAGTGTGTTAAAGCCTTTCTACAATATTGCTGCAGTAGAAAGAACAGCAATGGCTAATCAGCAATGGTCAGGGATGGTATTGAAATATTGTTTTGTTCAACAGGAAAACTCCAATCTCAATCAAGAACACTCTCAATTAGCCTTTATTCATTATGGCTAAAACGAGGCTACAGGGTACACAAACCATAGGATTGTTATGTTCTATGCATTCACCTGTAGGTGGCATTAATTACATAGTAACTTAGTACCCTGTAGCCTGGCTTTTTGTTTATTTGGTGCTTTACTTTGCTGTTTGCATCTTTTTGTACATTTAAAAACCAATAGGTCGCGATAGGGGTGCTATCTCTATAGGTAGATATGAACAACGTATGACTTATGACCTGAAAAAAGTTCAGTCAAACAATTTTTTTTCACTTTAATCCCTGAGTGAGCTGCCTGCAACAACAGCGGCGCTCGGGGAGCAGTGAGGGGTTAGGTGCCTTGCTCAAGGGCACTTCAGCCGTGCCTACTGGTCGGGGTTCGAACAAAGTCTGAAGCGCTAACCAGTAGGCCACGGCTGCCCCACACCACACACACTTTAGGTCATTTGATGTGGTTGTGTATAAATGGTAACAAACTCTCTTCCTTTCACTCTCTCTCACACACACACACACACAGGTGCTGCACCTGATAGGAATGGCTCTGTTGGAGGAGCATCAACAGCTGGAGAACAGTGAAGAGGAGGCGACTTTCAGCTTCACACTCAAGATCTCTCGTAAGTTTGCACACAGACCCACAGTACACACACACACACCTTTAACTTTACACTCGAGTGCATGTAAGGCAGCACACACACACATAACTAACTACTGTTTATAATTGTTTGTGTGTGTGTGTGTGTTTCAGGCCCTGGTGAGGCCCCCTCTAACTCTGCCAGTATTCTAGCTCTGCTGGAGACCCTTCAGAACGCCCCACACCTGGAGGTGCACAAGGACACCATCCGCTGGATCCTCAAGGTCAGACACACACACACCTGCACACACACACACCTGCACACACACACACCTGCACACACACACACACACACACACACACACACACACACCTGCACACACACACACACACCTACGCACACAGACACACACACACCTGCACAGCGCCCTCTTCATCACCTGCACACACACACCTGCACACACACACACACCTGCGCACACACACCTGCACAGCACCCTCATCACCTGCACACACACACCTGCACACACGCACCTGCACAGCATCCTCTGCATCACCACACATTTCAATAGTGGAGTTGCAGCAGAGGGGAATTCAGAGGAAGGAAGTAGGAAGCACATGGCAATAATCCAGCAGAAGGTCATGAAGAGATTTATTTTCAGCCAGAGTAGCTCTGCTGCTCAGACCAGTCTCGACGCTGTTGCAGAGTCCGTGGCCATAGCCTCTCTACACTTGGAAGAAGGCAGGTGTCGTGACTCGCGCTGGCCACTAAGTGCTTTGGTGACGTCACATATTGCCCAGGCTCAGATCAGGCCTGCCAGCAGGATTCATGCACCCCACCCCTACCCCGCTCTAGCACCAAGTGGCCCAACGTTTAGGGTGGGCCAGAAATCAGGGCCCACTAGCACCAATATAGCCCCCAGGTGGCGCCAGAGAGCACCCGCACCTTAAGGTGTGAAAGCAATTAGCCCCGGCACTGCCTGGCCTAGCTCGGCTTTGGCTCGATGGTCTGAAGTGCCTGGCCCACTGCCTGATATGAGTTTGACACCACTGGTCTAGGGCCTCCTCTTCCCCAGCCTGTGCCACATACCATCCTCTTCCTCAGCCTCCTCTTCCCCAGCCTGTACCACATACCATCCTCTTCCTCAGCCTCCTCTTCCTCAGCCTGTGCCACATACCATCCTCTTCCTCAGCGTGGCATCTTCCTAGACACTTACTTCCTGAGTCTCATCCACTCTGCTCATGCAGTACTCCGGAGGGCCACCAGGGGGCGAGTGAACATCACTCATACTGCCTACGTCTGGGCCTACTGTGTCTGTTATCACACATACAGCAGACCGTGCTGCTCTGGGCCTGCATGGGATTCTCAGTGTGTGTGTGTCCTACATGGGATTCTCATTGTGTGTGTGTGTGTGTGTGTGTGTGTTGGTCTTTGTTGAAGGGTAAGGTGAGGAAGTGCAGTCTTCAGCAAGTTGTCACACTCAGGAGGACGCAGAGGAGTAGGTTTGATGATGGGATTTTTATTTTTTCCCAAATAAGGCCAATATTCGGAATTAGGATAATAAAAAAATAAACAAAAGAAAAAAATAGAAAAAAAAATACTTTCAATAAATGTAACAAAAAATTGACATAATAGTCAAAAACAATATGATAATTGTAGCCGGCAATAATGTCTGACCTTAGCAAGTCAATATAGCACAGAGAGCAAATAGGACTCATGTCCTGTCACTTACTGCTCTCTCGATGAACTGGAAGGCACGGTATAAATAGGCCTGAGATCCACCACTAACATTGGCACATACCAACTCTCAAACAAACGACAGGGGTGTTCCATGTAGCCAACATGAAAAAGCTAATACAGCCATTATAAACCAATCTAATACACTAGAAACGACTATAATTAATCACTATGCTAAATTTGACACCGTCAAAATGTATATGAAACAGCAAAAAATATTAATTCATTAAACTACGAATCACTTCCGGTTGACCCGGAGGTTTCAACGACATTTAAACTGGACAGTCGGCACACATTCTTTATACAAACAAGGCCGAGACATGCCGAAACACCGGTAAGACAAACATAAGCTGTGATAACACATGTATCTATTAAGCTAAAGAAACGGAACAGTTAAGACAAAGACATTTGTGTTGCGTGGTTATTTCAACAGAATATGTGACGTGAATAGTAAATGATTGTAAACAGTAAGCGATGTAATGATAGTGGTTGGTAGCATGCAATAAATCACCGTAGTGTTTGATGGTAATGTCGACTAGTTAAACAGCTACGGGATTACGGCAGAGGTGTATGATGAATGACAATGTTAACAAAAGATTTTACAACAGTATGGAGGTGAACTGAACACATAGACACGTCAGACAAACACACACAGGTAACAATGACACTCAGTCCGTCTGTATACTAAAGGTAGCGCCTCGCTACCGTGACTGTGGGTATGCACCCCTCACACTCTTACATGGGATTCTCATTGTGTGTGTGTGTGTGTGTCCTACATGGGATTCTCATTGTGTGTGTGTGTGTGTGTCGTTGGTTCTACATGGGATCCTCATTGTGTGTGTGTTGTTCTGCACAGACGGTGGCGGGCATTAAGACCATGCGGGAGCGCACCGCCACCACTCCTGCTGCAGACCATGGAGGACAAAGCCAAGAAGAGGTGACTCAAAACTGTGTGTGTGTGTGTGTGTGTGTGTGTTTGCAGACCATGGAGGACAGAGGTGACTCCAAACTGTGTGTGTGTGTGTGTGTGTGTTTGCAGACCATGGAGGACAGAGGTGACTCCAAACTGTGTGTGTGTGTGTGTGTGTGTGTTTGCAGACCATGGAGGACAGAGGTGACTCCAAACTGTGTGTGTGTGTGTGTGTGTGTTTGCAGACCATGGAGGACAGAGGTGACTCAAAACTGTGTGTGTGTGTGTGTGTGTTTGCAGACCATGGAGGACAGAGGTGACTCAAAACTGTGTGTGTGTGTGTGTGTGTGTTTGCAGACCATGGAGGACAGAGGTGACTCAAAACTGTGTGTGTGTGTGTGTGTGTGTTTGCAGACCATGGAGGACAGAGGTGACTCAAACTGTGTGTGTGTGTGTGTGTGTTTGCAGACCATGGAGGACAGAGGTGACTCAAAACTGTGTGTGTGTGTGTGTGTGTGTTTGCAGACCATGGAGGACAGAGGTGACTCAAAACTGTGTGTGTGTGTGTCTGTGTGTTTGCAGATTCATACTTGCTAATGCAGTAGGCCTCAGCTAAACTAACGTTCATTGTGTGTGTGTGTAGACGGTGCGGGATAAGGATAAGGCCGAGAGGAAGAGAAAGGCTGAGATGGCCCGCCTGCGGAGGGAGAAGATCATGGCTCAGATGTCGGAGATGCAGAGACACTTCATCAACGAGAACAAGGAGCTGTTCCAGCAGACCAGCCTGGACGAGCTAGAGGCCTCCGCATCTACCTCAGTGGAACACAGGTACACACACACACACACACCAGCCTGGACGAGCTCGAGGCCTCCGCATCCACCTCAGTGGAACTTAGGTACACACAAACACACACACACACACACACACACACACCAGCCTGGACGAGCTAGAGGCCTCCGCATCCACCTCAGTAGAACACAGGTACACACACACACAGTCAATGTCAATACCTTAGCTTCCTTGCTAACCCATCTCCAGCTAGTGTGTATAACTGCTTCTCACAGTGTGAGGTGATGGTGTAACACACACACATTACTCCCCTGTGTCCCTGGCAGCCCCACGAGTGCGGACGCGGCGCTAGTGTGTGTGGGGCCGCGGCGGACGCGTGTGTGTGAGCGGAAGCAGGTGGTGACGTGCATCCTGTGCCAGGAGGAGCAGGAGATCCGGCCCGACGGGAGAGCCATGGTGCTCGCCGCCTTCGTCCAGCGCTCCACCGTCATGTCCAAGAACCGCCAGCGCCCGCCCCCGGACCCCGGTCAGTGTGTGTGGAAGTGTGTGTGTGTGTTTACGCATGTGACTTACAACCGGTGGCCACTCTGTTGTGTGTGTGTGTGTGTGTGTGTGTGTTTGTGGTTACACTTTTGACCTGCAGCCAGTGACTGATCTTGTGTTTGTGTGTGTGTGTGTTGTGCTAAATGCCATGGTTAAAAATGAGTGTTGTTGTTATTATTAGTGTGTGCGAGTGTGTGTATGTTATTAGTGTGTGTGTGTGTGTGTGTGTGTGTCATTGACCGCGTGTGTGTGTGTTCTGCTTTCTGCAGAGAAGTACGATCCCATCTTCATGCATCCTGACCTGTCCATCGGCACACACACAGGAAGCTGCGGACACATCATGCACTCTCACTGCTGGCAGAGGTAGGGGCGTGTGTGGTGGAGGTTGAGGGTTGTCTGTGTGGGTTGTGTGTGTGGTGGAGGTTGAGGGTTGTCTGTGTGGGTTGTGTGTGTGGTGGAGGTTGAGGGTTGTCTCGGTGGGTTGTGTGTGTGTTAGGAACAAACTTTATGTACTGTGTGTGTGTGTGTGTGTGAGATTTTTATTTGCTGTGCCAGGTGACCTTGGATGTTTGTGTGCATGAACCTTTGAGACAATGATCTGGATCTGGATGTGTGTATTTGACTGTGTGTGTGTGTGTGTGTGTGCAGGTACTTTGAGGCGGTGCAGGCGAAGGAGCAGCGGCGTCAGCAGCGCCTGCGTGTGCACACCAGCTACGACGTGGAGAACGGAGAGTTCCTGTGTCCACTCTGCGAATGTCTGAGCAACACAGTCATCCCCCTACTGCCCCTCAAAAAGACCTCCAGCAGGTGTGTGTGTGTGTGTGTCCACTCTGCGAATGTCTGAGCAACACAGTCATCCCCCTACTACCCCTCAAAAAGACCTCCAGCAGGTGTGTGTGTTCAGAGGCAGGGCTCTGGGTAGGGAGAGAGAGTGTGTGTGTGTGTGTGTGTGTGTGTGTGTGTGTGTGTGTGCGCAGAGGGAGGTCTCAGGGCAGGCCGAGAGAGCGAGAGAATGAGTATGTGTGTGTGTGCTTGCGTGTTCAGAGGGAGGTCTCGGGCAGGCCGAGAGAGCGAGAGAATGAGTATGTGTGTGCTTGCGTGTTCAGAGGGAGGTCTCAGGGCAGGCCGAGAGAGAGAATGAGTATGTGTGTGCTTGCGTGTTCAGAGGGAGGTCTCAGGGCAGGCCGAGAGAGAGAATGAGTATGTGTGTGCTTGCGTGTTCAGAGGGAGGTCTCAGGGCAGGCCGAGAGAGAGAATGAGTATGTGTGTGCTTGCGTGTTCAGAGGGAGGTCTCAGGGCAGGCGAGAGAGAGAATAGTATGTGTGTGCTGCGTGTTCAGAGGGAGGGTCTCAGGGCAGGGCAGGAAGCGAGAGAATGAGTATGTGTGTGCTTGCGTGTTCAGAGGGAGGTCTCAGGGCAGGCCGAGAGCTTGGTAGGCTGTGGATATATTTGTTACAGGTGGAATTAGCAAACCTGCTGATCCAGTAACCATCTCTCAGACCCCTGCTAAGCTGCAAGCCAGTTATCCTTTACTGTGTGTGTGTGTGTGTGTGTGTGTGTGTGTGTGTGTGTGTGTGTGTGTGTGTGAAAGAGAGAGAGACAGAGTTAGTTACTGTGAGGGAGACTAGCTGCCAGAGTTCTCCCAGGCTGTCAGTAATCACCCTGAGCTCTGAATGTGGTTCAGTGAAAGATGCCAGCTGGGGTCGACATTTCAGTCTTGTCTTCACCGATGCCAGCTGGGGTCGACATTTCAGTCTTGTCTTCACCAATGCCAGCTGGGGTCGACATTTCAGTCTTGTCTTCACCGATGCCAGCTGGGGTCGACATTTCAGTCTTGTCTTCACCAATGCCAGCTGGGGTCGACATTTCAGTCTTGTCTTCACCGATGCCAGGGGTCTGCAATGCAACCCTTTGGCCTCTCCCTGTTGGCTCCTTGGCTTTGTTTAAAAATAGAAATTAATAAAGTATTTGTAAAAATATTTTACATTAATACTGTAAGATTAAAATATTTTTACAACAGCATCAAACTTTAAGACATCCTTACATTATTTACTTATGAAAATTGCATGTAGCCTGCGTAGCTTACGCCACGCTGTGGTAAAATGTGTAAAAAACATGTTTATTTGAAGGCGTCATATGTCACATCTTTGTGTCCCTTAAACTCTTTAAAAATGTATTTGTTAACCCCTTGATTCAGGTAATGTTCACAAACTAATTCAGGCCAATAGGCTGAAGACTGCTTGCATTTAAAAGGCTTAAATATTGTTGTGGCCCCCAGAATATTACTTTTTACATTTTTGGTCAAAAAATGGCTATTTGAAAATAAGGTTTGCCGACCCCTGACTGATGCCAAGTATATATGAGTAAAGCAGAGTAAACATGTGGAGTCCAAATTAGTAAACACCTAATCCTCCTCCAACTCCTTCAGCTCTATTCTGCCTCTATAGCCTCTAAGGTGTGTGTGTGTGTGTGTGTGAGATTATGACCGCATAGCCCACCTGTATGTATGTGTGTGTGTGTGAGATTATGCGCAGAGCCCACAGTTGTAGGGCCGCCAGCGCTTTGGCTGATGGGTAGTCATGGTGAAGGCGTAGTCATGGTGAAGGCGTAGTGCAGGGTTCCAGCGTAGTCATGGTGAAGGCGTAGTGCAGGATTCCAGCGTCGTCACGGTGAAGGCGTAGTCATGGTGAAGGGGTAGTGCAGGATTCTAGCATAGTCATGATGAAGGCGTAGTCATGGTGAAGCCATAGTGCAGGATTCCAGCGTCGTCACGGTAAAGGCGTAGTGCAGGGTTCCAGCGTAGTCATGGTGAAGGCGTAGTCATGGTGAAGGGGTAGTGCAGGATTCTAGCATAGTCATGGTGAAGGTGTAGTGCAGAGTTCCAGCGTAGTCATGGTGAAGGCGTAGTGAGGGTTCCAGCGTAGTCATGGTGAAGGCGTAGTGAGGGTTCCAGCGTAGTCATGGTGAAGGCATAGTGCAGGGTTCCAGCGTAGTCATGGTGAAGGCGTAGTGAGGGTTCCAGCGTAGTCATGGTGAAGGCGTAGTGCAGGGTTCCAGCGTAGTCATGGTGAAGGCAGTGAGGGTTCCAGTCTGACCTCATGTAGTTTACTCCCCATCCCCATCCACTCATTTGGAATCGCTATTATTATCCCAACAACATTTGGAAAGAACAACAACAACGAAAATATTGAAATTATCATTTCTGTACCAACATGAGTTGAGTTTACAACTGAGTTTACTATTCACTTTGGGAGAGTGTGTGTGTAAGAGAGAGGGTATTAGTGTGTTTAGGGTATTGAGGGTGGGCAGGGCATGCGTGTATTGAGGGGGGCATGCGTGTGTTTTAGGGTATTGAGGGTGGGCAGGGCATGCGTGTATTGAGGGGGGGGCATGTGTGTGTTTTAGGGTATTGAGGGTGGGCAGGGCATGCGTGTATTGAGGGGGGACATGCGTGTGTTTAGGGTATTGAGGGTGGTGTGGTTGTTAAGCACTCTAAGACACTAAAATGTATCACTTTATCACTGTGTGTGTGTGTCTGTGTATGTGTGTGCAATGATTGCCTTAAGCAGGCTGAGCCACTAAAATGGATCAGTAGTTTGTCTCTGAATGTTGTCATGATTGAGGCTTACTATATCTCCCTTTCTGTCTGTCTCTCTATCCCTCTCTCTGCAGCTGTGACCCGCCCACACTGGGCCCGTGGCTGAAGACGATTGGTCAGCAGGTCAGGTCTCTTCACTCTGCCCACAGGAAGGCCAAAGCCACCAGTGAGTATCCTAGCAACCAGACGTGTGTGTGTGTATCTGTCTGTCAGAGAAATTCAGCAGAGTTTACAAAGTGACATAAAGGTTTGCTATAACAATGTCTCAAACTGTATGAGGTAAACATACTAGTAGCATGTAGTTAAATGGTTAACCTTAGATTGTGAATGTAGCGTAGCCTTTAGCTAATACTCATAGTAGCATGTAGTTAAATGGCTAACCTTAGATTGTGAATGTAGCGTAGCCTTTAGCTAATACTCATAGTAGCATGTAGTTAAATGGTTAACCTTAGATTGTGAATGTAACATAGTCATTAGCTAATATTCATAAGTGCATGTAGTTAGCATAGCCTTTAGCTAATATTCATAGTAGTCTGTAGCTAATATTCATAGTAGCATGTAGTTAGCGTAGCCTTTAGCTAATACTCATAGTAGCATGTAGTTAGCGTTGCCTTTAGCTAATATTCATAGTAGCCTTTAGCTAATATTCATAGAAGCATGTAGTTAAAGCGTATACACAGCTAATATTCATAACCTTAGATTGTGAATGTAACATAGTCATTAGCTAATATTCATAGTAGTCTGTAGCTAATATTCATAGTAGTCTGTAGCTAATATTCATAGTAGTCTGTAGCTAATATTCATAGTAGCATGTAGTTAAATGGTTAACCTTAGATTGTGAATGTAACATAGTCATTAGCTAATATTCATAGTAGTCTGTAGCTAATATTCATAGTAGTCTGTAGCTAATATTCATAGTAGTCTGTAGCTAATATTCATAGTAGCCTTTAGCTAATACTCATAGTAGCATGTAGTTAAATGGCTAACCTTAGATTGTGAATGTAACATAGTCATTAGCTAATATTCATAGTAGCATGTAGTTAAATGGTTAACCTTAGATTGTGAATGTAACATAGTCATTAGCTAATATTCATAGTAGCCTTTAGCTAATACTCATAGTAGCATGTAGTTAGCGTAGCCTTTAGCTAATACTCATAGTAGCATGTAGTTAAATGGCTAACCTTAGATTGTGAATGTAACATAGTCATTAGCTAATATTCATAGTAGCATGTAGTTAAATGGCTAACCTTAGATTGTGAATGTAACATAGTCATTAGCTAATATTCATAAGTGCATGTAGTTAGCATAGCCTTTAGCTAATACTCATAGTAGCATGTAGTTAGCGTAGCCTTTAGCTAATATTCATAGTAGCATGTAGTTAAATGGCTAACCTTAGATTGTGAATGTAACATAGTCATTAGCTAATATTCATAAGTGCATGTAGTTAGCATAGCCTTTAGCTAATATTCATAAGTGCATGTAGTTAGCATAGCCTTTAGCTAATATTCATAAGTGCATGTAGTTAGCATAGCCTTTAGCTAATACTCATAGTAGCATGTAGTTAAATGGCTAACCTTAGATTGTGAATGTAACATAGTCATTAGCTAATATTCATAGTAGTCTGTAGCTAATATTCATAGTAGCATGTAGTTAAATGGCTAACCTTAGATTGTGAATGTAACATAGTCATTAGCTAATATTCATAAGTGCATGTAGTTAGCATAGCCTTTAGCTAATATTCATAGTAGTCTGTAGCTAATATTCATAGTAGCCTTTAGCTAATACTCATAGTAGCATGTAGTTAGCGTAGCCTTTAGCTAATATTCATAAGTGCATGTAGTTAGCATAGCCTTTAGCTAATATTCATAGTAGCCTTTAGCTAATACTCATAGTAGCATGTAGTTAAATGGCTAACCTTAGATTGTGAATGTAACATAGTCATTAGCTAATATTCATAGTAGCATGTAGTTAAGCGTTGCCTTTAGCTAATATTCATAAGTGCATGTAGTTAGCATAGCCTTTAGCTAATACTCATAGTAGCATGTAGTTAAGCGTTGCCTTTAGCTAATATTCATAGTAGTCTGTAGCTAATATTCATAGTAGCATGTAGTTAAATGGCTAACCTTAGATTGTGAATGTAACATAGTCATTAGCTAATATTCATAGTAGTCTGTAGCTAATATTCATAGTAGTCTGTAGCTAATATTCATAGTAGCATGTAGTTAAATGGCTAACCTTAGATTGTGAATGTAACATAGTCATTAGCTAATATTCATAGTAGCATGTAGTTAAATGGTTAACCTTAGATTGTGAATGTAACATAGTCATTAGCTAATATTCATAGTAGTCTGTAGCTAATATTCATAAGTGCATGTAGTTAGCATAGCCTTTAGCTAATATTCATAAGTGCATGTAGTTAGCATAGCCTTTAGCTAATATTCATAGTAGTCTGTAGCTAATATTCATAGAAGCATGTAGTTAGCGTAGCCTTTAGCTAATATTCATAGTAGTCTGTAGCTAATATTCATAGTAGCATGTAGTTAAATGGTTAACCTTAGATTGTGAATGTGGCGTAGCCTTTAGCTAATACTCATAGTAGCATGTAGTTAGCGTAGCCTTTAGCTAATATTCATAGTAGCCTTTAGCTAATATTCATAAGTGCATGTAGTTAGCATAGCCTTTAGCTAATATTCATAGTAGCCTTTAGCTAATATTCATAGTAGTCTGTAGCTAATATTCATAGTAGCCTTTAGCTAATATTCATAGTAGTCTGTAGCTAATATTCATAAGTGCATGTAGTTAGCATAGCCTTTAGCTAATATTCATAGTAGTCTGTAGCTAATATTCA
>NC_063206.1:742500-765000 GCF_017589495.1 Alosa alosa | reverse complement strand
CACACACACAGGGCTGTTGCATATTTCCTCCACATCTTCATATTTCACTTGTCTGTCTCTGCCTGTCTTTCTGTGCGCTCTCTCCCTCAGACACACTCTCCGTCACACACTCTCCCTCACACACACTCCCTGTGTCCCCAGCAATCCCTGGTGTGGGAGAACCAAGCGCTTCCCTGCGGAACTGGCCGCCAGCCAACCGCAGGAGCCCTGGGAGCGTACACACACACACACACCTTTGTCACGAGTGCCTGCGTGTGTGAAGTTTTAAAAACTTTCTCAGAGTGACCGCGTGTTCTCAGAGTAAGACAGTGTGTTTGGTGGCTTTTATAGAGGGCTGGGTTTCTTTGGATGTGTGTGTGTGTGTGTGTGTGTGTGTGTGTGTGTGTGTGTGTGTGTGTGTGTGTGTGTGTGCGCGTGCGCGCGCGTTTAGAATGTTTTTAAGACCCTTTTGGGGTTTTCATTTGTCTGTTTTTTTTCTCTCTCATTTTGTAACTTGTTATTGAATTTAACCTCACAAGAAGCACTAACAAGTCCAGAGTAATGCTGTTTTGTTTTCCAGACTTGAGTCATGTGGATATTGTGCGTTGTGGGACTCTGTTGTATTTTATTTATTTTTTTTGTAGCATTTGTTTTAGGACTTCTAAGCAGGAATATGTCTATATATATCTATCTCTACATACATGGATGTATTTTTTTGCTCTTTAGTACCAAAATCATTGGACCTTAATCTGCCAGTTTTGACCCCCATAATGACAGATTACTCTGTGGAGAAAAAAAGCAGACTTTCATTGTGGCCACAGTCCCGTGACATACAGTAAGCAACATAACCCCCAGAGTCCCGTGACATACAGTAAGCAACATAACCCCCAGAGTCCCGTGACATACAGTAAGCAACATAACCCCCACAGTCCCGTGACATACAGTAGGCACATAACCCCCAGAGCTCATGATCTAATTCACGCCTACAGGTATCATCCCACCTCAGACTTCACAAGTGTTGGTGGCCAAGGACCTTACAGTGCAGACCAACCCCTGTGGAGTCTGACACACACACACACACACACTCCTACCCGCCTGGCATCCAGCTGATTTTTTTTAGTTTGGGTTTTATTGTTGCGTTGCTTCTGCCCAGCCAGCCCACTCGTGCCAGCCTGGCCCATGTGGCACCAGAGGTCCTGACGGGACCGCCATGTCGCCCGCCATGCTTTGGGCACGGAGTGGACGCAGTCGTCTCCCTGCCCGCACAGGCATGTTTTTGGACGCCTGCGGCCCTGAGACCACACACAGCCGTAGTGTCAGACTGACTTGTTAATATGTGAATTCTTGTATAAATGGGTATATTGTACTATATTGTAAAACAATAATGGAATAAATAAATAAACAGGAAAAAATACCTTTTGTCCCAGTGGCTCTGTGTGTGTGAGAGAGAGAGTGTGAGAGAGAGAGATAGAGAAACTTGACTCGTAATGTGGAATCAAGTTAAGATAGATGGGTAGATAGATAGATACTTTATTGATCCCCAAGGGGAAATTCAAACAATGTGTACAGAAAATACATAACCTAAGTGATGGTGGTTTCCATAACGATTTCATACCCCCATGACCTCAGTGTTGGGGGTTTCCATAACGATTTCATACCCCATGACCTCAGTGTTGGTGGTTTCCATAACGATTTCATACCCCATATGAATTTTCGGATGTGCAGCTGTGGCCTACTGGTTAGCACTTCAGACTTCAGAGTAACCGGAGGGTTGCCGGTTCGAACCCTGACCAGTAGGAACGGCTGAAGTGCCCTTGAGCAAGGCACCTAACCCCTCACTGCTCCCCGAGCGCCGCTGTTGTTGCAGGCAGCTCACTGCGCCGGGATTAGTGTGTGCTTCACCTCACTGTGTGTTCACTGTGTGCTGAGTGTGTTTCACTAATTCACTGATTGGGATAAATGCAGAGACCAAATTTCCCTCACAGGATCAAAAGAGTTTATACCAGTCTGGGCTGGAGCTAATTTGCCGTCTGCCTTCTGCTGTCAGAACGAGACCGGTTTCTTCCAAATGTATATGTGACTGTGTATCAATAACGCATTCCAGCCGTGTCAATGTGCACGGAGGAGTATACCACCTCCTTTAGTCTTGCCCTCAGAATTGCCCTCACATCTGACTACCTCAGAACTACCCTCAGAACTGCCCTTACCATAATGCACATCACCATCTGACTACGTCAGAACTGCCCTTACCATAATGCACATCACCATCTGACTACGTCAGAACTGCCCTTACCATAATGCACATCACCATCTGACTACGTCAGAACTGCCCTTACCATAATGCACATAAGACTGACTACCTCAGGCTTTTATATTACTGTAATGCACATGCTCGATGGTGTTTTAAGCCCCCACAGTCGACTTCGAGGCACCTAACTTTAACCATAACTACGCGAACCTTAACCCTAATTACGCTAACCTTAACCCTAACACTTGCCTAACACTAGTGCCTTCCATGCAGCGCTGCCTGGAAGACGACGTCGGAGCTTAACACACCAAGAAACAATGCGCATCATCTGCATTACTAAAGCTGTTAACTCACCAAAGGCCTCACCATGTCCATACCTCACCAAAGGCCTCACCATGTCCATACCTCACCATGTCCATACCTCACCATGTCCATACCTCACCAAAGGCCTTACCTCACCATGTCCATACCTCACCATGTCCATACCTCACCATGTCCATACCTCACCAAAGGCCTTACCTCACCATGTCCATACCTCACCATGTCCATACCTCACCATGTCCATACCTCACCAAAGGCCTTACCTCACCATGTCCATACCTCACCAAAGGCCTTACCTCACCATGTCCATACCTCACCAAAGGCCTCACCATGTCCATACCTCACCAAAGGCCTTACCATGTCCATACCTCACCAAAGGCCTTACCATGTCCATACCTCACCATGTCCATACCTCACCAAAGGTCGTACCTCACCATGTCCATACCTCACCAAAGGTCGTACCTCACCATGTCCATACCTCACCAAAGGTCGTACCTCACCATGTCCATACCTCACCAAAGGCCTTACCATGTCCATACCTCACCAAAGGCCTTACCATGTCCATACCTCACCAAAGGTCGTACCTCACCATGTTCATAAGGACATTTTAACCCCTGGAGTCTTTCTCTGTGGATAAATACTGTGCTAAATTCATTTTGCATTGTTTTCCTGAAATATTCAAGGTCTTCCCTGGAATAGACATTGCCTAGATTACATTACATTACATTACATTTGGCTGACGCTTTTTAACCAAAGCGACTAACAACATGGTAAACAGTAAGTTTTAGAACAATTCTCACAATTTTAGGACAGTTTAAAAGAACATTAGAGTACAGTAAGAATAAGTGCGTCGGTGAGTGCTGTTTTTAACAGTTACTTGTCAGTTTAAAACGGCTGGTGAGTGCTAGGATCAGTAGATGGCAGTATATGTTGCTCAAAACCTGTGTACATCATTCAGAATTGAAAGCACTAATGCTCCTCCACACAGTCATAGATGTTGAGTTTCTAACTGAGCAGTAAAACAAGTTGGATAGGTTGGATACTTGGATAGGCCCTCTCCTCCCTGCTGAAAAAACAGCCTGACCAGCTTAAGGTGGTTTGCTGGTTGACCACCCTATGATGGTTGACCTGCTAGACCAACAAAACTCTTGCGAAAACATACCTTCAGCTGGTTTACCCACCTAACGATGGTAATTCAGCTGGTTTTGCTTGGCGTACCGTCTCAAGTTGGTAATTTTAGCTGGTGTTGCTGGTCTACACTGCAGGTTAAACCAGCATGACCATCTTACACCAACAATGTCAAGCTTGACAGGCTGGTCACCATGACCATCTTGTACCAGCTGTATCCCACACGACAGGCTGGTCAAACCAGCATGACCAGCTTCCTCAGATGGTCACGCCAGCATATCCAGCTGGTGGCCTAACCAGCTACACCAGCAAAGACCAGCAAGAGCTGGAAGAAAACCAGCAAAGACCAGTTACCAGCTAAAGCTGGTTTCTAGCTGTTTTTTTCACCAGGGACGTTACCTCATTCCATTTTAGGCCCAGATAAGACGGTGGTATTTTCTGAATCATGTCTCAATACAATTTTGGCTGCAGTTTTTTAATTGAGTATCAAACTGTGCACATAGACAATGGTTATCAGAGGTTTTCCCGAGCCCATACAATGACAGGTCTGGAGACAGGTCTGGTGTTGGTGCAGTGCCATCTGAAGTCCAAAAGACCACGGCCATCCAATGTGTTTTTCAGCTCTATCCCTTGTTTGCTAAGATTTCTCTGGATTCTCTGAATGTTTTAATAATATTATATGTCCTGTAGAGGATGAACTCCCCAAATACTTCACAATTTCATGTTAAGAAGCATTACAATTACATTGTTTCATCATTTGTGCACACAGGTTTACACAGAGTGATGAATACATCTTTACTTCTAAGAGACCCTGCCTCTCTGGGATGCTCTTTTTCATACCCAGTTGTGTTGCTATAGTTACCATAAGTATAGTTGTGAAACATTCCTCCTCGTTGCCTTTATCATAACACACTGTTCCAGCATTTTGAAACATGTATCAAATTCAAAATGAACATATATTTTACATGAAATAGTAAAATTTTCAACATTTGATATGTTGCCTGTGTCCTTTTTGCAACTAAATATGAGTTTGAAAGATTTGCAGATTAATACATTCTGTTTTTATTAACATTTTCACATTTTATTCACACCACGTCCCAAAGGTTTTTTCCGAACCTTCGAATATTCCTGGCGTTTATTCTGCACCTTAAATATTATCATATTCCCAGAGGTGGAAAGTAACGAAATACATTTACTCACGTTACTGTATTGAGTAGTTTTTCTGTGTATTTTGTATTTTTTAAGTAGTTTATAAAATCGGTATTTTAAATTTTACTTGATTACATTTTGAGTGAAGTATTGTACTTCGCTACATAAAAAATCCCATCCGTTACTTGAGTAAAAAAAAAAAGTTAAGACTAACGAAAACAGAAAGGGAGAGAAAAGAAATCGCGCCCTAAACCACCAGCCTAGTGATAATGATCAGCATGTAGCCTACAACAGGACATGAATCAAGCTGGCGCCATGCAGTCTTTCTGGGATGGAGCTGGAGCTGGATCACGAGATGCATCAGATTACATGTGTAGCCTAACCTATGAAAGTGTATTTTCCGCTATTTCAATGGGTTGTCTCAGTTCGTTTTAGCACTAATGATAGCTGTGATATTCAAGCAAACACCATGGGATTTCGTGTTTTGACGTTTGTGCTCACCTTTCTTTGGAAAGAAGTTTATTAGCAGTTGTTTCCCCTCATTTTGATGTCTCTCTTTTTAGTAACCTGACTTGGCTTTCTTGGAGAAAACATTGCACCAGCAGCACAACAATTAGCGGTCCACTACTAGCGATGCTCAACTAAATAAACAAAAGATAGACTACCTTATGAATCGTGCAGGCGGACTAAACCATTTAGCTCTTTAACAAGGGAGAGTGACCTTAGACAGTTTTCACTATGTTTTGTATACAAAATCCAGTCAGTCAAACTTTAAATTTCGTCTGACATTCATTTTGACATTTAATTTGGAAGTTAAAATATTCAGGTAAAATAAATATATGGTGGACATATATATATATTTTTTTTTTCAGTAATTAGCTTAAATTTCCAGTGAGTCTATTCGAAATTTTCACCACACATTATATTAACACACGTATAAAAAATCCAAACATAAGAGTTATGTGTATTAAAGTGGAATGACACAGGAAAAAAGTACTGAACGTATTTCTTCAATACTTTGTGGAAAAGCCTTTGTTTGTAAAGACAGCTTCAAGACATTTCCTGTATGACAAAACGTATTAGTCACAGTATCAGGTGTGATTTTGGCCCATTGTTCTAAACAGATTCCAGGGGTCCCTCTTGTGAATCCTGATCTTTAGTTACTTCCAGAACTGTTTAATTGAATTTAATTGAATTGGCTGCCTTCATCCTTTCTGGAGCTTACTCCGAGTGGTCCTTGGCTTTTGGAATTGACTATCCTTCTGACTCCCTGGTCAGAAATATTGCGAGGAGATCCTGCATGGCAGTGATGTTTCTTCCACTTGCAGATAATGGCTCCCATGCTGCTTACTGAAGATTCTGAAGTTTTGAAATGCATCTGTAACCAGTTTCATTGATATGTTTTGCAACAATAAGGTTGCAAAGGTCTTGGGAGAGCTTTTTGCTTTTATCCATCATGAAATGTTTCTTGTGTGACACCTTAGTAATGAAAAACCTTTTTATAGCCCATCAATATACTAACCAAGCTTATATTAATTTGCACAGATAGAAAGGATAACTACTTACAGATTCCAGCTCGTTCCTTCCCTTTCCTTGCCTTAGTGCTTTTTCTTAGCTTGTTCAATACTTTTTCCCTGTGTTATTCCACTTCATTACACATGACTCTACTTATGGAGTTGTTTGGATTTTTTATGTGTGGATTACCTGAGTTATTACTAATGCCTGGTGAAAATGTTGTACCCCCCGTATTCCACTTTTCATGGGCCCTCTCCTCCATTGGGGCCCTATACTTCCCACTCTCCCCCCCAGTTCGACGCCCTTTAATCTGCTGAACCTTCTGCTTGTTTCCAAATATAAAAAAACAACTCAACATTGGCCTCCCTGCCTCAGCTGCCTGTGAGGGGCTTTTCAGTTGGATTACTGTTCACTGCAAAAAGCGCAAGGATGAGTGCAACTAACTTTGAAAATCAACTACTGCTCAAACTTAAAGGAGAACTCCGGTGATTTTTCACATAGATCTCCATTTCTCAACGCCACCGAAGTGCTGTCGGTATGAACAAAACTGAAACAATCGGTTTTACCTAGCTCGAGTTGCTGCAGCGCTACACACTGGGAGCATGAACATGGCTGCCTTAGCTGCTGGCTGCAGCAACTCGAGCTAGGACCAAAGTCCTTTTCAGGCAAGTACCTCCACTCGGCGGCCATATTGCAACACTTTTTGGGCACTTATCGTGCATCTATTTCGGCAGAAATGCGTGTGCGTAAGGCTTCACAACACCAATCTTGCTCCAGCAGCGAGATCACAACAGATGATTGGCACGATGTCTTCACAGCACACCACATGATTGGCTCAATGTATTTTACAACACACCACATGATTGGCTCAATGTACTCACATGTCAACGTTTTGCCGCGGAAGGGTTGTGATATTTGTAGACAACTGACTAACCCCATGCATTACTATGGAGGATTTTTTGAGTGCTGTATCTCCTCATTAGAAAGTCTCTGGTAAAACTGGTTGTTCTGGAACCCCCCAAAAAAAAAAAAAGTAACTAAGTAACTTTTACTTAAAGTACATTTTAAATGAACTACTTTTTACTTTGACTTGAGTACATTTTCAGATCGGTATTTTAACTTGTACTTGAGTAATATTTCATCAAGGTATTGGTACTTTTACTTGAGTACAATATTTTCGTACTTTTTCCACCTCTGCATTTTCCTGACCTTAATAACGTAAATCAGGATTACGTGTGAGTGAGTGTGTGTTTGCAGGAGGAAGAGGAGGCGTCCCACGCTTTGTGTGTGTGTGTGTGTGTGTGTGTGTGTGTGTGTGTATGTGTGTGTGTGTGTGTGTGTGCGCATGCATGTGTGTGTTTACAGGAGAAAGAGGAGGCGTCCCACGCTATGTGTGTGTGTGTGTTTATAGGAGGAAGCTGCCCCACCCTGTGTGTGTGTGTGTAGGAGGAAGCTTCCCCACCCTGTGTGTGTGTGTGTGTGTAGAGGAGGAAGCTGCCCCACCCTGTGTGTGTGTGTGTGTGTATAGGAGGAAGCTGCCCCACCCTGTGTGTGTGTGTGTGTGTGTGTGTGTGTGTGTGTATAGGAGGAAGCTGCCCCACCCTGTGTGTGTGTGTGTAGAGGAGGAAGCTGCCCCACCCTGTGTGTGTGTGTGTGTGTGTGTGTGTATAGGAGGAAGCTGCCCCACCCTGGTCCTACTTCTGGGTCGTCTGCGTCACAGGCACCTGGCCCTGCGCTGCACCTTGGGACGCTAATCTACTCATCAGAGGAGCTTAGCCATGATCCTCACATACTGCTTAAGGGATTTACCACCACAGGAACATTCCAGAGGAGGCCGACAGCCCACAACCCTGTCCAGAGGTCCAGGCCAGTCTCACCTGTCCAAGAGGCCTACTTGCACCTGGTGCTGTGGCAGGAGAAATCCAACGGTCCAGATAATAGCTCTCAGGTGCATCAACAGCACAGATAGAGATCCCGTCTCCCTCTAGCGTGGAGTGGACTTGGAGATGCAGTGGTCAGCTGGTTCCTCTGCAGTAATCCCCTCCCAGTGAATACGCCATTTCAGTAGACAATGGGATTTGTCTTCCTCAATGCTGCACGCTATACAAATACTTATTCTAGCAAAGTGCAGTGACATTGTCACTTAGCAGACATCAAATGGCATACGTCTGCTTTTAAGGTATATAATCAAATGGCATAAGTCTGCTTTTAAGGTATATAATCAAATGGCATGTCTGCTTTTAAGGTACATAATCAGGGTCATGACTGTCGGCTGTTGCCAAGTGCTGTTTAGTGTGTTGAGTGCATGGCATGTTGGAGAGGGTCGGGCTTTTGAATTGAAATATTTGTTTCTTTTGTTCCTTCTACAGCCTGAGGAAGTGCCTAGTAGTCAGTTGTTTGTTCCTTCTACAGCCTGAGGGTCAGCTGGCTGTGCGGTCGGGATCCTCATCTCATCAGGTAAAGCCGTCTCCCGCTGCGTGTCTCCGATGTGAACATCTCCTGCACCTTACCTGTCCTCAATCTTACCTGTCCTCAATCCGCTGCTGGGTCACCGGCGCACGCACGCACGCACGCACCCTCCGCTCCTCGCGCTCCGCCACGTCCTCTTAATCTGCCGCTTTACTTTTTAATCTGTTTGTGTTTTCTCTCGCCGTGTCTCTTTGTTCTCTTCGTTTCAGCGTCAGTCCAGTTTGGACATTAACATGGACAGGAAGCATTACCCAGTAATATGTATTATAATAATATGTAGATATTACCCAGTAATATGTATTATAATAATATGTATATATTACCCAGTAATATGTATTATAATAATATCATATATATTAATATTAAGGCATTAAGACCAATTTCCAAAAGATGATTTTTTTATTCCTCTTTTTAGTCAACTTTAGCATGTGTATGTAGCTGCTACAGGGTATGTACACGTATGAGCACAGCTGTATTGCCCAAAGAGCCTCTTTAGTCAGTGTAGTGCAGTAGCCGGTCTCAAAGAGCCTCTTTAGTCAGTGTAGTGCAGTAGCCGGTCTCAAAGAGCCTCTTTAGTCAGTGTAGTGCAGTAGCCGGTCTCAAAGAGCCTCTTTAGTCAGTGTAGTGACACTGTAGAAGAAATAGTCTATAGAGTGTGCTAGATAAAAATGTTTACCTCCAAAAAGTTTGAATACAATTTTGAATAAAAGTTGACTAGATGTCTTTGCTTTTCCTACTTGCGTAGCATCAGTTGCCCCCAAAACAAAGTGATGACAACACAGTTACATTCAATGCAGTTGCCAGGCACCAGCAACAATAGAGATGGTGTTCTAGGCATTATAGCTACAGCGTGTCCAAAACTCGGCTGCCAGGATCCTCACACACACAAAGCGATGGCAACACATTACCCCCACACTCAAGCAGCTTCACTGGCTCTCGGTGAAGTCACGCATCACCTACAAAATCTTACTCCTTACATACAAATCCCTCAATGCTCTTGCTCCCCAGTACCTCTCCGATCTCATCCAGCATCACTCCCAGCCAAGGTCCCTGAGGTCCTCTGGCAAGGACCCGCTTGTCATCCCCCGTTCCAGGCTACGGACTTTTGGTGACAGAGCCTTCTGTGTTGCTGCCCCCACCCTTTGGAACAGTCTACCTCTCCATATCCGCCAAGCCCCCACACTGGCTACGTTCAAAAAGCACCTAAAATCACATTTGTTCACTGAGGCCTATGGTCCTTAACCACCCTGCCCCCCAACCCCACTTCTACCCCCTCCTCTCTTCTCCCCTCTATTCCCCTGCCCTGTCTCCTTTTGTAAAGCCACCTTGGGTTACTTGAAAGGCGCTATATAAAACCAAGTTTTTATTATTATTATTATTATTATTATTATTATTATTATTATTATTATTATCCTCAAAATTAGGTTGACATTGTTATTTTAAAGGGACACCAGGCAAGCCTGATGCTTTTTCTCTACGAAACTCGGGTTTTCGCTGCTTCTTCGCCGGCTCTGCCATTATACACACGTTTGCAACTATCACTAGCGTTTCGTTAGCCTGCCTCTGTGCTGGGGATGCAGGATGTAAACTGATCCTGCTTGTCGCGATGTCTGAGACTTTGTGAGACTGAAGGTCGGTGGGTTGAATACACCGAACTTGCAAGCGGGATATTCTTCCTACAGGCAGTAGGGGCGGGCGAGAGAACCTTCATTCGCCACGTAATCAGTCATTTAACCATATACTGACTTACGAAGATGAGTAATTAACACAAAAACGTTGCCTGGTGTCCCTTTAAGGTAAAAGATCTAAACATAGTCGCGCTTGATCTTTGTGGCACAATGAGTTGTTCCTCTAGCAGTCCAACCTCCAGAACAACCCAGCAGACAGACAGACAGACAGACAGACAGACAGACGCAGGGTGACTCCAGAACAACCCAGCAGACAGACAGACAGACAGACGCAGGGTGACTCCAGAACAACCCAGCAGACAGACAGACAGACGCAGGGTGACTTTTCATCTGTTTTTTATAGTACTCACTGTGGAAGCTACACTGGTGTCCCAACCCAACACACTGACCGTATGCTCAATACCCACATCTTCAGTTACACAAAGACTTACTGGTCAAAATTACAAAGACGTAAAACCAAAATGTCACACAGAAGAAAACAATAATAATAGAGCTTAAAATATTGAATTTATGGACATAGAAACATGCTGTCACCTTAAAACACTAAGCTCTCTTATTGTTGGCTCACTGCTTTTAAACTGGTAGAACTGAACTGTCAAACTGCCTGCAGACAACCAAAGGAAAAAGACATTTTGTACAAAAGAAAATCAAACCTTAACACATACCCAACACATACCCAACACCAAATGGCTAGACGACATCTGAAGACCTCGCTGGTGAGTGTGATAGTTAACCCGAGAACACAACACACACATCTACACTGTCACACACTTGTTGTTTAAAGAGAGTATCACTCCTTGTTACGGTGGTGTGCTTGTGTGTGTGTGTGTGTGTGTGTATGTGTTTTTGTCCTATTGACTGCTCTGGTCTGGCTATCACAGGTGACCACAGGGATGTTATCCTGCATAGATGATGCATGGGTCGGGCCTTCCTGGGCCCTATGGACAGACCAGGGGCTCTGGTAGAAGGTTATCCCAGCAGAGAGAGTGCCTGAGGGGGTCAGGAGGGCTACCCAGAGCCCCCTCTCCTCAGCTGCCTCGGATTGAGCTGCCATTGGAGACCAAGGCCACGTCTCCATCTGCCCCTCAACAAACTGAAGAGCCTCGCAGTCTATCATCCAGATCATCATCATCATCATCATCACCCAAAGCAGCCAGTAGCTGGCCTTGCAGTGGTACGCCATATGAAGAATATGGCTTAGAATGGTTTAAAAAGTGTGTGTGTGTGTGTTTGTGAATGCTGTACGTGTGTGTGTGTCGTGCTGTCGGGTTAAACATCCGCTCCACTGTGTAAGGACTCTGGAGGTGAAGCCCACGTGATTGGTGGCATCTGGGAGCTGTATGTACTTGGCTAAGACCTGGGACGTACTCATGGGGAAGGAAGGGGGATTTTTTAGCATTCAAATTTATAATAACTTCTTTGCAATAAAATAATCTTTCTTTACTTTGAAAAATAGATCTGTTTAACTCTTAATATGTACAGAACGGATAAATAATATTGACATTCATGTTCACATTTTCAGGTTATCACCTCTTGCAAGAATCACAAATAATTTGTTCACTTTTGACAGGAGAATGTTGATGTGTGTTTGTATATATGCATGTGTGTGTGTGTGTGTGTGTGTTACAGAGAGGATGTGTTCCTCTTCATTAACTCTTCTCCCGATGAAGGGAGGGGCCTTAGTCCCAGTGGGGGCGGGGCCAGGCCCTCTCAGCTCTCAGCAACAGCCTCCTCCCCCTCCACCTGGTTCCTGCTGCACAGGGCTTTGAGCTTGGCCGTCACGTCTGCCATGGTCTCCTTGACACTCTTCTCCAGCAGCCAGCCCTCGCTCTCACTCTCCGGGTCCTCAGGGTTGGCCAGGGTCTCCAGCGACGTGGTCAGATACTTCAGGCCCACCATCACGGCCACCTGAGCAAACAAACAAACAAACACAAACAGCTCATCAACATCAACAGGAACTCTCTGCAGCTCATCAACATCAGCAGGAACTCTCTGCAGCTCATCAGCAGGAACTCTCTGCAGCTCATCAACATCAACAGGAACTCTCTGCAGCTCATCAACATCAGCAGGAACTCTCTGCAGCTCATCAACAGGAACTCTCTGCAGCTCATCAACATCAGCAGGAACTCTCTGCAGCTCATCAGCAGGAACTCTCTGCATCAGCAGGAACTCTCTGCAGCTCATCAACATCAGCAGGAACTCTCTGCAGCTCATCAACAGGAACTCTCTGCAGCTCATCAACATCAGCAGGAACTCTCTGCAGCTCATCAGCAGGAACTCTCTGCAGCTCATCAACATCAGCAGGAACTCTCTGCAGCTCATCAACAGGAACTCTCTGCAGCTCATCAACATCAACAGGAACTCTCTGCAGCTCATCAGCAGGAACTCTCTGCAGCTCATCAACATCAGCAGGTACTCTCTGCTGACTTCCTGTTTCAGGGACCTACGGGTGGCCCTGCCCGTGTCCCAGATTAACCCCTAACAGAGCAGATTAACCCCCTAACAGGGCAGATTAACCCCTCCTGAGGTGCCGCTTACGCAACCTCCCTGCTGGGAAGCACAAGTCAGATCCGGCTAACCACCATCGTTCTCTCAGATTAACCACAGACCTTTAAGGTCCATTTCTCTTAGGCTTTACCTTAGATATCAGTTAATGATTTGCCCACTTGTTTAAGTCAGGGGGCATTTAATGAGGGTAAATATACTGTGTGTATCAATGTGTAAACGTTCTATGCAAGTCCACAACAGTGTGTTTGCTCAGAGCCCAGCTGGTTTTGATTGGATAGTGTTTTGAACAGTAGTGTTCACCAGGAGGAGTTTATATGAACTGTAATGTATATCCCATGGAGTAAATCATCACAACGGTGGACCAGTGCCGTGTGGGATTGTGGGATTGGCCCAGGAGGAGGTCAGGCCCAGTTCCTGAGCTATTTTTATCCAATGGCCTTTTCTTTACCTCCAGTGCAGCCATTATCTGTTTATCTAGAGACACCTGGCCAAAATGGCCGCCCATAAACCACTCAGGTGAGTCATCAGACTGGAAACTGTTCAGGTTGGGCGGGAGACGCTGAATGTTATAGCCACCACAGGAAGAGGCCTAGGAGGGCAAACTTACTTAGTTGATAATGATATAAGCAGCATATAAAATACCATCAGATGTTTCATCTCCATACCCACTGATGAGTCTCTGTACATAATCTGCACATTAACAATAAAGTTGAATCTAATCCAATCATACTGGACCACACAGTGCCAAGCCCCACTGGGGTCACTAGCATCTCTATCCATCCATGGAAGGCACTGGTGTTTCAGGGAAGACTTCCACACCGTCTCACTGGTGCTTCAGGGTCGACTCTATTACACTCTCACTACCCAGTCACATGCCTTTGACCAAGCAAAGCTTCATTCCTTTTAGGATCACTTTCTTAGGATTTAAAACCTCTCAAGTTTTGAAGTTGCAGTATAGTGCTGTAAAAGTTGTGATCATGTAGAAGTTGTGATGAGGTATTGTAAAAGTTGTGATATGGTTGTGTAGAAGTTGTGATAAGGTTGTGTAGAAGTTGTGATAAGGTATTATCACATGTGCATTCCAACGTCCAGTTGGCCAGGGGGCCTGCTGGCACCAAGGAGATCCTCCAGAGGATTTAGTGTGTTGGCATGCCAACGGAGGCAGTGGTACTGTGTACTATCACCCATACTGGTTATCAGTGCTGATGAGCTCAAATACAGTACCTACAACAACATCTCAACAGAATCAGACTGTGCCTTTAACCTCTCACCAGAATCAGACTGTGCCTTTAACCTCTCACCAGAATGTTCCTTTAACCTCTCAACAGAATCAGACTGTGCCTTTAACCTCTCAACAGAATCAGACTGTGTCTAGACTGTGCCTTTAACCTCTCAACAGAATCAGACTGTTCCTTTAACAGACACTTCTATCCAGAGCGACTTACTGTACATATATGCACCCAGTGCATGAGCTTCATTGTGTCTAACCCAGACATAGTGGACTGTCAACATTAAAGCTGCATGCCACCACCTACTTTACCGGTGTGACATCATGACTTATTTGCCGTGTACTCCAGAGTTAGTTGATAGAATACTTTCCCTTCTTTTCTCTGTGTGTGCAATAACCCAGTCTGACATTGTTAGCCTAGCGTAGCATAATTCACCAGATGTGGGTTACACAAGTTAGCCTAGCGTAGCATAATTCACCAGATGTGGGTTACACAAGTTAGCCTAGCTTAGCATAATTTATTTGAAGTGGGTTACACAATTTAGCCTAGTTTAGCATAATTCACCAGAAGTGGGTTACACATCTAACTTTTAGCTATTGGCTAACTGGTGTGTTACTTCATGGACCTCCAACCTCATAGGAATTGTTTGTCCTCTCTAACAGGTAAGTATAGTTAATTATTATTTGGTCAGTACTTTTTGGGGTGCTGTGATGAAATGTAGGTGTACTAGAGCAGTTCTAGAAAGCATATAAAATTGCCAGTAGTATCTAACCCATATCTTTGGTGTTCCTATAGGACCTTGTCTGCCAGCTCAGCTATCAGAGCTTAGAGAGGTGTTGGTGCTTTTCCTCTGAAAAGAGTCATGTTTTCATGCTTTTGCCAGGTAGTATGATGCCATGTAGAAGAGTGCCGCACAGATACCTCCAAACAGGAAATCTACTCTAAACCACCCCGGCAGTCAGACATGAGAAACCTCGTTCCTGCGCGGGTGTACGCGTCATAATTGAATCAGGTGCTGGGATTAATCCCTGACCTCATTAGACCAACCCCTGATTGTGCGAGTTCACTCCATCTGCGGTGATCTCGGTGGCTGTGCCAACTCCTCCCATCTCTCTTTACCCCTTGGCCAAACCAGCTGCCTGCCCTCGTCCCGTTAAGTGTTCTTAAGAGCGCTTCACAACGCAGCGGCGCAAAAGGGCTTGATTCACTGGGGATTAGTGAGCATAGGTAAACTCCAAACTCCCCCTGAGGAAGGCTACACTAGGCTAGGCTAAGGGGCCCAGTGTTGGCCTATGAATGTTATAGTCCCCTTTAGAGAAGAGCTATGCTAGGCTAAGGGTTCCTGTGTTGGCTGTGTGGCACTGTCCTTTATGACACAGGAATTACTCTGACGCATGATAGTGTGTTGTACTGCAGTGCTGTAAAGCATAGTGCTGTGCTGAGCTGTGCTGTAGTCGGCGTAGCAGTATTTTAGCAGCGTAGCAGTATTTTAGCAGCGCAGTATTTTAGCAGCATAGCAGTATTTTTGCAGCGTCGCAGTATTTTAGTAGCACAGTATTTTAGTAGCACAGTATTTTAGTAGCGTAGCAGTATTTTAGCAGCGCAGTATTTTAGTAGCGTAGCAGTATTTTAGCAGCGCAGTATTTTAGCAGCGTAGCAGTATTTTTGTAGCATAGCAGTATTTTAGTAGCACAGTATTTTAGTAGGGTAGCAGTATTTTAGCAGCGCAGTATTTTAGTAGCGTAGCAGTATTTTAGCAGCGTAGCAGTATTTTAGTAGCGTAGCAGTATTTTAGCAGCATTTTAGTAGCGTAGCAGTATTTTAGCTGTGTAGCAGTATTTTAGTAGCGTAGCAGCATTTTAGTAGCGTAGCAGTATTTTAGCAGCGCAGTATTTTAGTCAATGACATGTGACAATGTTATTCTGTGTTATTGTTCTGCATTGCCCTGCCCGTTGCTGTACTGGGCTATTTTGTGTGTTTAACTGAGTTACAATGTTCTTTGGTCCATAATCATAACGGGCTTCAACAAGCTCATAACTGAAGCATTCCGTTCATGGAGTGTATGCTGCAACAATTAGCAATCTATGTGTGTGTGTTGTATTGAGAGCGTAGTGTATGTGTTGTGTTGAGAGCGTAGGTTGTTGTGTTGAGAGTACATGTGTGTGTTGTGTTGAGAGTGCATATGAGTGCATGTGTTGTGTCCCTCACCTCCAGACAGATGACTAGAAAGAGGAATGCGCCGATGCTGTTCATCATGCCCCCGTAGTAGGAGACCAGGGCCTCGCGGCAGCCCCGCGTCCAGATGTTCAGCTCCTCGGTGTGGTGGTCGTAGTCGTAGTGGGCGGTGTTGTTGGTCAGGTGGTGCTGGATGCAGGGCCGGGGGGAGCCGGGGTTGCAGCAGCTGAACGGGACGCTGTCCATCAGGTACTTCCCTTCAACGTTGCTCAGCACACGGCTGGAGGAGAGAGAGAGGAGGAGAAATGACACACCAGGAAGTAGAGGAGGAGAAATGGCACATCAGGAAGTAGAGGAGGAGAAATGACACATCAGGAAGTAGAGGAGGAGAAATGGCACATCAGGAAGTAGAGGAGGAGAAATGGCACATCAGGAAGTAGAGGAGGAGAAATGGCACATCAGGAAGTGTGTTTGTGTGTGTGTGTGTGGGGGGGGTTGATTGTGCCCAAAAAACTCCACAAACAAAGTGGGGGACAATGGCATTATACACGGAACACCCTGTTCATCAACGAACACCCTAATCATCTACGGAACACCCTGCTCATCTACGGAACACCCTGCTCATCTACGGAACATCTTGATCATCTACCACATCTATGGAACACCCTGATCATCTACGGAACACCCTGCTCATCTACGGAACATCCTGATCATCTACGGAACACCCTGCTCATCTACGGAACATCTTGATCATCTACCACATCTACGAACACCCTGATCATCCACGGAACACCCTGCTCATATACGGAACACCCTGCTCATCTACGGAACACCCTGCTCATCTACGGAACATCTTGATCATCTACCACATCTACGGAACACCCTGATCATCTACGGAACACCCTGCTCATCTACGAAACACCCTGCTCATCTACCAGATCTTGTTAAAGTTCACTCTCAGATATGAGCTCTATGGAAGGGCTTGTACTGCGACACCTGGTGTCCATTTCAGTTATTGCCAGTTTGCAGTAGATTACAGCAGAGAAACTGCACGGCAGTACTGAGAGAAGCAGCCAGTGGAATGAAACGGAACTAGAGAGGCCGTCACACGTTTTCCTCTTAATAAGCAATAAGAGAAAGAGAGATTTGAGTACTTGTGTGTGTTGTGTTGTTTCATTGTTATTATGTGTGCAAGATGCCAATGAATCACTTCCTGGGTATCAGCCATCTCTGGTATGGTGTCCAGCAGTCAGTCTCAGAACAACTTGCTTATTTGTTTATTTATTTCTGCCCGTGTTTAGAGCGCTATATCTCCAACTTCACTCATACCTGTGAGCATATGGGGATTTGTGTCAGTCATGAGGGGTCCCTGCAGCGTTCCAGATAAATATACCACCCTCAGCGTTCCAGATAAATATATCACCGTCAGCGTTCCAGATAAATAATAATAATAAATATATCACCCTCAGCGTTCCAGATAAAAATATCACCCTCAGCATTCCAGATAAATAATAATAATAAATATATCACCCTCAGCGTTCCAGATAAATAATAATAATAAATATATCACCCTCAGGATGAATTCCAGTGGTGTAATGAGGGAATATGTTCGTACTGGTGACCCGTGTGTGTGAGCGCATCCTGCTGGTTGGTGTGTGTGTGTGTGTGTGCATAGGTGGTGAACATGAGTCTGCATATGTTTGTTTGTGTGTGTGTGTGTGCACGAGCGCAAGCGTGCATGTGCATGTGTGTGTGGGTTTGTGTGTGTGTGCATGTGTGTGTGGGTTTGTGCGGGTGTGCGTGCACGGGCGCTTGTCTGTGTGTGTGTGTGTGTGTGTGTGTCCACTCTGGCCGGTGTCACACATGTGGGCCAGTTGGCTGAGAGCCGCTCTGTCAGGGCCAGTTAGCGCCGGGCGGCTTCTCGCTGCCGCTGATTGAGGTGGACAGTAAGCTGCGAAGGTCGTGGAAATGAGATCCTGGCAGATTAGGAGCTTATCAGAACTATGCTAATGATGCTGAGCCCACCAACCCTCAGTGCATCCCCAATCAGCAGCCCCCATCCCTCTCTCGTCAGCCAATCACGGCTCTCAGATCCACCTTCATTGCACTGCTCCCTGAGCCCATGTCTCCCACGATTTCCTCCCCAAACCCTCATTTCCTGCTCAAACCCTCATTTCCTCCCCAAACCCTCATTTCCTCCTCAAACCCTCATTTCCTCCTCAAACCCAATTTAACTTTATTTCCTCCTCAAACCCACTTTAACTTTATTTACACGTTTAGCCTCTACAGCCCAACTAACTAACGGCCGGGGGAGTCCCTAGCCGAGCAGGATAGGTCATTAACACGCCCCCTTCCTGTGGTCATTAACACGCCCCCCTTCCTGTGGTCATTAACACGCCCCCCTTCCTGTGGTCATTAACACGCCCCCCTTCCTGTGGTCACCCTCTCAGGGTCTTAAAGGGAAAAGATTCAGGGAAAAGATACATCAGCAATTCCAAATCCTCTTACGATACTTTCACTACCAAAACAATACAGGGCAGTGTAAACATCTCTCTTATCACCGCTGGTGTGTGTGTGTGTGTGTATGTGTGTGTAAACATCTCTCTCATCGCCGCTGTTCAAACCTGAAGCCTCCTGTTTCTGAGCTCACACAATTCACTCTAAATAGCCTTTCATGCCTGACAACAAGTGGTGTGATGTGACGTCAGCATTAGATTAGTGCATTATGGTATGGAGGAGAGGTTAAACTAGATTAGTGCATTATGGTATGGAGGAGAGGTTAAACTAGATGCGCCCCAACGCCCCATAATCGCATCATTCCATAGCCTATTTTCGCAAGACTGTCAGGTTCAGGAAAAGGTGAAACTCTGTGACCTACACAAAAAATGTATTCATGTGTCTAGCTTCAATCAATCTTTTTTTACTCCCTCAGTAGATCTCACTCTAAATAAATTAGTATTCCACTGTGTGCTTCAATACCAACTTAGCACAACACCATAAACCCGACACAACTAACACACCAACTTAGCACAACACCATACACCCGACACAACTAACACACCAACTTAGCACAACACCATAAACCCGACACAACTAACAACTAACACCTAACACACCAACGCAACTAACACACCAACGCTGAGTCCAGCAAGCTGCTGCCACAGATCCTTCTCCTCCAGTGCTAATAAGCTTCGCCCTCAAGCTGTCAATCAAGAATACCAAGAATCATTTCGTTCTGGTATTCACAAATAGGCTAATGATTGATTCAACAAAAAACTTATCAAAGCAAAATCAAAATGTAGAAATGAAACATTTGATCTAAACATTTACTACGTTTACAAAAGCGTACTGAACATGTGTGTATTTTTATCACTATGAACAACCCTGTTCAGAGTTTGGATGTTACTCACTCTTTAACCTCCTCGTTTATCACTATGGTTGCCCTGGTGATTTGGATGTTACTCACTCTTTAACCTCCTCGTTTATCACTATGGTTGCCCTGGTGATTTGGATGTTACTCACTCTTTAACCTCCTCGTTTATCACTATGGTTGCCCTGGTGATTTGGATGTTACTCACTCTTTAACCTCCTCGTTGCTGAAGTCCAGGTAACGGTTGCTAACCCATTGGACTTCGAACCAGTCCCTGAAGTTGTTGTTGCCGCAGCAACGGAACTCGATCTGGGTCATGTCCAGGGTCCTCTTCATGAAGCAGCGTCCAGGCGTGTCTGTGTCCTTGTAGAACTTGATGCTGTAGCGCAGGCCCTCGGCCAGTGCGAAGTACAGCTGGAACTGCATGAGAAAGCAGAGCAGCGCCACCACGAACAGGAACACGTTGAAGCCGATGCAGCCCATCAGGTAGTTCTTCAGCATGGGCTTCCACTTGGCGAACTTGGTGGGGTCCAGCGAGTCGTGGCACACCTTGCCACCGAATGCGTTGATGCCGCAGGCCACCAGGCCGGCCAGGATCAGCAGGTTGGGCACGAAGTGGCTCTCGTTGTTGTCCATCATCTCGCTGCGTTTGCGCAGCTCGATCTTGAAGAAGAGCCCCATGCTGAAGACGAGGATGCCCGCCATGACGGACAGCCAGTAGAGGAGCCACAACCCCTGCGCCAGCTTCACCCGCTTGGCCAGGTCGAACTTCACGGGCATCAGCGCCATCTCTGCCCCCTACAGCCCTCTATCCACGCAACGCAAAGCAACACTGAAGGAACTCAAAAGCAGCGAGCGCCAACGTTTTCTTCGGCCTTCGCTGGTAATATTTGGTAGTTTTGCAGCAGTTAGAGGAGAACAACAAACCCAAGTGACCTTCAGTAAACGAGTCCACTGGCTTAGAGGTGCGTCAGTAATCCGCTCCAGAAGGGTGCTGCAACAGGTACCGCGTCGAGAGAGGCCCTCTGTCCAGCGCTGTCCAGCCGAGCCGCACACAAACCCATAGCGGCCGCTGGCCCAAGACCACACACACACACTCACACACACACTCGAGCCGAAGCAAACCCAGCGAGCCCCGAAAGTGGTACAGGACGCCGGGGGGCCGTGAGTACGTCCGTTCTCGCTGGACGCTGTTGTTGAGAGAGGAAGCGGGCGGGCGAGGAAGTGGCCGATTCAAGCGGCAGGTTTCAGTGCGTCATCCTAAAGCGCTAATCAGCCTGATCCCATTTGCAGCAGATGAGCTCGGACCCCTAATCCCCCCTCTCACCGTCTAATTGGCCACTTGTCCTGCACTACTTCCTCTCCCTCTATCTGCCTCTCACGTCTTCTCTCTCTCTCACTTGTTCTCTCTCTCTCACTTGTTCTCTCTCTCTCACTTGTTCTCTCTCACTCACTTCTTCTCTCTCTCTCACGTCTTCTCTCTCACTCACTTGTTCTCTCTCTCTCACATCTTCTCTCTCACTCACTTGTTCTCTCTCTCTCACATCTTCTCTCTCACTCACTTGTTCTCTCTCACATCTTCTCTCTCTCTCTCACTCACTTGTTCTCTCTCTCACATCTTCTCTCTCACTCACTTGTTCTCTCTCACTCACTTGTTCTCTCTCTCTCACGTCTTCTCTCTCTCTCACTTGTTTTCTCTCTCACACTTGTTCTCTCTCTCTCACCTTTTCTCTCTCTCTCTCTCTCTCTCTCTTATAATGCTCTTTCTCTCTTTCTTATGCTCTTTCTCTAACTATGTATCTTTCTTTTTCTGTCATTCTTTCTCTTTCTCTCTCAGTCCATCTGTCATTTTCTCTCTCCCTCTCTTCCCTCACTATGTTCTGCTCAGAGTGCATGGGGGCAGTGCAGAGTCAGGGGTCAAAGGTGAACGGCAGGTTAAGAGGGTTGGGGAAGTGTCACTGGGGGGTAAACACCTGATCTGGCCAACCAATCAACCTGTTCTGCCTCACCGTGTGTGTGTGTACCTAACCTAGTTGTGAAAAAAATCCTGGCACCTACTACAGGATACAAGACAAGTTGTTTCAGAAGTGATTGACGCTGTTGTCACCTATTGCACACAGACTGCTCATCTGGCTTTGCTTGGACCCTACACTGCCCCCAGGAGCAGAGCCCAGGTCATACACTGAGTAAGAATCTTGGTTGTGAGAATGTCACCAACATGATCCCGTTTCCCTGTAGTGTGTGTATTCAGTACAGAGTAGCTTGGCCTGACCGTGAACTGCCTGAGCACTGAAACAGTGTTGCACTGAGTAAGTGTTTTGCAGTGAGTTGTTGTTTCGTGTGGGTAGTAGCATTGTGAGCCCGGAGTGCTTCGCGTTTTGTGTGTCTGCTGCGTCTCACTTACGCAAAGCGCAACCTGTCTGATCGCCCCCTAAGAGTGTCTGCACCGAGCACAGAAAGGAAGTCAGCAAATAGTGCTGAGCGCTGGGGGCTGAGAGAGTGTCTGTGCCTCCAGTGATTTGATGAGATTGAGGTGGAGGCCAATATATGCCAGAAGCTTTAGGAGACTCTAAAGCCCACAGCTTGAACTGTGAGCCAGGACTGCTCCCAAGGAGAACATCAGCCATTTCCAGGAAACGGAGAGAGGTTGCCCTGTCTCACAGGAAACGGAGAGAGGTTGCCACACGCCACAGGCACACGAGCAGCTGCCATCTCGCGCGT
>NC_063206.1:647500-737500 GCF_017589495.1 Alosa alosa | reverse complement strand
AATATTCTGATGATTGGCAGACACAAGCATTCTGGATCCTGCTGATTTTCCTGCAGTTTGTCTGGTTTTACACAGTGCTGTGGTGGAGTTCCTCCCCTCGCCTCTCCTCCTCTCCTCTCCTCACCTACCCTCCCCTCTCCTCTCCTCTCCTCCTCTCCTCTCCTCTCCTCCCCTCCCCTTCCCTCCCCTCTCCTCTCCTCCTCTCTCCCCCTGCAGCCCCTCCCCCCTCTCCTCCCTCCCTCCTTTTCCTCCCTCCTCTCCTCCTCTCCTCCTCTCCTCCCTCCTCTCCTCTCCTCCTCCTCTCCTCTCCTCCTCTCCTCCTCTCCTCCCTCCTCTCCCTCCTCCTCTCCTCTCCTCCTCTCCTCCTCTCCTCTCTCCCTCCCCTCCCCTCCCCTCTCCCTCTCCTCTCCTCCTCTCCTCCCCTCGCCTCTCCTCCCCTCTCCTCCTCTCCTTTCCTCCCTCCTCTTCTCCTCTCCTCCTCTCCTCCCTCCTCTCCTCTCCTCTCCTCTCCTCTCCTCCTCTCCTCCTCTCCTCCCTCCTCTCCTCTTCTCTCCTCTCCTCTCCTCCCTCCTCCTCTCCTCTCCTCCCCTACCCTCCCCTCTCCTCTCGGGGAAAGAGCTGACGGAGCTTGTCACTAAACATCAGGCTTGTAAACAGAGAATTTGGCAGCAGTGTCACTTTGGATGGGGGATGAGTAAAGACTATAGACAGTAGAAGAAGAAGCTGCTGATGCCACTATGGGGAGTCCCTTTACACACTCCTGGCGAGAGAACATGCCACCGGCGAGACATAAGAAAAAGTTCATGAACTGCAGGTAGGGAACAGAGTATGTGTCACATACACACACACACGCACACGAGTAGTGTTGTGATCTTTGCAAACAACCGAAACCAGAGACAGGCGCAATATAAAGCCGAAAACCAAGTAGAGGGAGTAACACACAAACAAAAGAAACAAACAAAAAAGTTTATTTTCCCCAAAAGCACCACTAGATGGCACTGTGACTGTCTGTTCAACTATGTTCTACTGCCGGTTACTAAAGAACGGAAAAAGGTAGAAACAAACTTTTTTTCCTGATGAAAGAAGAGAGTCTCCTGCTGTAATTATTACGCTGGTAGCTGGTTTTAGTTGGTCTTTGCTGGTTTTCTTCCTGTTCTTGCTGGTCTTTGCTGATGTAGCTGGTTGGGCCACCAGTTGCTGGCGTGACCATCTGAGGAAGCTGGTCATGCTGGTTTGACCAGCCTGTCGTGTGGGATACAGCTGGTGCAAGATGGTCATGCTGGTGACCAGCCTGCCAAGCTTGACATTGTTGGTGTAAGATGGTCATGCTGGTTTGCTAGAATGACCAACATAAGCTGGCATGGCCAGTTAAACCAGCAGTGTAGACCAGCAATACCAGCTAAAATGACCAGCTTGAGGTGGTACAACAAGCAAAACCAGCCTAATTACCATCATAAGCTAGGTAAACCAGCTGAAGGTATGTTTTCACAAGAGTTTTGGGTCAACCATCATAAGGTGGTCAAACTAGCTGGTTAACAAGCTGGTCAACCAGCAAACCACCTTAAGCTGGTCAGGCTGTTTTTTTTTTCAGCAGGGTACTCTTTCTTTCGGTAGTTTTGATGTTTACATAGTCATAGAACTCACTGTTCTATGGGTCTTGTAAAATCAGTCAAAAGACTGTAAAACGCTTGGCAGTATGGGGCGCTCTGCACTGAAAATGGCTGACATTTTGCCACACAGCCTTTATCAACGTTCACAAACAATAAAAAGTAAAAAATGTGTTGTTCTGTTCTCAAATAACTTAGCTCTGCGCTTCATGGCTTGTTTGTTTTTTAATTAAATTAGGAGGAAATACTTGTACATCACAATGCACAAAATTATTTTGCATGTGGTGAACTTATAAGGGAGTGTGTGCGTGTGTGTGTGTGTGGGGGTGCTGTTTCACATCTGTACTACAAACTTGACTTTGACCCCAATGTCACTCAGCACTGTGTTGTGGAGGAGGAGTCATGCAAACAACAAAAGGTTTGATCACACACACCTACACACACACACGCACACACACATGCACTCTCACACACACACACCACACACACACACACAGTGGTGGAATAAAACACACACACACCCCACACACACAGTGGTGGAATAAAACACACACACACACACACACACAGTGGTGGAATAAAACACACATACACACACACACACACAGTGGTGACATGAAAATAGCTTCTGAGACATCCAGTCCTCTGTCTCATCCCCCCCATCAGTTTTATTAACCCAAGTTGAGAAATATGCTGAGGAGTGTGTGTGTGTGTGTGTGTGTGTGTGTGTGTGTGTGTGTGTGTGTGTGTGTGTGTGTGTGTGTGTGTGAGAGAGAGAGAAAGAGAGTCAGATAAAGAGAGAAACAAAAAAGCAGTTGTGTAGAAATCTCTGATTTGATGTGAAATGTAGTTTCTTCACAGGAACATTAAAACAAAACATGGTGGATTACACTGCACTGAATTGCAGACGCCTTTGTCCAAAGCGACTTAAAATGTATAAACATTGCATTATTAGTTTAAAGAGTTTTCATATTTACAAGAAAACATAAGCATACAAACCATAACTTTGTAAGATAATTTATTCAAGTGCAGGCAAGGTGAACAGATGAAGTTTTCCTCTTTGCTGACTTAAGTAGCTTTTTTACATAAAACAGTATGATCATGAGAAATGCAGTTGTACGAGTGTGTGTGTGTGTGTTTATAGGGGCAACTGATTGTGAGCATCTCAGTAGCCTGCAGTGCCCAGGTCACGCCTCTGTGAACCAAGAACCCTGTCAGTAAACAACACGATGGAAAACAAACATTGTCGTTGCAGGCAGTTGGGTAGTGCGCAGGGCACACAGCAGGTAGTTGGGTAGTGCGCAGGGCACACAGCAAGCTGGCGTGTATCTGGGACCAATAAAACCATAAAGCATGAACTCAAGTCACCGTGCTGTGGTGCCCTTCTGCTTTTGTTTGCTTTTGTTCATGTAAAGCACCATCATAGGCGTGCATACATAGACACTAGGTGGTGCTAAAGCACTATGAAGTTTTCCCTTTATCAACGAAAATGCCCTTTTGAAACTTTTTTTTTATTTTTTATTATTAATATTATTAAGATTTTACTGAGGTCAGTTTTGAAATGATCTTTTGAAAACCTGAGCCATTAAAAACGACTGAAACAATGCCCCGAAATGAGCCACCTCCTTGCGCACACCCGACCAGCCTATCTCTCTTCCTTTGTCACGTGAATTTCGCATGTCAGCGCAGGGGACACGCCAGATGCGCAACACCATAGCAAGTACAGTAAGCGTCTTCAGATAGCAGGCTGCTTCTCCCATGCCCCATCAGCCAGGTAACATACAGATCAAGCAAAATCTTACAGTTTGCCCTCTAAGCCCAACATGTAATAATTTTGTTGTGCAGCTGATAAACTAGTTAGATGAAGCTAGATAAAGTTTTACGCTGTAGCCCAAATCAATGACAGATAACGTGACGACCACATACAAATAATTTCGATTTTGCAAATTTATGTGTTAAAAAGAACATTTTCTGTTGTATATGTTTTGTTATGCAACTTGTATTAACACATTCATTTGTGACAGAAGAAACGGGAAGTTCCCCATTACCTGTGAAAAATGCCCATCTGCATTCATGCAATGACAACCGTCAGTAGCCCACTATAACTCCTTCTCGTACTGTTTGGTCTCTTTATTGTCTTACAGATTAAGTAAAATCGTACAGTTTGCCCTCTAAGCCCAACATGTAATCATTTTGTTGTGCAGTAAAATGTCTCATACAGCATCAAACAACTAAGCATTTTTAGCCGACTAGTCATCTGATAAAGTTTTACGCTGTAGCCCAGTCAATGACAGATAACGTGAGAATGACGACAAAGGCTACAAATAATTTCGGTAGAGTTTGCAATTGCAAATCTGTGTTAAGACGAACGTTTTCTGTTGTATAGGTTTTGTTAGGCAACATAAATTAACACATTTTGGTCTCTTTATTGTCTTAATTGTATATTGATTTACTAATTGCAGCACAAGTTAGATTTCATTCAACATGTGCGTGTAATTTTTTTTATAATTAAGTGTTCCGTCGCTAAAAGTGCCCCCCCTCCTGAGCACCTGCCCCCCAAAATGTCTGTGCATGCCACTGTAAAGCACATTGAATCGCTGCTGAAAGAACCAGCTTATGCTGGTTAGCTGGTCTTTGCTGGTTTTCTTCCAGCTCTTGCTGGATATGCTGGTGTGACCATCTGAGGAAGCTGGTCATGCTGGTTTGACCAGCCTGTCGTGTGGGATACAGCTGGTGCAAGATGGTCATGGTGACCAGCCTGTCAAGCTTGACAAGGTCATGCTGGTTTGCTAGAATGACCAACATAAGATGGCATGGCCAGTTAAACCAGCAGTGTAGACCAGCAATACCAGCTAAAATGACCAGCTTGAGGTGGTACGACAAGCAAAACCAGCCTAATTACCATCATAAGCTGGGTAAACCAGCTGAAGGTATGTTTTCACAAGAGTTTTTCTGGTCTAGCAGGTCAACCATCATAGGGTGGTCAAACAAGCTGATCAACCAGCAAACCACCTTAAGCTGGCCAGGCTGTTTTTTTTCAGCAGGGCTGTGTATGAAATGCGCTATAAAAATAGACTTGAATCTTTTTTTGTTCAGGCCTCAGTTGGGAAGGTCGTGGCCCACTGGTTAGGGCTTCGGGCTTGGAACCGGAGGGTTGCCGGTTCGATCCCTGACCAGTGGGAACGGCTGAAGTGCCCTTGAGCAAGGCACCTAACCCCTCAAGGCTCCCCGAGCGCCGCTGTAGCAAGGCAGCTCACTGCGTCGGGGTGTATTCACCTCACTATGTGTTCACTAATTCATGGATGGGATAAATACGGAGACCAAATTCCTTGTATACGCAAGTATAGTTTCATGTCTTAACATATTCCTCACCAGGGTTGTGCACAATCATGAATGTTACCTTAGCTTGTTGTGAGAAGCATTTTCTTTCCAAATGGTGGTTGTGGGGTAAGATGAGCAACCAGGGCTGGGCTAAGTTGAGCCAGCACACTCGTACTTGTATTGCATCTGTAAGATTTTTAAGTTTGCCTTGTTTTTGTGACCTCATTCTAAATAGTTCCTTAGTGTTGCAAAGAGCTACAGAGCGCAGGCAGCAAATTAATCTGATTTATTTAAATGAATTAAATGGGCGAATTCAAAGGTAAACAGGCAACCAAAGTTAGATGCCTAAACCTGTCTTGGCAAAATTGCTCATCTTACCCCATTCTCCCCTCGCAACATAGTGGCCACAGGCTTTAGGAGGGGCAGAGAGACGTTGAGACAAGATAATTCAACTAGTATGAGTATATATAACTAGTATGAGTATATATAACTAGTATGAGTATATATGGGGGCGGTGGTAGTGTAGTGGTTAAGGAGCTGGGCTAGCGTACAGTAGCCTGTAGGGTGGTGGTAGTGTAGTGGATAAGGAGCTGGGCTAGCGTGCAGTAGCCTGTAGGGTGGTGGTAGTGTAGTGGATAAGGAGCTGGGCTAGCGTGCAGTAGCCTGTAGGGTGGTGGTAGTGTAGTGGTTAAGGAGCTGGGCTAGCGTGCAGTAGATGGTAGTGTAGTGGTTAAGGAGCTGGGCTAGCGTGCAGTAGCCTGAAAGTTGTCGGTTCAATTCCCAGCTTCCACCGTTGTGCCCTTGAGCAAGGCACTTAACCCCAAGTTGCTCCGGGGACAATGTGATCCCTTGTAATATAGCTGACATATGTAAGTCACTTTGGTCAAGAAGTGTCTGCTAAATGTAATGTAATGTAATGTAATATATAACTAGTATGAGTATATATAAGTATAAGTATATATAACTAGTATAAGTATATATAACTAGTATAAGTATATATAACTAGTATAAGTATATATCAGTAGTATGAGTATATATCAGTAGTATGAGTATATATAACTAGTATGAGTATATATAACTAGTATGAGTATATATCAGTAGTATAAGTATATATTAGTAGTATAAGTATATATAACTAGTATAAGTATATATCAGTAGTATGAGTATATATAACTAGTATAAGTATATATCAATAGTATAAGTATATATCAGTAGTATAAGTATATATAACTAGTATAAGTATATATAACTAGTATAAGTATATATCAGTAGTATAAGTATATATCAGTAGTATGAGTATATATCAGTAGTATAAGTATATATAACTAGTATGAGTATATATAACTAGTATAAGTATATATCAGTAGTATGAGTATATATCAGTAGTATAAGTATATATCAGTAGTATGAGTATATATCAGTAGTATATATCAGTAGTATGAGTATATATCAGTAGTATGAGTATATATAACTAGTATTAGTATATATCAGTAGTATGAGTATATATCAGTAGTATGAGTATATATAACTAGTATTAGAATATATCAGTAGTATAAGTATATATAACTAGTATGAGTATATATCAGTAGTATGAGTATATATAACTAGTATGAGTATATATCAGTAGTATGAGTATATATCAGTAGTATGAGTATATATCAGTAGTATAAGTATATACAACTAGTATGAGTATATATAACTAGTATAAGTATATATCAGTAGTATGAGTATATATTAGTATATATAACTAGTATGAGTATATATGAGTATATATAACTAGTATGAGTATATATGAGTATATATAACTAGTATAAGTATATATCAGTAGTATGAGTATATATATAACTAGTATGAGTATATATAACTAGTATAAGTATATATAACTATTATTAGTATATATCAGTAGTATGAGTATATATAACTAGTATGAGTATATATCAGTAGTATGAGTATATATAGCTAGTATGAGTATATATCAGTAGTATGAGTATATATAACTAGTATGAGTATATATAACTAGTATGAATATATATAACTAGTATGAGTATATATCAGTAGTATGAGTATATATAACTAGTATGAGTATATATAACTAGTATGAGTATGAGTATATATAACTAGTATGAGTATATATCAGTAGTATGAGTATATATCAGTAGTATGAGTATATATAACTAGTATGAGTATATATCAGTATAAGAGCATTTCAATTGTGGAGACGTAACAGACGTAAACAGTTATTATACAGAAATGAATTCTCAGTGATATCGCGTGCGTGCGTGCGTGCGTGCGTGCGTGCGTGTGTGTGTGTGCGTGTGCGTGTGTGTGTGTGTGTGTGTTATCGGTTAAATAACAGTCATAAATGAGACCTTGTGGTGTGTAAGTTGAGATCATGAAGACAGATATAAACAGGCTTGTGGTCAGGAGCGACACACTAGTGAATGGTTAACTATAGTCCCTGATTCAGCCCTCAGCTGGCTGGGTCCAATAAATTGCACAGGACTGAAGACAGGCTTGAAGAGGAGAGGAGAGGAGAGGAGGAGAGGAGGAGGAGAGGAGAGGGGAGGAGAGGAGGAGAGGAGGAGAGAGATGGGAGGTGGGGAGAGGAGAGGAGGAGAGATGGTGGGAAGAGGAGAGGAGAGGAGGAGAGGAGAGGAGGGGAGGAGAGGAGAGGAGGAGAGGGGAGAGGAGGGGATGCCTGAAGACAGGCTTTGAAGAGGAGAGGAGAGGAGAGGAGAGAGATGGGAGGTGGGGAGAGGAGAGGAGAAGAGGGGAGAGGAGGGGATGCCTGAAGACAGGCTTGAAGAGGAGAGGAGGAGAGGAGGAGAGAGATGGGAGGTGGGGAGAGGAGAGGAGGAGAGGGGAGAGGAGGGGAGAGGAGAGGAGGAGAGAGATGGGAGGTGGGGAGAGGAGAGGAGAGGAGAGGAGGAGGAGAGGAGGGAGGAGAGGAGGAGAGATGGGAGGGGGGGGAGAGGAGGGAGGAGGAGGGAGGGGGGGAGGGAGGAGGAGAGGAGAGGAGAGGAGGAGAGAGATGGGAGGTGGGGAGAGGAGAGGAGGAGAGAGATGGTGGGGAGAGGAGAGGAGAGGAGAGGGAGGAGGAGGGAGGGGGAGGAGAGGAGGGAGGAGAGGAGGAGAGGGGAGAGGAGGGGATGCCTGAAGACAGGCTTGGAGAGTGTGTGAGAGATGCTGCTAGAAATTGTGGGACCTATGAAACAAAATTCAGATTTGACAGCTCAGTGGTGAAGTGTTCAGAAATGTAAAGAAGCTACTGGCAGGGACGGATCATGGCTTGTGCCAAGTGTGCACGTGCACAGGGGCCCTCAGCCAATGGGGGCCCTCCGGGATAAAAAAAAAAAAATTGCCATGAATTTAGGCTAGATTATGCCCGGTGCTTCTGTCTGTTAATTTGCGGCACAACTGGAATGGTATTATGGAACCGTGACGAAAAGAAAAATAAACTAAATGTTTTCTGATCAATAAATACTTCTTAATTCATAAAATATAGAGGCATAACATTAGGTGGAAGTGGTAGGCTATGAGTGCTCATTCAATGTGTTTCGCGAAAAAGTGAAACTGACCCACTAAATTAGGGTGAATGAAGTGGATTCCTGCAATGTTCATGAAAACAGCATAGCGAGTGGATAGCCTAATAAATCGCGACTTGTTGTGGGCCTAACAGTATTTATATCGTAGCAAATAGCCTATGGCGATGCCGATGACAGATAGGCCTACACTTATTTCACTCGTCTCGCTGGGTGGCTGCATAATGTTAGCAAAGAAATTAATTAGGAGATGATCTGCATCTCCATTTACCAACAGCTATAGTTTTGCTAACATCTCCACTGTTAACGTGAAATATGTCTCCATGCATGTAGTGTCAAGCAGCAGTGAAGTGAAAACTTATCATGCAGGTAGCCAATGTTCCACGTCACCTGAGTCAGACAGAAAAGCGGGCCCTGCTTGCTCTGTTAAAGTTTGTATGCCCCTTCCAAACTCGCGTTAAAGGGTATATTTAACAGCCAGAATTTCTAAATTTTCCCGGAGACACCCCCGACACCCGTAATATGATCAGCACCACCTCTCACAAAAAATACTATCAGCGTCCCCCACTACGGTCCGTCCAGATATGACAACTGTGTCAGTCCGTTTAGTGAAAAATGCTTGTCCCTTGGTCAGGGGAAAGGGCCTTTTTGATATTGTGCACAGGGGCCCATATTTGTTTAATCTGTCCCTGGCTACTGGGACATCCCCTCCCCCATGAGCCTGTTAAAACCAAGACAAATATGAGATATCAAAACAACCCTCTCACATACCGGCCCTCATTTATCAACCGAGTGAAACCAGTGCAGATCTGCGGGCAGGAATCATGTCACAACAGGACTCACGAGGGATTCAGGAAACGTTCACAATACTCCACTTCCAGCGTAAGAATGAGCGTGTGTTGGCTGTGTTGAAAACAAGCAAGATTTACATAGTACCACACCAACATATATGCTCATTTTGGAGGCCTCGTTCCCAGAATCTACAACATTGCACTTTTCTGCTTTTTTGCACTTCTGGTTAGAGGCAAACTGCATTTTGTTGCATTGTATTTGTAGGCTACTCTACAGAATGACAATAAAGTTGAATCTAATTATAGTGGATGGAATCCACTATCTTGAAATCTCCTGGCTTCTTCTTATTATTATACTGTAGTGGATGGAATAGAAATGGCCAGTTTTCCCGCTTTCTTGACTGTTCTCTTCTGGGCGTGTTCCGCACCTCAATTAGTATTAGATTAGATTAGTATTAGATTAGATTAATATTAGATTAGATTAGTATCAGATTAGATTAGTATCAGATTAGATTGGTATTAGATTTAGTAAAATGAGTACATATTCTTCTGGGCCCGTATTCACAAAGAATTTTAAGGCTAAAGGTAGCTCCTAACTGGTGAATTTAGGAGAAACTCCCAAAAATAATAGCCGTGTCACTCGCAACTTTAGGACTCCTAATTTTTTGGACTATGAGTAATTCACAAAGCATTTTTACACTAAAAGTAGCACCTAATGCCCTCCTTACACTGAAAGACTGCAAAGATTACAGTCAAGATTACACTACAGTCTCAGAGTTGAGAGAGAGTTGAGTCACAGACTAGTCACAGACTATGATTTTGCAACAACTAGGGATCATGTAATTTTTTTATCATGTGTGTGTGTGTGTGTGTGTGTGTGTGGTTTGTTGTTTGACTTAGTCGTTGACATAGGGTAGGAGTCATGGTAACAATAATGTTGCGGTTAGGTTTTGACATCTCAGTGGTGAAAGTCTTACGTAATGTAAAGAAGTTACTGGGACACCTCTCCCCCATGAGCCTGTTCAAACCAAGGTGAGAAATATGCTGAGGAATGTGTGAGACATCAGTGTATGTGTGTGTATGTGTCTCACCAAGGTGAGAAATATGCTGAGGAATGTGTGAGACATCAGTGTATGTGTGTGACATCAGACCCATTAGGATACACCTGAGTCAATGTGTTTACACACTCTCTTCCTCTCTCACTCTGTGTGTGTGTGTGTGTGTGTGTGTCTCCGTGGCTACACAACACCACAGGTGGCTACACAACACATCAGGTGGCTACACAACACCACAGCTACACAACACCACAGCTACACGACACCACAGGTGGCTACACAACACAACAGGTGGCTACACAACACCACAGCTACACAACACAACAGGTGACTACATGCTGCTCTCCTGTAGAAATGCAGACTGATAACAACCAAATGACAACACAGGATGATCTGATGTTGCAGTTTGCTCACACAGAGGATGCTAACTACAAGACAACTTTTTATTTATTGATAGGCATGACCAGGTCAGACACTTCTGGATTTAAAACTGAAATAATAACTGTGATGTCCCATTAAGCGAAATCATCATTGGGCACTAGGCAGTATCCTCTTCCTAAGCAGCAATAACTACAACCACCTTGTTTAAGCACAAATAATGCAAACAATAAAAGGTATATCCTCTGCAATAACCTTGTTTAAGTACAAATAACACAAACAACACACATTCACAAACAGTAGCCTAATTATCTTGAGCACTGGTTTTTCAGGTTCAGTTAAGGCGAAAAGACACCCTGTGTCACTTTCTTAAACTTGTTTGTGTGTGTGCGGGTAAACTTGTTTGTTTGTTTGTGTGTGTGTGTGTGTGTGTGTGTGTGGGTAAGAGAGAGAGAGTTGTAATTTGGGAAACACCAGAATTAAGTCACCCCCGAGAATGGAACATTTGGTTTGAACCACCAGGTGCGCCACAACATGGCTGATACAACACTGAAAACAGATACCGTCAAATAATGCCAGAGGTGGTTTATGCAAGAGCAATAAATTCATTTTCAGTGATCTCTGTAAACTAAGACGTAGTGGTGCATAATAGAGAAAAATTAACACAACATTTTATTATCTTTTCCTTTCTGTGCGGCTCAGTAGCACACAGTGTGAACGCTCAGGCTGACCACTGCAGCTGTGGTTAAATGGCCCACATCTAACTGAAACAGCATGATACCACTAGACTAGATGACACTGGTATTAGTTTTAAGAGAAGAGAAAGTATGCTAATACAAAACAAAGTCAATTACACAATATCAGAATATTTTTTATTGCCAAGTTGCAATATGCATTGCTCCCGAAAAATTTACACTTTCATGTTTTCATGGCCTTCTAAACAAATGTTGTTGTCTCCTTGGCCAGGAGCCAGGTCCACTCCTAGGCCAGGAGCCAGGTCCACTCCTAGGCCAGGAGCCAGGTCCACTCCTCAGGATGTTTATTGCTCCTTTTTGTTCACTATTATTTCCTATTATCTTATAGCTTGGACAAGTTGATAATGACCACCCCCAACTCGGCCCCGTTTCATCTCAGGTGCCCAAAAACACCCTTTTTGGGAAAAGCTTTTGGCGGAATGATGTAATTGTGAATATTAAGATACTGCAGTTACATACATAGTCATACTGTATTACCCTCAAATTCTGTATTCTGACACATAGGGGAAAGTAACAAAAAAGATTCTGGGGATTGCTGCCTTTTTTCTGTCAAATATCACCGTCAACATACCCCGAAAAAACAAAAAAATGTCTGTCCGCCTGACAAATTGGCAATATCACACAGACCTTACTGCCCTGTAACTGACCCTAGGCAGATGGGTCAGCCCTTGAGTCGTGGATCTGCTCGAGGTTTCTTCCTATATGTATCTCCAATTCTAGGGAGTTTTTCCCCTGTTCCCCTGTTACCCTGTTCCCCTGTTCCCCTGTTCCCATGTTCCCCTGTTACCATGTTCCCCTGTTCCCATGTTCCCCTGTTCCCCTGTTACCCTGTTACCCTGTTACCCTGTTCCCCTTCTTTTCTTTTCTTCTCTTTTATTTTCTCTGATTGTTTAACACTCTGTAAAGCGCCATGACACATGTGTAATGTTTTGGCACTCTATAAGTACAATTAAATTGAAATTGAATTAAGAGACAGCTGGATAAAGCCTGTTCTGTAATGTCAAATATTCTGATGATTGGCAGACACAAGCATTCTGAATCCTGCTGATTTTCCTGCAGTTTGTCTGGTTTTACACAGTGCTGTGGTGGACAGCTGGAGTTCTCTCTCCTCTTCTCCCCTCCTCTCCTCCTCTTCTCTCCTCCCCTACTCTCCCCTCTCCTCCTCTCCTCCCTTACTCTCTCCTCTTCTCTCCTCCCATCTCTCTCCTCTCCTCTCCAAGCCGGTCTTCAGTCCTGCAGTGTGCAATCGGGGCTGAATCAGGGACCATAGTCATCCATGTCATTCATTAGTACATCTCTCCTGACCATGAGCCTGTTTAGGTCTGTTTATATTTATGTGTTTATGATCTCAACTTATTTACTAACTCTCTTCCTCATTCCGTATTCCTCCTCATCCCTCCAACATCAGTTGTGCTGCTTGACAGTTCTACCCTCTGCACACTGTAGGAGTTTGAGTCGTGTCATGTCTGTACCTGTACAACAGGTTTCTCTCCCTCCTGGAGGAAGTGACCATGCAAAGCCACACACATGCAGGGCCAGAATGTGCTCAGGGATGGACTAGGACTAAAAAAAGGCCCTGGACTTTCTTCCTAATAGGCCCACTACCATACACAGTACACACACACACACACACACACACACACACACACATACTGTACACACACACACACACACACACACACAAACACACACATACACACACCCTTGCTGTCTCATATTATTTGCCAGTCAAGGTATCACATTCAAAAATAGGTGGTCACATTTTACAAAAATATTAATTATTGATTGGGTGCTGCTGGAGAATTTGGGCCCAATGTCATAAAATACTTTTGGGCCTTGGAAATTTATTTTGGAAAATTAAATGAGGACTTCTGGTGAATTTTGTGGAAACTAATTGATAAATTGACTTAAAATATATTATATTGTAATATCTAGCCTATAAAAACCTACACAGGTTGTTATATTCAACTAATTTTAAGCAAGTCTATTGGGAGTTTGATCTCATCACATACTACATCAAGCAAGTAAGCCTAGCTCCTGAGCAAGCTTTGAATAATGTAAAGGTCACACCTGTTAGAAAAAAATTAAATCTGATAAACCTTATCTTATAGCCTAAACAAAACAACACTGTCAGGCCTATGTTTTACCTCTAGTCTGTAGGTAAGGCTCACTGCAAATAACCCCAGAGAGAGTAATGATCCACCTTCTGTCAAGGTCCCCCCTAAGGTCAAAGGTCATATCAAGAATGTGCTGATTCGGGGGGGGCGGTGGGCGTTACCTTCCAGATCATTGTTGATCACGTGAGGTAGGTGTATCTTATGACATCATGATGGGAGGTCTTACTTTCTGCAGGCGTGTCTTATGACGTCGCGCAAAGGGGAACTTTTGGACGTCTGGAACTTTTAGATTTAGAGAACATTTAGATGTTTAGACTTTTTTTAAAATGTATAAAAGAAGTAATACTTTTTTTAAAATGTATTATTGAAAAATAAAAAGAAATTAAAATAAAAGTCTGTAAAGCACAACCTGAGTGTGAGAGGCAACAGTGTTGAACAGAATTTTTGAGAATAAAAGGAGCAGATACAATCAGGCCTGGGCAACCCTTTTAAAATTCTCTTTTAAGCCTTATGGTATAGGATTGAAAGTTCAAGCACAGCAGGGGGTAGGAGTTGCACATGTATTGCACAAGTATGTTGCAAACGCGAGCATTCCTTAAGCATTAAGACACGCTGAGTCATCAAGGACGAGGGATCGTAAACACAGAGAGAATAAAAGGAGCAGATACAATCAGGCATGGGCAGCCCTTTTAAAATTCTCTTTTAAAGGGGTGGTTCAGGATTTTGGACATAAGACCTTATTTCCAAGTAAGCAAGTGTGATATTTATCAGTGGAGACCGTTTTCAGCACGTTTCATCCAGTCCTTCTAATTGCAGAGTTCGCAGGTGCTAGGCTAGCGCAAGTCAACGGTATGTGCTAGCCTGCCACTAAAGACAGTCTTACCCACTCCAACGAGTTAGGAGGAAAAGAGAGATGGTGTAATATCGTTTTAGGAAAACGACTTTTTATTTTCAATTGGGGCAACTGAGTCTGTAGACCTATTCACCCCTTGCGAGTGACGTCACGTTTTGTTCGCGCCACAGCAAAATAGCCTTGTGGACGGCAAGAAATACCTAATCAAATCAATGGGTTGTAATGGGACATATCGCATACAGGGAGAGATTATAGTGAGATTTAACCGTAGTAATGCCCCTTCCACCACTGTTGGCTTATTGTTTGGAATACAACAACATCCCATGTTCTTGCATAGATATATTTTGGTTTGTTTTCTTTGTGTTTCGGGAGTATTTCTAAACCACAATTGCATGCTTATCTCCTCAGTGTATGAAGTACAGCAGCGGTTGCTATAGCAACCATAGACTCTGAACAGGATGGCAGATAGCACTTAGGCAAAGTCTTTGGCAAGATCTGAATGTAAACAGATAATACCGTTCGTTTTTTTTTTAATTTCCTATTTCTTTCAATTCTTTTAACTTAAGACATGTAAGAAGTAAAAGTTTATTCGCTGGGCAACGCACAAACTGACGAAGTTACATTAGCCCCTAGCACTATGAGCTACGATAAACGTTAGCTAGAATAGCTAGCTTCTAAGTGTGGCAGCTAGTTATTATTTCATGTTCTGATATGACATTCTTAACGTTTTGACTATGTTACAACTGATAAAAGCAAGACAAATAAAGTAACCAAATCGCTTTGCAATATTTTAGTCCAGAAATACTTATGGGTGTTCATTTACCATAATGTTAATTACAGTAGCCTAACGTAACGTTATCTCCCTTGCTGTTACCACCAGTTTTAATAACTTTACATTTGCATCATCATGACCCATTTCATCTAACAACACCACTGGCATCTTCTTTGACTATCAGACCCCAAACAGCAATACTTTGAACTACAAAGATGTTATAGTAATGGTGTTCAGTTCATCATAATTTTTATGACATAATGTAATTTGCCGTCCGTCTCCCATCATTTTGCCGTCCAGCATGGAGCCGTCACGTGACTTAAGTCACGTGTCTGCAAGGGGTGAATAGTCTACTGCGACGGGACAGATCGAGGGGTCTCCTCCGGACAACGCTATCATTCTGAGATCTTACGACTTTAAAACGTGTCAAGGGATCATCGGTAACTGTTTGAAAGGTAAAACGGAGGGAGAAGAGAGTATCTCTGCGGTGTGGTGCTCTGTACCTACAAATGATGAGAACGTGTCTATCAGGTGTATCAGGAGAAGAGAGTATCTCTGCGGTGTGGTGCTCTGTACCTACAAATGATGAGAACGTGTCTATCAGGTGTATCAGGAGAAGAGAGTATCTCTGCGGTGTGGTGCTCTGTACCTACAAATGATGAGAACGTGTATATCAGGTGTTTTTGTTGCCTGAAAAATGAAGCTCCGCTGTCTTTCTTTACTCTCTCTCGTCAAGTGGGTGAGGATGAGGAAAAGGCTACAGTGTAAATTGTGATTAGTTCACTTTACTTAAAAAACTGTGAAAACCTGTTGCCTTAGAAAAAGTAAGTAAATTAACTTGGTAAAGTTGTTGTTACTCACACACTCACAAACACACACACACACACATATGTACATGTATATAGACACACACACACATTCAACAAAATGTAGTCATTCAAACTAACTTGAGCTTCAAACTAACTTGCTTGCTTACTTAAAGATTATTAAGTAATTATTCCGGTTGTTAATACAACTTATATAGCACATTAACTTCCACAACTTTGCATCGACATAGAATGTAATGCTAAACTGTTTTCATTCAAATAATGACAATATTTACCACAAACATTACAGAGTGTGCACCCTGCATGTATGAAACTCAGGCTTTTAATACACATTTTTTGTTTGTGCAGAAGGTGATGTTGGAGTAAGGGGTTGCATGAGAAATGTATGTTAGATTGTGTAAAAGACCCATAGGGTTTATAGGCGTATAAAGGCCTGCATCTGCATAATGTAGGAGGTCAAACATCAGTCTATATGACGATTTTTCCGATTTTTCATAAAGCCAGATTGTATTTGAGTATATAGGCCTACTGTAGACATATCAGCATCACTACTTTAACTAAAGCAAACATTTTATATTCAACAGTTAATATTGAGATTGGATGTCAGTTGTCAATAAAAGACTGCGTCGTTACATTCCTTGTGTCACTGATTCCTTGTGTCATTGTCTTTTGCCTCACACATTCTTTATACATACATAGCACCGAACCCTTATTATAGCCCCAAAATGAACACGGAATTCTACTAAACATAGCATTCTACCTTGTTTTGAAGGGGACTGGTTGTTTTGAATGGTCTGGCACTTGCCTAAAGCTAGCCTCTAGTGTGAATTTGATGAGGTTTCACGTGTACTCTTCAGTTTTGTTCCAAAACTTATACCACTCAAGTCAATAGCTTCTTGCTTAACAACTTTGTTATTGTACCAAAAGTTAAATAATCCTAAGCACTGAGATAAACATTTTTCAAGGAATATAAGGTACAATTAAGCAATATCATTATTAAAAGTACCCATCCCCATATCATCAAATATAAAAAATAAAGTCATTACCAGTAGGAATTATGCATCCCTGACATCATCTTAAACCATCATCTAGTACCCCTACTCATGCTAATTCATAATAATACATTGTATTGTTCTGAAAACTGGATTGTAAACTGTATGTAAGCCAGCTTTCACAAATATTAGCTATCATTTTCCTAACTAGCAGTGTTAGCTCATAGATATGAGCATAGACTAACATGGTAAGCCAAACATATGCTTAATTCAAAAAGGATGGTAACGCTATAACATTAGTGTTGGTGAAAGAAGCCTGGTATGTGGATGCATGCAGTAAGCATGATCAGGGCTGTACGCTAACTTTTTTTTGTAAGTAACACCGTGCTACAGAGGTTAAAAGTTTTGTAGCACCAGCCATAAATTCTGTTTCATCGGAATAAAACCTCTAAAATCTCTAAAAACAATCACAAGTAGAGCAGTTCATCACAGTTCATCAATTGTGGTTAAGATCTAGGTCTACTGCAACTGGATTGATCAAAGGTCATGTAGTTGTAAACATCTCACCCGGCTACATTGTGTTTGAGAAGAGCAAAATCTATCAGCATGGTATATATATGCCATGCTATTTTGTTGTTGAATTTATAAAAAAACAAAAAAATAATCCCTGTCAGTTCGATGCAGTTCGACTTTTCAATGGGTATCAGAAAGAGAGGTCATGCTACTCGTCTTCAGTGTCCCACCTGCGAGACGGTTATCCCCCCTCCCCCTCCCCCACCCCCCAACATTCTAAACCAATTGTATGCACCGTATTGCTATGTAGCATGGTAATGGTATACACCATAGGTTCTCAAAGTGCGGCCCGGGGGCCAATGGCAGCCCGCGGAAACATTTCTGGCGGCCCACGATAGCATCTAATAACATCTGTAAAACTGTTAAAACTGTACAACTGCACTGTGTGCTTTGAAAAGAATGAATATCCGTTTAGTGGTGTTTTGTGGCCGTCAGGTTTTCCTGTGGTGCTTTGATAGCTAGAATTAGCCCTGAATAAGGCCTATGCTGATAAGAAGCAAGGCACACTGAGACTGTTTGTTCTAAATAAATTTGTACTTGAAATGGACTGCAACCAGAACTGTTATATCCCAAATTTGTCTGTTGAGGGTAGAGAACCCCAGGGATTGTGTGTGCATTGCAATTTTTCTTAAGATTTTCACAAGTTTTCCAGGTTTAGCTTCAGTTATGAATTAAAATGTGTTTAATGCTATACATATAAACTGTAGAGATGCAACCTGCTCATTAAAATCATTACAAATGGGGTTTAATGCAATACATATAAACTGTAGAGATGCAACCTGCTCATTAAAATCATTACAAATGGGGTTTAATGCAATACATATAAACTGTAGAGATGCAACCTGCTCATTAAAATCATTACAAATGGGGTTTAATGCAATACATATAAACTGTAGAGATGCAACCTGCTCATTAAAATCATTACAAATGGGGTTTAATGCTATACATATAAACTGTAGAGATGCAACCTGCTCATTAAAATCATTACAAATGGGGTTTAATGCTATACATATAAACTGTAGAGATGCAACCTGCTCATTAAAATCATTACAAATGGGGTTTAATGCAATACATATAAACTGTAGAGATGCAACCCGCTCATTAAAATCATTACAAATGGGGTTTAATGCAATACATATAAACTGTAGAGATGCAACCCGCTCATTAAAATCATTACAAATGGGGATTAATGCTATACATATAAACTGTAGAGATGCAACCCGCTCATTAAAATCATTACAAATGGGGTTTAATGCTATACATATAAACTGTAGAGATGCAACCCGCTCATTAAAATCATTACAAATGGGGTTTAATGCTATACATATAAACTGTAGAGATGCAACCCGCTCATTAAAATCATTACAAATGGGGTTTAATGCTATACATATAAACTGTAGAGATGCAACCCGCCATTAAAATCATTACAAATGGGGTTTAATGCTATACATATAAACTGTAGAGATGCAACCCTCATTAAAAATCATTAAAATCATTACAAATGGGGTTTAATGCTATACATATAAACTGTAGAGATGCAACCTGCTCATTAAAAATCATTACAAATGGGGTTTAATGCTATACATATAAACTGTAGAGATGCAAATGGGGTTTTTTCCAGGTTTTTTTTTTTTTTTTCCCCCCCGCCCCTTTGGTGGCCCTCAGGTCAACGTTGGGTTCCTGAATTGGCCCTCAGCTCAATGTTGGGTTCCTGAATTGGCCCTCAGCTCAATGTTGGGTTCCTGAATTGGCCCTCAGTTAATGTTGGGTTCCTGAATTGGCCCTCACCAATCAAAACTTTGAGAACCCCTGGTATACACCATTTGAAAGCTTGGACTCCAAACATGACAACTTTTTTCATGTACAATCTGTATAGTGCTTTACATTGTCAGATTAATCTTACTATGTCTCACTTACATTTCATCAAAAATGCCCCCCTTCCCCTCTATCACCTTTGGTGCTTCCCTATCTTCTAGCTGCAGTGTATATCCTTAGCAATAAGTAGATTCAGCATATTGGGTCTTGACATATTCACAGGAATCCATAGAAATGGAATCTTCATGCTGTTCTATCCAATATTCGATGTGCAGATGTATAGTCCATCTTATACACACCCATTGAAGCAACAAAGAAAATAGAACAAAATGACACTTTTGTGTAATTATTCCATATTTTATGTAGTCATTCTATATCAGAAACCCTGACATACAATTCAAATAGTCTACAAGAAACTTCAGAGTGTTATCTTTCATTTGAGACCAAGATTATGCTTCTACACAAAAGGGGTTCATATGCATGTAAGCATTTGATTATCAGTATGCATTTTGGATAACCAATAGTCCTATGGGGAGTTTCCATAGGGCATTTTACGAAACGCACGAGCATATCTTGGCAAATAATGGTCTAAAGTACCCATTTTCATTCTATATTGATCTACTGTTGCACACTGCTTCACAAGACCTGGTGCTAGGGCACTGCTTCACAGGGTGCTGGTGCTAAGTCGTATCAAGTCACCTAGAGGGCTGAAATGTGGTCAGTTCAGAGATGCTTGTAATCCGACAGAAAGAAAAATCTATATTCTAGCCTTTGTAACTCTGTGTCAGTACAGTTATTCTGATTGTTTCCAAAGAAACTACAGTGTCTCTGTCAAGCATTGGATAGGTGGCCTCTGAAGCAGGCGCTGTGCAATTTCAGGCAAAAATGTTAAATTGGTATTGAGAATGAGGCGGTTCATATTTTTTTATATTTTTGAGCAAGTAGAAGATGTGCTGAAGATTTTGTTCCACTAAGATTAAATTCATGTTTAGTTCATATTACCAAGTAAGACCTTCCATCATGATGTCATAAGATACACCTACCTCACGTGATCAAGAATGATCTGGAAGGTAACGCCCACCCCCAGCCCCGCCCCCCTGAATCAGCACATTCTTGATATGACCTCTGACCTTAGGGGGGGCCATCCATCATCTTGACAGAAGGTGGATCATTACTCTCTCTAACCCCTTATAACATGTAAATGATCTGTTTACATATTATATTCTTGTTTTTAATTTTTTCGTGTAATTATATATTTTTAAGAATGAAAAGGCCTTCTGCCTTTATGGGGACTTTTAATTTGAAAAGGGGTTATTGTGGTACAATACAGTATGTAGGCCCAGTGTATGTCTGCTGCAGATCGACGGCCGTTCTGGACTTTTCCCGAACGCACAGATTACCAGTCCACTACCTGAACTTGAACTTATTTCAAACTGATAAAATGAAATGTTTGACCGCGGTGGTGGGGTTGTCTCACAGCTATACTACTTGGCTTCAAACTTTGACTTTCATGTCACTCAGCACTGTGCTGTGGAGGAGGAGGAGTCATGTGAACAACAAAAGGTTGTTCACAGAAATGAAAATAGCTTCTGAGACATCCTGTCCTCTGTCCCATCCCCCCATCAGTTTGATTAAACCAAGATGAGACATATGCTGAGGAATGTAGTGAATGAGGTGTGTGTGTGTGTGTGTGTGTGAGTCAGACAAAGAGAGAAACAAAAAAAGTGGCCCACACTGCACTGAGTGACATTTCATGACAAAATTAATAGATTTTACTTTTTTGTATGGCTTATGTTTATGTTTTTGATATTTTGGCAGGTGCTTTTGTCCAAAGCGACTTTCAATATATAAACATTGCATTATTAGTTTGAAATAAAAGCTGACATCAGATTTTTCATATTAACAAAAAACCATACCATTTCATATTACATAAAACAATATATGCATACTGGCAGTTATACAAGTATAGTGGCCAGGGCCTTTAGTAGGACTAGAGCGAAGTTGCACAACATTTCAGTTGTGGAGGGCAATATGGGGAGGGATTCACCACAACAGTGAGGCTGGCTACAGGAAGTGACCGAGCGCACACTTCCTGACTTGCTGGCAGTGCGCATGTATTTTCAGTCATGTGCTGGGCAGCAGCCGCACTAAGACAACTGAACAGACTAGTACGACTGCTGGCTGTGGCCGTGGAGACTCTTTGCATAGATAGCAAGAGTGGATTTCAAACAGAACAATGCCGTGATTAGTGATGCAAAGCTCCATCACCACATGAAGAATGGGAAGCGCGCCAATTAGTTATCTGATCCTCCATACAGTCATGAGCCTTCAAACAGTAAGGTGCAGCACTGAAATGACACCGCTAAAATGGACAACAAAAGAGGTGTGACAAAAACAAGGCAGCTGTGGTTAAATGGCATCAAAACATCAAACTGAAATAGAGTTGCATAGCACAAGACAGGATGAAACTAAGGTTAGTTTTCTCTATGGTAAAGAAGAGAAATTATGCTAATGCAAAACAAAAAAAACAAAACAAAGAAGAGTCAGTTACACAATAAGCACATAAGCTCCCGATCATTTTTCATGGCCTTCAACATTTTTCTGTCTTGATCATCCCCCTACAGCTCAACTAACCTGTCTTGTTGCTCCACCTCCACCTCTTCAGACTCTATGCCAAAGACTGTTAAGTCTACATACCCTCGACACATGTTCTAAATCTGCTCATCTTTTTCCATATGTAACCCTGTTGAAAATGTATACATTAATATAAGATTTAAATACATAATTTCATAGTTAATAAATAGTATGTAAGGTTGGAAAGTTAAGATTCCTTGACCAGCAATGATGTTAGTAATTACACACACACACACAAGTTAAACACTGATTGCAAACTGATGACGTTTATTAGTGAAACCCCACTTATTTGATTGATAGTATAGTTAAAGAATTCAGGATAGCCACCTCTCACTATAGCCAAACACGCTAGAGAGGCGCTACACATACTCAAGTGAATATTATCAGATGACACCTGAACATTTGGTTGCTTACAAACAACTTGCAAAACAGGAGAAATCTGGAAGTAGGAATAGGAACTGAAAGTCTCTCTCTCTCTCTCTCTCTCTCTCTCTCTCACACACTCTCTCTCATAAACTGTAATATGTCACACATTCAACATGAGTTGCATCACTAGATGAAATCAAAAGTTAGAGACAAAAGAACTAAGTGTCAGCCTTCTGGCAACTGTTGCAAAGATAGGAAAGTTGAGAATTCTGTTTGTTTCAGACTGTTTGTCTTCAGACTGTTCTATAGCATAAATAATGGTGAAATTATTATTTTTTGGTGTCCACACTTTGTTTTTGATCATGCAGTCTGAATTTGAATTTCATACTTTGAATCATATCTTTTTAATATTGAAATAATGATTTAATGAATCATGTGACTGCTCAAGGATGTGCGTGTTTGTGTGCGTGCGTGTGTATGTGTGTGTGTCTTTGTGGCTGAGATGGAGAAATAGAAAGACAGCGTTTATGGAAAGTACCGTATTATAGCTGATGTGTTATTTTCAAACTGCTGTTTTGTAGTTTTACAGAAAAAATCAACACAACACAGTAGATGGCTTGCTGCACACTGCTCTCCAGTAATATTGTGTCTGACTCCATTTTATTTGTAGAAATCATACTAGACCAGGCTAGACAATGACTTAAATATCCAGCAAAGGATTTTGTTATCCAGCAAAAGATTTTACAGAAATGATGACCAGCACTAAATGTGAAATGGTGATGAACCAATATAGCATAAAAACCAACAGCAGTATGTAACTTTGCACAAACATTACAAAGCACCTATTTGTGTTATTCACTTGGTACATGAAGCTCAGCGTAAGGCTATGTGTGTGCAAACTTTCTTGTATAGCACCTGGTTAGAAAAAGAGAAACACACAGGGAGGTGGCTACAAACAGGAACAAAATATTTACAGATAAAAGTAAATAATTAATCCAGGAGAGTAATGTTGATTGGGGTTCATTTGTGATATTTGATATGATGAGTTCTGAAAAAACAAAAGTAATAATTTGAATGGAAAAAATCAGTTTTGGATTGGTGCAACACTTAGGCTGCAATTTGAACTGACATACAGGTGGCTGTGGTTAATCCATCTCAAATAAATAGCAGCTGTATTACCACAGATTACACAGATTACTAGAAATTTGCGCAGAATGCACATAATTGTCCTATTAAATACTGATGTTAATTGCTACTGTAAGATAGTAAGCAATTGAGCCAATACCTGTTGGCTGAACTTTGTTAAAGATGTCAAGTACAGTTCCATGTCCCACGGCATGTGTCAGTTGTCTATTCTCATAATATCTGGCAAAACATAGCAATGTATCGTTGTCGTTCATGGTCAGATTGGCCAGTGTGAGGACTGTAGAGTTTCCTGAGGTCTTTGTGTGCTGACGAGATGCATATGCTTCCACCTTTGGTAAATCTATAGTTGCATCTATCTTCTGTGGATCGAGAATTACCCACTTCATTAGCTTCACTTTGACATTGTTATGATCAGCGTGGAGGTTGCACTGAATAACAGCAGTCTCACCAGCTGTGTAGTGCAGCTTATCTGTCTGCTGGGTAAGCCACACTCTGGCATTTCCTGTACATGTAAGCCATCAGAGAGAGGTTAAGCCATAATCATGTAGTGCATAAATACTTCACAAAAATATCCTAACAGTTACATTGTTTATCCACAGTCAGCATGCATTTCAAATCTTACACAATTTGTGCTTATATAATCATATCTAATCTCATCTCATACAAAATAAAGTATACTTACGAGTTTACTATTATAAACTGAAAAGTGGGCCAATGTAGTCCAAAGAAGTATTAAAATAGTACATTTACAAGTATATTACAAGTATATGTATATATAAGTAAACATGGGAATTGTACATCAAGCAGAACTTAAAGTTAACTTTATTAAGTAAAATTATGTGTGTGTATATTGTGCCTTTACCACCAGAAAAAAGAATATTTAAGAGATGTACTTACCTGTAAGACAGAAAAGGGAAAACAAACAAAATCTCGTTTGATGAATCATCATGATGAATATAGCTAAACGTCAACTAACTGCCTCTTCTCTGCTAATGCAAAAAACTTATCTTTTGATAGATGATAGATGCTTTGAAAATATGAATCATTGGTCTTCTCTTTTAGGCTATGAAAGTGTGCACGGTGAGCTCTTTCACCTTTATACTGGAGGAAGGAGGTAGCTAACACCTCTAACCACAAAGACAACCCTCATTATGTCGAAGGGTAGCAGTGAGGGGTTAGGTGCCTTGCTCAAGGGCACTTCAGCCGCGCATACTGGTCAGGGTTCGAACCAGCAACCCTCCGGTTTCAAGTCCGAAGCGCTAATCAGTAGGCCACGGCTGCCCCAACTATTAATGTTATTAATCAGACTGCAGTTGTCTCTCATCTCTCTCTTGGCAGCGTATCCTCATGACACAGGTGGTGTGATATCATACGAAAAGTTTGTACGATATCTAGCTAAAATCTGGCAAATGAGTGCAATCTAGCTATGCAGAACCAACGCGCCCAACCTCAAATCAACCTCAAACTTGTTAGGCAAAATCAGCTCGTAGGCTATGACACGATGACAGATCTACTCCACTGATTATACAAAAATTCAACCTTAAAGGAAAATTCCGGTATTTAGCACTTTGAATCCCTTTTCTGGTTTGTTTTGGATGAACTAGAGTGGTAGACACCGAAATTTTGACGATTGGTCCTGTTTCGACTCAAACATGAAACAACCCTTAACGTTCGTTTTCAAAACTGTGCAACTCACCGAGTGGTTAGTGGTGTTTGTTGATGTTCCAAAACAAGTAGCGTAGCGAAATACAGTTTCTGTCGTGTTTTATTTGGCATTTTGTAAAATTCCATTGATTTCTGTTGGAAGACTCATTGCACGTTGATATTACTGCGCCACTGTCTATGCTTCAGGTTCAAATATTGAGCGGAAGTTTATACACGGTTGTGAGGTGTCTGAATAGTTCCACAATAGCAAATAAGACGGCTGGAAATCATACATTGTGCCGATATATTTGATTTTAAAGCAACACCAAAGAATGTTCCCTCTGTCGCACACATGCTATTTGTTTATCCAGCACAGGCTTTGCAAATAACGATGTCCACAGACAAGGTATAATATTTTGCATGACTTATAAAAGTATGATGTATTGCGACATCAGATGCAAGTCAAATTTGTAGTTTCTTATGTCTCATTCCATCGAACTACAGATCCGCTACCCGATCTGGCAAACTTACATAGTGCGGTTATAGCCAATAGAGGGCCGCGAAGCGAATGCAGAATTGCCGTTCACCCTGTTATGAGTTGATGAACCACTGAAACGATTTTGGAAACGTTATTTTAAGGTATAAAAAACTCTTTGGTGTTGCTTTAATAATCAACAAACACCACTAACCACTCGGTAAGTTGCAGTTTTGAAAACGAACGTTAAGGGTTGTTTTTGGACATGTTTGAGTATGCCTGTTGGCAGCCACTATGAGTAGTCAAAGGCGATTCAAAACGAGTCAGAAAAGTCGAGACACGACCAATCGTCAAAATTTCGGTGTCCACCACTCTAGTTCATCCAAAACAAACCAGAAAAGGGACTCAAAGTGCTAAATAGCGGAATTTTCCTTTAAACGGACCGGACAAGAGTTGTCATATTTCTGACTGTCCGGTAGCAGGGACGTTGATAGTATTTTGTCAGAGGTGGTACTGATCATATTACAGGGGGTTCAGGGGTGTTTTTACAAGACGATTTTATACAGACAGTACCTTCAGGAAGTTTACCGTTCGGCCCAATCTTGAATTTAGTCACGATAAGTCGAGGGACGAGTACGAATGAACAGGTATGATAAGGGATCAGATTCCGAGTGTGAACTTTTGTCTCATAGCTCATCTCGGCTTTTCCCCTTCACTCCGAAATCTGGCGCTAGCTAGCCGATGCTATTCCAGTTACTTCCGTGGAATCTGATCCCTTATCATACCTGTTCATGACTAAATTCAAGATGGCAGTGAACGGTGAACTTCCTGAAGGTACTGTCTGTATGAATTGTCTTGTAAATAAACTACCAGTGCTTTTTCAAAGTTCTTAATGTCTCGTTTTAAATGTCAGGGAAGTCTACCAATGAAGTGTGGAGCTACTTTGAGCCTCGTAAATGGCGTAAAACAGTGATTTATTTGCATGGCTAGTCCGATGCCCGAGGCACCCCCCATTGAAAACCTGTTGGTAGCATCAGCTAACTTGCGCCTGATTTCGGAGTGTAGGAGACAAGCCGAGATGATTGTATTGCTGTAGGCTAACTGATTAGAGCTCTTCATAGGTCGACTTTTCTGTATTATAAATTCTTTATCCTAATATTTTGAGATACTGGGATTTTCTATGAACTGTAAGCTGTTGTCTTGAAGATTATATGACAGTTTCACTATTTGAAATTGATTATGGGGAAGACGTTTATTTGTAGTTTGTAATTTGTAAAAAAATATATTAGGCTTTTTGTGTGTTGCCCTTTATAAATCTGCATTTCTGTGTGTGAAGTGTTGATTCTGCATTTGTGGATCCCCCCTTCACACGCATCCAGCATTGTGTGTCAATCAACAGCTATATGTGTCAGTCTCCACTGACTTTGTTTTGGGTCATTCCAGGGTCAATTCAACCAGGGCCCAGGCACTTTGGTCTCAACAAATTCTGAAAAAATTACCAGGTGCACCTTTGTTACCCAGGAGACACACTGTAAAATTACTTTTATGTAAGATCAATACTTTCCAAGATACGGCCAGTTTTACAGGGGGAGTGGGATGTCGATTTTGTATGGCCTTTTGTTTTGTCAAAGTTCACAAGCCCATATCAAGAACTAAACCATGTAGGAGGCTCATATTTTGCATGCTGATACAAAAATAGGAATAGTATATAGCAAAATTGTCACGTTTGGTCTGGATCAGAGGTTCCCAAGCTGTGAGGCACGCCTCCCCTGGGGGGCGCCAAATGATTTGAGGGGAGGCGCGGAAGATTGATTCAAAAAAGAAGGAAAAACGTTTATTTCATGTTAGAACTATCTATGTTTTTTTCAATGATTATGTAATTGTCATTATAAAATCGAAATAAATAATAGAAGAGATGCATACTAAATCATTGGGATAGTGGAAATTATTGTAACGATTTGATAGCAACACACACAGTTGTCCAATCAAAAGGTTTATTAGCTGAGAACGAGAGCCGGGACACAGACACAGAACACAATACACACAGGGCAGGTCAAGTAGACACACACACTACACATACAGGGGAGGACGCAGCCCCCCACACAAAAAGGATCACACACGAGGGAGAACTAAAAGGGGAACATGTCACAATAAAGATGCTAACATTACACTCAAAACTAAGGAGAAACACAGACATAAACCCCAAATGTTTGCTCCCGTATCCCAGCATGCCCTGCGTGGGAGAACGCTACGCAATGTCTTGTGCGCCGACGTTACATAGCTCCCCCAACAAGCCATTGCCGTCCTCGGCAATGACCACGAGGTAGCCACATGCTAACATCGGCGCGCGTCGCCCGCCACTCAGTCCAGTGCAACAGTACCGCCAACTCACGTGGGGTGCACGCCGCAGGAGCTCACTCAACGGGGAGCCACGCTGCTAGCAATCCAGTGCGGGCGTGCTAGCAGCCACGTGGCCGTCCCCGCTCGTCACCAGCTCCCTCTCAGCAGCCGCCCTCAGGATGCACTTTCCGCGGCGTGTCCCCACGGCACTCCTCCTCTCCTGGTGGGGCCCTAGGTGGCCTTTTCAACGGTCGACACTGTACCAAGCACCAGGGTTCGAGGGGGGTCAGATGAAGCTGCATCGCGGAGGTGTCACTGTTTTCAGAGGGGAGGCCCACATTGATGGAGTTTGGGAACCCATGGTCTGGATGATCCAACATGGTCATAGCTGTCCCTCAAAGTTGTTAAAAAATGTATTGGAGTTTTTGGCTGGGCTGTTTAGGCCTTCAGGGGACATATTTGTACTCAACATAGGCTCTTGATTTATTTTCCTTCTTGAGGTAAGTAGAAACACTATCACAAAAAGCCATGAACAGAAAGTAATTTTTTTTAGAATTTTTTGACACCTAAGTGCATGGGCCCTGGTTGAATTGACATGGAATGACCCTTTTGCGAGAAGGTGCCTCTATGGCATTTGTGAATGAAAATGCCTGAAAATTGTGCTGTGACAGTGTGTGTGTATTGATCAAGAGCTATTTGTTTGTGGATCGGATCAGTGCAAAAATAATGTCTCAAAATTATGTCATAGAAGGAAGTGCTTAATGCCACTGCAGCTTTTAGGCATTTTTTATTTTTCACTCAAATTATGCATCTTATGTGTACCTCCAGGGTGAAGTATGGCATCTGTGTTCACTATCACTACTGGTGAAACGCTGAACACCCACGAAAGCTTCAAGTCACATCTCCCTTGGTGTTCTTTCAAAAATGTGTCTAACATCACAGACTGTGATGTCATCCTTGCTTTCTGCCCAGTCACATCTCGAGTTGGAATTAACATTGTGGCAGCATTAAAAGACATTCCAGGTACTGTACCACCAACACAGACAGCTGACCAGACAATGTCACATTAAACAACCACCTTTCCCTTGGGTGCTCATCATTCTATCTTTTTATGTTTTATTATTTCTCCACAGAGGGCAAACCTTTAGCGTTGGTAGTGCTTCACCACACATTTGACAGCAACTACGCTTTGGCCGACACAAAGAGGTTCGTGAAGCAGCCTGACTCCATCACTGTGGACTGCCTGTTCACTGATGATGGACTTTTGAGATGCACTTGTAATAATGACGCAGTGTGAGCTGTCGCCAAGTTCCTGCGGCAACACCAAAAACTCAGTCTGAGAGGCAAGCTGGCCCTGGTGAAATGTTCTGTAAAAAGATGTGAAAAATTAACCAATGAAAAAGTGTTAACACATTTGCAAGATATGACATGCTGTTCTAAGAAGGTGAAGCTCAAGATCAAGTGGATCCCAGTTTCATTAAGTGCATCTAAGCGATCGATAAAAACTGTAAATGAAAAACATACCGAACATGGACCACCATACTTTGAAACTCACTTTGACTATAAGGAAATCATTTAGCATATGTAGTTTCTGAGAAATCTTTAGCGCGGACAGGCTACACCATGTAGTCCCTATTGTAGGCTATCGTTAATGTTTGTTGGCTGTTGTAATGTTTGGTTATGCCTATGTCCGGTTTGATTGGCAGACGTGAATTATAAAATATTATGTGGTTGCACACAATTACAGTAGCCTAAGTGTACTTCTAACAGTTTTCTTTCTTGTTATTTAGAGTCTGTTGCTTTTGAGAATTGAGAGATGGCACAAATGAAAAAATCTAGCATCCACAGGTAGTCCAGTTTGATATAACACCTGGCTACGTAGCTGAGTTCATTTAGCTACATTTTTGTTTTTCATGCTGTAATGCTTTCTTGGCACTTTCAATAGCCTACAGTTTTGTGCTATATATCTCACCTCCTGAGTGCGGTCTCTACTTTTCTACCTGACTGAACTTCACCTTGGAGTTACGCACTGTGGCGCAGACGTCACCTCTACCTACGTGGCTGAGTTGTCATTTGATATTAAAAGTTTCAGTTTTGGTTTGAACGAGTATTAGCATACGATCGCACCGCTGTTCCTTTTTTTGCCGGTTTGAGGACGACAGGATCAGCCAAAACACTAAGGGTGGGTTACCTTCGTTTTGATCATGCACGAAATGTCAGAATGCCGACTGTGTAATCAATCATAAATGGCTATCAGTGGAAAAGGTAGTTGAACAAATTAAAGAAAATGAGAAAGGCGCAGTGCAGCATATAATAATTTGGAACCCTCAAAACTGATGCAACTGAACCTATTCGGTGGAGGGCAACTCTACGTAGAGTAGAACGAAGCAACTTATTAGGTGAGGAGATATTGGATAGCCTATAGGATGAGGAGCGGCTTATTTGCGAATGTCACAAAAAGTGTTACATAGGCTATTATGGCTATGTATCTATGTGTCTACATAACCTATTATGGCTCTAGGCTACTGAACTACCAGTAATTGCGATGGACGAAAATAAAGCACATTTTTGATAAACAGTGGAGAAATAACTTAAAGGAAAGTAAAGGAGACTTGCACCAAATAAAGGCAGTGTTGTGGGTTGTGTTTCTACAAGATGTTGGCACAAAGCTTAATTTCTGTTATAAACGAAGTAAGCTAAGGGTTTTCTCTCCATTGTCAACGTGAACTACTGGTATGTTCAAGCAGTGACATTTAACGTAACGTGTGTCAGACAGAAGATGGGCCTGTCTTTAGTTCCCGAATCCGGTCCCTCTCAAGTCACGTTAAATGGTGTGATTAGCAACTAGAATTTAAAACAAATCCCGGGAGTGACACCCCCGACCCCCAGTTTTTTCATACTGTAGCCTTGTTAAAAACAAATTAGAGGAAACACAGATAAACGCAAAGTAGGCCTACATGCACTGGAAAAGGCACAATCAACTCCAAAAATAAACCCCCTTTTGATTAGCAAAAATAACCCCCTTTTTTGCGAGTTTGAAAAAGATTAAATTTAAACATATGTTTTTGTTAAAACTATTTCTTTGAGGTATTTTTCTTTCTCAAAATAATAATGAGGTAAATTTCTTTCTCAATAATTCCTTGAAGGTTGGATTTCTCCTCATTGTTATCATTGACAAAATATGACATTTTGTGCTTCTTCTTGCTTGACATCATCAGGGTAAATCTGGAGGGCACTGTATTAACAAACCAACACTTTCAATGGAGTCACATGTGAAATACAGAGAACTGAGAAGACATAATGAGAAATATATTATTATTTATGATACATTAAGTAATTATTATGAGTACTTAATTATGCATAATTATAAGGTAAATATGAAGATAAATTCATGCAATATGTCATAATTGTTACAAGCTTTATTGTATCTGATCTATTGATCACTAAATGAATCTGGAATGCAAAGTTGATATAGTCAAGTGTATTGTGGCCACCCCTGCAGGTAATTGATAACCTGACCCTAGCCAGATGAATGTCGTTCCGCTTAGCTCCGCCTAGCTTCACTCACATCCATCTGGGACCTCTTCCATTGAGAGTGATTTCTCCAACCAACTTTATGGTTTAGCCAATCAGGGCCAGGGGGAGTTTCATAGATGTGACATAGCGTAGAAGCGACTGTGAGTCTGTTATTAGCGTCCGCGGGTTGGCTTCGATGTGAGTGGTTGAAGTAGCACGTCAATAGATGACGGACAAGTGGCTTATTCAATCATATGCAAGCATTTTTTGATTAGGCCCAGCCTTCTGAAGCAACACTTCAATGGATCGGTTCCAGATGGATGAGTGGAGCTAGGCGGAGCGAAATTCATATGGCTATTGCCAGGTTAGGTAATTGAAGGAACCTTTCATATCTGTATATGTAAGCAAATTTCCAATGCCAGGCTCTTAACACTTTGAATGCCACGCTGTTTACGGAAGCTTTGGCTCAGAGTGCCTGCAATCTACATCATTGTTGACGATTTTTGTAGAGCCACAGCATTATTTCTCCAGATAGCGAGACGGCGGTGTCTCCGATTCCACTCGGTCCACAGTTGAAGACACTGGAAGAATCCCATAAACTTCAGCTATTTCTGCCGTTTGATTGTATGCCTTTATATAACCCAACAGAGATGCCTGCTTTTGTTCCATTTTATTTTACAATACTTTTGTTAAATACACTGCTGTGATCGCATTAACGCCTCCATGTTAATGTGGGGGGGTTGTTGTCTTATTGGATGAAGGTGATTCCATTCAGTGGCGTTAATTTCTTCCAGCTGCTCATGATGAGTGATTGCAGAGGTAGTTGACACGTATCTTTGCCTATGTTTTACTGGATAGGGCCTATACGCAAACCCATGAACTTCATAGATATTAGAAAGCTAGATACGTTGGACTGGTTGAATGCATAGGTTGAATCACTGATATTAGAAAGCTAGATACGTTGGACTGGTTGAATGCATAGGTTGAATCATAGATATTAGAAAGCTAGATACGCTGGACTGGTTGAATGCATAGGTTGAATCATAGATATTAGAAAGCTAGATACGCTGGACTGGTTGAATGCATAGGTTGAATCATAGATATTAGAAAGCTAGATACGCTGGACTGGTTGAATGCATAGGTTGAATCATAGATATTAGAAAGCTAGATACGCTGGACTGGTTGAATGCATAGGTTGAATCATAGATATTAGAAAGCTAGATACCGCATTGACTGATATTAGATTACATCGTAAACACGGCCGCCATATTGGTGGGGGCATCGTAAACACGGCCGCCATATTGGTGGGGGCAGCTCCTTTACTGTCTACGGGCAACACTTGCAGCCAATCACAGACACCTGTCTGATTTCCAGTCAGAGTCACATGCTCCTCCATTGGCCTCCAGTGATTGTTGCCCCCACCACGATGGCGTTTAGCCTGGAAAGTCCAGACCCTGGTAATCTAGAAAGATGAAGGGTCTGGCAACGAACAATGTAATGGCCCAACTCGAGGGGCAGCACCAAGCATGCATTTGAAAATCTCACTGCACGCAATTGGATAACACTAGACCAATGTTTACCATTGGCGGAGCGAGGGGGTGGCTTCGGGGGCTCAAGCCCCGAATCTTTTTTCAAAAGCCCCGAATCTTTTTTTGTATGTGTTTTCAATTTCCAACAATTCTAATTTCTAATTTAACGTTCCCTTGGTTTCTCTATAAATGTTACAAAATGAAGGCTACTATTACTGAGCAAATAGGCTATCCCTTATTTTCAAAACCCAATATTGACAGATAATCTGATTTCCCACACGATGAGTTTAGGCAATGGCACAGCCGAGATGTAGCGGCGTACCATAGCATTAATTCCTGCAGGCGCCCCTGATGCCCGGTGCTTCTGTCTGTTAATTTGCGGCACAACTGAATGGTGTTATAGAACCGCGGACCGAAAGAAAAATAAACTAAATGTTTTCCTGATCAATAAATACTTCTTAATTCATAAAATATAGAGGCATAACATTAGGTGGAAGTGGTAGGCTATGAGTGCTCATTCAATGTGTTTGCGAAAGTGAAACTGACCCACTCGTGGGTGAATGAAGTGGATTCCTGCAATGTTCATGAAAACAGCATAGCGAGTGGATAGCCTAATAAATCGCGACTTGTTGTAGGCCTAACAGTAGCTTATATCGTAGCAAATAGCCTATGGCGATGCCGATGACAGATAGGCCTACACTTATTTCACTCGTCTCGCTAGACGTCTTGCAATGACTGAGGCAGGGACTAAGCTCGTCTCGCTCAGTCCCTGCCTCAGTCATTGCAAGCGCCTCTGATTTATTAATCACCACCATGTGGATACTGTTTTTAGAATTGATTTAGATTAAGTGTTAGTATAATTTGTATTTTTGTAATTTGTATTTTAGTATATTTTTATATATTGTATTAAGTGTTAGTATAATTTGTATTTTAGTATATTTAGCATATTCTTTATCTTCTACTGTCCTTACTGCTTAGTTGTGTTTTTATATTATATACTTTAATTACTCTTTCTGCTGTTAAAGAATGTGTTTGTGTTGTATGTATGCTGCTGAGACCTTGAATTTCCCCTGGGGATCAATAAAGTATCTATTTATCTATCTATCTATCTATCTAGAGTGAGCGCATAATGTGGGCTGTTGCGCAAAGAAATTAATTAGGGAGATGATCTGCATCTCCATTTACCAAACGCTATAGTTTTGCTAACATCTCCACTGTTAGCGTGAAATATGTCTCCATGCATGTAGTGTCAAGCAGCAGTGAAGTGAAAACCTTATCATGCAGGTATGTTCACGTCACCTGAGTCAGACAGAAAACGGGCCCTGCTTGCTCTGTTAAAGTTTGTATGCCCCTTCCAAACTGCGTTAAAAGGGTATATTTAACAGCCAGAATTTCGAAAATTTTCCGGGGGAGACACCCCCGAACACCCCGTAATATGATCAGCACCACCTCTCACAAAATACTATCAACGTCCCTGCTACCGGTCCGTCAGATATGACAACTGTGTCCGGTCCGTTTAGTGAAAAATGTTGCTGTAGACTGTTTGGACAGCAAAGGGAGATTACAGCCTAATAATAAAAACAGCTGCTGGAATTCATTTCTGTGTGGGCCTGAGTTATAATATATGACATATGTGCACCAGCCTGCACAGCGACAGCAAAGAGAGAAGTGCTGGCTGCACGTGCACGTCACTTGTGCGCGTCGCGGTCAGGGGGAGGGGGGCCTTTTTTGATATTGTGCACAGGGGCCCATATTTGTTTAATCCGTCCCTGAGTAGCCTAGGCAAATATGAAACGGACATGTAACGTGGCTACCGGCGGGATTTTGAACTTGCATGTTTCATGCATTTTAGGGCAAAAAATACCATGATATTGATGTGTTCTATTTGAGGAACGTAATCAATTGCGGACGTGCACAGACAGCTCAGACACAGCGCATGCCTAGGTTAGGCTACTTTCACTTAGAGTGCGCATTAATTAAGTAAAAGATGCTTCATAGTACCAAAACAACGATCAAACATTATCAAATGTATCGTGTTGTCACAAAGACTTACTCCAATTAGAAAATCGAAACCAAAATCATGTAAGTGTAAGTGTTCTCTCATTGACGCCTGTAAGGCCTATAAGGAAAATGCGATTTCAGTTTGTAAAATGTATATGTATCCCACCCCTCCCCAACTGAATTAGTCCCCCTATGTCATTATTCCCCCCATTTTGAAAAATGAGCTTTAAGCCCTGAATTAAACGTAGCTTCATGTGTTCCATTGAACATTATAACAAGTGGGTTCACAATGTGTGGGGCTGTGCTAAACCTGACCATAAGGCTACTTTTGCCAGAGTTCAAAGTAAAAATGTATTGAGACAAGGTAGCATCCCATCAGGGTTATCTCAGCATAGTATACTAGCCTCTAATATACAAACCATAACTCATTAAAAAAACGCTTAATTAACTAAGTGCCTGCTGATCAGATAGGCTATGCTGAAAGACCCAAAGTGCCACCCGTGTATCACGTAGACTACACCCCTGGGAGGTGTCTACACCCAGCGGGAGATGTAATGTTGCGTCGTGCAGCATCTTAATTATGGATTTAACTGAACTCCAGGGGATGTTCACTGACTGTAACAGTTTTTGTATCACTTATCACTTAGGCTTTTCAATAACCTTTTTTCTGAGATGTTTGGAGTGTTATTTTGTCTTAATGGTGGAATTGTGTGGATACTGATCGACCTTCCAGACACAGGTGTCTTTAGCCTTACTATACTATACACATTCAAGGCCAAATTAAATTGATCAAGATTCCATACAAGCAGTAAAAGGGGAAATATCCAAGGGGGTGAATAGTTTTTTAGACTGCTACATTAATAATAATAATAATAATAATAATAATAATAATTAAATATAGCTGCAAGCAGCAATGCGGGGGCCAAGCAGTGCGCTATAGCAGGAATGGCATTGCCATGCCATGAGCAAGTTTGATTGCCATTGGATAAAGAATGGCTGAGAAATAAGCTTATTTACTTTGTTACAGCGCCCCTAGAGGCCAAATTACACCAATGTCCTTGTGCGCTCTCACAATCAGCTACCATGTCCCTCTACCAAGTTTGGACTTCATACACCAAAGTGTTGCTGAGATGTGAGCTCACTTTCTTTATTACAGCACCCTTAGAGGTCAAATGAGACCACATTCCTTGCATGTCCTCACAATCAGCTAATATGTCCATGTATCAAGTTTGGACTTCATACAACGAAGCGTTGCTGAGATATGAGCCCACTTCTTGTATTACAGCACCCCCTATAGAGGCCAAATGATTCCAATTTCCTAGTGCGTCATCATAATCAGGTAACATGTCCTTATACCAAGTTTAGACTTTTTACACCGAAGCGTTGCTGAGATACAAGCTCACTTTCTGTATTACAGCGCCCCCTATAGAGGCCACATGATGCCAATTTCGTAGTGCGTCCTCACAATCAGATACCAAGTCCCTGTACCAAGTTTGGACTTCATACATTAAAGCATAGCCGAGATGTTAGCCCACTTCCTGTTAGGCGGCATCGTCACCATGTGTGATTGGCTGTCACGGGCAAATAAACTTGAAATGAAAAAATCTGAAGTATCGTTTGTGCGGCTCGGGCTGAAGATCATCTCCGCCATGTTCTGTGAAAATCGGATGAAATTTGTAACCGCTGAAACTTTTCGTAGTGTTTGGACCAAATCCAATATGGCGGAGGTCCAATATGGCGGAAAGTGACGGAATAGGGGCCGATGAACTCTGTATGGTCCAAGGATTCAGACACTACCTCAATTGTGAAAATCAGACAAAAGAGTCAAGGATCATGCGCATGAACGCATGTCCAGCATTGAACTAGTGGTGGCGCTAGAGTGTTCAATGTATATGCATAAAAAATGCTGTGAGTGATTGGGACAGTGTCCTGACTAATCGTATCGAGTTTTGTTATGTTAACTCAAAGCGTCACAGAGATGTTAGTCCACTTCCTGTTTGGTGGCTTCATCGACATATTTGATTGGCTGTCACGGGCAAACAAAAATGAAATGAAAAAATCTGACAAGTATTGTTTGTGCAGCTCGGTCTGAAGATCATTTCCGCCAAGTTCTGTGAAAGTCGGATGAAATTTGTAACCGCTGAAACTTTTCGTAGAGTTTGGACTAAATCCAATATGGCGGAGGTCCAATATGGCAGAAAGTAATGTAATAGGGGTCATTGAACTTAGGTCAGTCCAGGGATTCCAACTGTGCCTGATACGTGAAAATCAGACGCAACGTTCAATGGTCACATCCGTGAATGCAATCCAGGTTCGACCCATTGGTGGCGCTAGAGTGTTGGGCATAGAGTTCTGGAAATTGGTGAGAGTGATCATGGGACAGTGCTGAATCAGTGTGCCAAATTTCATAACTTTAGACCCAGCGGTTCAATTTTCGGCCAGATTTTGACCTGTTGGTGGCGCTAGATGGCTGGGTTTAGAGGTCCGTAAATGAGTGTGAATGGTCAGTGGAGTGTCCCGAAACTTTCTGCCAAAAAATCTGAACTTTTTAGCCAGGCGTTCTATGGGCTGCCATAGACTCCAATGGCAGAGAAATAATAATAGGAAAAGCTAGTAACTCAATGGGTGCCTTCGCTGCTTGGCCCCCAATAATTGTACATAATGATAACAATGTGTAAAGTATGAATATTTTTACCAAACAAGTTCATCTACATCTCATTCCCACATTCTTACTAGTCAAAAGTACAACTGAAATGTATAATGTAGATCATTTTAGCACCTGTGATGTAATTACCATAATTTCCCAACTATTCGCTGCAGCTTATACATTGATTTTGCAAAATCTTCTTCAGCTATGAGGTTAATACACGGGGGCAGTTAATATGGTATATGGTTTTCTTGGCCCCCAATAATAATAATAGCTTCATACTAACACAAATCATTAACATTTGCAAACCATGGCTGTAACATAGTTAAATAACATGGGTAATTGGTCAGATACAAATGACTACTCAAGTACTAAAAATATAAATATATCTTTTATTCAATATCAATTTTGTGTGCTTATGTGTCACTGTGGCTGTGTAGGCCTCTTTTTGAGAATTGCCTGGATTGCCATGGCTCCTCAATTCTTTACTTTTAATAAAAATGTATTTCTTTTCCCCAGGATTTCAGATGGCGGTTTTAGGAGCTTTGATCATATTCTTGTACCTGACTGTTTGTGAAGCCTCACACAGTAAGTAAAAACAGCTAAATCTCTGTTGTTCCCCCAGCTGGTAGTATTAATAACTGTTGTATTTGTCTCCCTTTGTCTGGGAGCTTTGATGTAGCATTTTGCAGAACAGCTGTGGTCATGTAACAAATACACATTTGGCACTGTTGATTTCGTTATTTTTTTTACGGTCAAGATTGTGACTGCTGGGATTAAATAGGCTATAATGTTTATTGACTCAGAGGGAAATTTAGGCTTACAGGAGCTTGTATGAAATATACATAGCAAGAAAGTATACAAGAATAACTGACAGTCAATCCATCAGAAACGTATATGTATTCCGAATTTGCCTGAATATAAGACAAGGTTTTTTTTTTCTCAAAATATGTCTGAAAAAGTGGGGTCATCTTATATTCACGGCCTAGACAAAAGAAAAACAAAAAACCCAGTGGATGGCGCTATATAGATATTTTGGAACAAATGTTGTTAGCAGCCATCCTTCTTCATGTAACAGAGGTCTCTCCCCTCCCTTGTTCACTCTGCATGGTGTATTGTGGAAGAATGATGGACGCCACAACAGGCCTTAATTTTTCTGCTTTATTGCTCTATGAAGTTAGCCTGGGTTTTCCCATGCTGCCTTACGCGCGCGATTTTATTCAGGCTGCTAGGCAGCCTGGATTCTATGGACTTCGTTTTCACCTCAACGAAGGAACCAATCACAGAACGGAGGGAGGGCAGCAAGACGATGACGACACACTAAAGCCGTTAAGAGCTACGTACAGATGCATTTGATAGACATTCGTAGCGCCCAATAAACGGCTCTGGGCATTCGTAAACCACGTTTCAAATACGAGAAAATGAATGTCTAGTTCCCAGACCATCTCTGAGATGAGGTCTGACATTAGCCAGGCTACTATGAAGTATGAAAAAGCAAATAAAAGAAATCAGGCAGGAAACAAGCTTCACAGTTCCTCTGCCTCAGGACAGTTGCAAAAGATATATATTTTAAACATCACAAACAATTACAATGTAATGAAATAAACTGTGGCATTAGGGGCAGCGGTGGCCTACTGGTTAGGGCTTCAGACTTGTAACCGGAGGGTTGCCGGTTCGAACCCCGACCAGTAGGCATGGCTGAAGTGCCCTTGCGCAAGGCACCTAACCCCTCACTGCTCCCCGAGCGCCGCTGTTGATGCAGGCAGCTCACTGCGCCGGGATTAGTGTGTGCTTCACCTCACTGTGTGTTCACTGTGTGCTGAGTGTGTTTCACTAATTCACGGATTGGGATAAATGCAGAGACCAAATTTCCCTCATGATCAAAAGAGTAGATATATATATATATATATATATACCTGAAGTATGGAAAAGAAAAGAAATCAGGAGGGAAATGAACCAGATGCTTCCCAGTTCCTGCCAACAGGTAAACCACAATCAAAACACTGTACACAGGACACATACTACAGCACACTGTCTACAAGCTAGTTAGCTTAATTCCACACCTTCAGCCATGCTAACAAGCTGTAGCATGAAAAATCACATAAATTGTGCACTGAGCTAATATAAAAAACAAGGTAACACGGGTGTGTTTTTTTTTTTTTGGGGGGGGGGGTACAAACTTGTTCAAACCCCGGTTTTTTCACCAATTGCACCCTGGCGTTAAGGGGTCCCAAGCGTGGGAACCAACTCCTGCCACACCCAAGCCACACACCCTCTACTACCTACTGTACCCCAAAAGGTAATTGCAAAATCTGCACAAAAGGAAAGATGGGGAAATTCAGGGAAGCATTATTACCCCTGCTACATTCACAACAGTGTACATTCACAACAGTGTACATTCACAACGTTTTCTACAGTTTGTGAGCAAGCGGACAGGTGAAGTTGAGCGAGCACGAGAGAGATCTCCAGAGCGAGCAGAGAACAGTTTATGTGAGGGTTGTTGTTGCACATACATATTAATCTTAGCAAACATGCAACACATTTGTGGAGCCAGAATAGATTCATGTTTGCTCAACTACAAGTGTTTTGGGCTCAAATTTAATTTTTCCTCAAAATATTGTTTGTAGATAGATAGGGGAATTTCCAAGGGGAAATTAAACAAGGGGAAATTGTTTCTGCGCTTAAATTATTCTACTGCTCACTCATAAAAGAGCCACAAATGTAACACCATAGACTTCCAGCAGGGGGCATAACTAGCAGGGGCATTAACTCTTACTAAATTGTTTCAGAAGGTTAGTGTTATAGCCATTTTCTTGGTTAAAGTCTTGAATGTTATTATTTATATGTATTGAGAAATTTGTTTGGATTAGTTATGAATGCTTGCAATCACTTAGTATGAATTATAATTTATTTTTATTTATTTATTTTTGTGCTTAGCACTTTGAGGGCGTAGCAGGCGAGGGGTGACGTAGTTGGCATGACGGCATATGGGGACTGGTGCACCTGAGGTCAGGGGGCATGGAGTGCGATAGCTTGGTTACAAACATTTTTTTGCTTTTGTTTAACAAAACCACTTTAAACAGTTATTTCTAATATAATTTTTGCTGTGAAAGTGTTTTCAAATATTTAAATTCAAATGAATCATTGATTAATCAGCATTAGTGACAGTAAAGTTCAAAAACTCTTTTATTATTATTTTCACTGTTCAAATAATTGCCATAATAATCTATCAATACTTATTTCTTTGCATTGATGTGCGACTATAGAGTTGATGAACTCCGGTGATATGCAAATTCCTTGCTGCAGACATTGCAGAGGACTTTATTTTCAACACATTTTTTATCAAAACCATCAGGCCGTTTTTTAAAAGTAAATGTTCCAATCAATGATCCAGGCAGCACATTTTCTTCTCTCTCCTTCATTTTACAGTCTAATTTTTACTGACTAGAACAGCTCGGGGTCAAAGGTCATACGGAATCGATTAATCTGCACTAATTTTAATCAGTTATTTTTTCTCAAATTAATTAATCGAAATTAATCAGTTATTTTGACAGCCCTAGTTATTTCGTTGATTTCGTTGTTCGACCTTGATGTGGACTAATTTACAACAACTTTTCATTCATCTTTCGTTGCTGTATGGACCAATAAAAAAATGTTTTCTGCCATGTAAAGGAGAAGGTGTGTTAATCCTGCCAGGCCTATCGTTTCACTGCCACAAAGAACTTTGGATAAAAATGGACTACACAGTTAGCAATCTCGTAAATGCAGTTGTTTACTGAATATCAAAGAAAAACACGTCCATGTCGGATTAGCTATTGTATTTGCATGCCGTGTTTTAGGAACATTGGAAATGGGCTTTAATGGCCTTTTGGCCAGACGGACCTGCAGAGCAAATCGCAAATTTGCCAAAAGTTTGTATGGGTTTTGCCAGGCTATGCCATTGAAGTACTTGGAGTAATTTTTGTGGTCTTGTTTTTAGATGTAGAATGTGAGGATAAGAACTTGAAACACAAAATCTGTTCCGATGCCTCCAGCTGCAATTGGAATCCCGGAAAAGAATTGAAGGAACAGATGACAAGTGATGAATACATATGCTATACAGGTACGTCAGGATTTGACTAATTACTGAAAATTCACATATGTGTGAAAGCTACATCATCACAGAAATCACCTTTCACTTGTCTTACTCTTACTTCAGATAATGGAATGACGTGTACGGAGGACAATACATTGAAAAAGAAACATTTGTGCTTAACATATGAAGAATGTAACTTCACATGCCCTGTCCGGAAAGAGGTTGAGTGCAAATTGTACAGGAACAGAGGCAAGTTTCATATTTTTTTTTATCTCTTCTGCTTTTCCCAAGTAAAATGTTATGATGACCACGGGTTTGGTGTGGTGGAACAGTAGATATACTTATTCAATACATTAAAATGTCCCAGATTGTATTCCACAGCTACAGTGTACAATAAACAAACAAAAGGATCATTATTGACAGCTGATCATTAAAGACAAAGAGCCCTAATTTAAATCAGACCTGGCAGCTGACACCAATTCGTGGGAGACACAAATTGATCCACTGTTATTGCGGGAACTTAAATTTATCACATTAGGGGGCAGGGGCCAATGGCGCCTTAAAGGCGCTCTAAGCCAGTGTTTCCCAAACTTTTTTTTCTGGGGACCCACTTTTTAAAAATGACAGACCATTGTGACCCAATTCACTTTAGATCTAACATGCAACGACCTATATTTCCCAAAACGTCTACAGTGGGCAGTGCTTCGACTTGGCCAGCTTCACTCGCGGTCCGTGCGTGGGATCACGCGGTATCACGCGACTTTAATTTGTATTTTTCCAGTGAGACGCTGCAACAACCCAAACAACCGGTAGATGGCTCAAGTGAGCAGGGTGTCTCGTAAAAAGAAATGGAGCCTGGAAAACCCTACACAGACTTCACTACAGACTTTAGCAGACTGGTTTAGAAATAATGTAATAGCCAGAAATATGCCTGCCCTGCCCTAATAAAGAAATATTTGGTTAACTGCGAGTGAATCCCGTTTGCAGCCGTAGAGACGCAGGACAAATTAAACATTCTGGTTTTCTCCGAGTGCAACGATGATAGACAGACATCATTTGGACAAAATATAGAGTATTAACCTCCGTTGCTCAGCCAAATGCCTTCCTGTTACGTCCTGTTATCACGGAGTTACAGGCGATAAACGATTTTTGATGGTCACAAGTTTACTTCATTAGGGACTGTTCGTTATTTATTTAAGGGGCTACCGGAGGAGTTTTGGGAGCATTAGTCCAAAAGACGTGACCCTCCCTCGCCAGCAATACATTTTTCTATGACCCTCCAAAGTGATTATGAAAAAATCACTGTCAACTTTTTCCGGGTTTATCGCCTACTGTATTTTAACGTTTTCACATATTTAGCCTATGATAAACGGCTTATGGCTATCACGAAACCAAACTACAAAGGCGAACACTTTAACAGGGGGAATTAATTGGGCATGAATCATGCTGAACGCTATTTCGCTACCTTAGAATAATAAGGTTCTATCTGCGTTTTGAGTAGGTACAACCGGGACGATTGAAACGGGGAAGAATGAAACATTCCGGTTTTCTCCGAGTGCAACGATGATAGACAGTCATCATTTGGACAAAACATGGAGCATATTAACCTCCGTTGCTCAGCCAAATGCCTTCCTGTTACGTCCTGGTATCACGGAGTTACGAGCGATAAACGATTTTTGATGGTCACAAGTTTACTTCATTAGCGGTTTATTTTTTTGGATTATTAAAGAGTGTTTTTCATTTAAAGGTTTGACTTCGTGCTTATTCAGTAGAGCATTTAGTGCTCTCCCCAATCCCAGACGTTCACATTGCATGTTTGTTTGTAATGGATGCTGTTGGATGTAATGGAAGTTGCATGACCCTCTCTTGCCTGCTAGAAATTGTTCAATGACCCTCCGATAGAATTGTTAAAAAATACATGACCCTCCCCTGCCAATTGTCTTCCGCCCGCGCCACAGCCACACACTTTGTGATAACATTCTTTAATCAATCTTTCCCGTGAGCTTGCATGCTACCAGTCCTTCCTTTTCAAATGTGTTGCGCCTGTTTGCACAATTTCACAAATAATCATATGTGATTAATAGTATGACAAATAATCCCTGTGCACGGGGACCGAAACAATGCATGCCAACTTTTTCCGTGTTTATCACGTATTTTAACTTTCTCCCGCTGTCTTGCTGTTTTAATGTTTTCCCGTAGAATATCCCATATTTTAATACTCTCATAACAGCCCTGCCATCGGGCCTGTCTCTGTGTTGCCCTGTTGCTACCCCTTGCCCTTCCAACGAAACAGATGTCTTCAAATCATCGTTTTCCTTGCTTGAAGGCGAACTTAGAGTGATGTTAACCTATTTAAGTTTAACGGCGCGATTGTCATGAGAGCACGATTCATTGGCGCTTGCATGTTCGGTCTTGTGTCTACGTGCGCACCTGAGGCTACTCAGCTGCAAGAGAAATAATTTCCCCTCTTTGTATGTTCACTGCAAGTTGGTAACTTTCAGTGTTTTACGATGTCTTTGTCACGGGGAAGTGTTTTTCCCCATGTATTTATTCTAGGTTACTGTCAGTGACTGCCGTGAGAGAAGCGGGTTCTGTGTTTCGTTCATGTCAGTGACTGACGCGAGAGAAGCGGGGGTCTGTGTTGTGTTGTGTTGCGTTGCGTTAATTTATTTTCATTGGGCATACCGTGCCGTGCCGTCCACAGCTCTTCAGTTCTGACAAAGCCAAAATTACTCCTTTTGAAACAATGACTGCAGGAAGCGCGTTTGTATGGTTATATTGCTTGATGGGGGGGGGGGGGTGTCCCAAGCAGCTTTCAGCCATAAGGCTACTTTGAGAACATTTCAATTCACCCGACACTAATATTCAAAATGTTGAAAACTATTTCGGCATAGCCTATAAAGCAGTTTAATTAAATGGAATGTTAGTTGTAAACAAACAAGCTACTTGGTGAGGCTTGGCCTCACAGATGAGCTCGTGCCTTAGATGGCAGGAAAAATCTTCACGATAGGCCTATTAACTAACCACCCGATTCACGTTGGCTGGGGGGAAGGGGGGCCATCAGACAATTGTGCCCAGTTAATCCGGCCCTTCCCCCAAAAAATCCCACTTTCCCACCTCTGACAGCTTAAAAGAAGTCAAGAGGACTCCTTACTCACAGACCTATTCACAAACCTGCGGTTTTGAAATCCTATGCAGCTACAGGAGCTTCCAATCGCGAGGAAGCAATTTTGCATTGTAGGCATAACTAACATGCAATAAGCGCCCGCCAACAACAACCAAAACTAGGCTAATCATTGTCAACATGTAAATTAAATGTAACATTATTGTGAATCAAATTAAAATGTTCTCTTTTGCAAACGTAGGCATAGTAACAGAATAATTTAATAATGTTACAAGATACTACATCAATCCGTATGTTTCATTGGGCTACTAGGCTATTTGTTTTGCCTTGATTCATTTAGGCTAGGCCTTTTATTCAGGGGCCATATTCACAAAGAATTTTAAGGCTAAAAGTAGCTCCTAACTGGCTTAATTTAGGAGCAACTCCTAAAAATAATGGGCGTGTCACTCCTAACTTTAAAAGTAATTCACGAAGCATTTTTAGACCTAAAAGTAGCACCTAAGTCTGGGACAGCTTAAGTCGAGAGGACTCCTAACTCACTAAGACCTATTCATAAACAGCTTTTTGTGGCATTTTACGTTGCGATGTTTTGAAATAGCCTATGAGCAACAGGAGCTTCCAATGTGAGGAACAATTTTGCATTCATAAAAGGGATGCAATAACGCCACCAACAACAACCAAAACTACTCATTGTTAACATGTAAATGAAATGTAACGTTTCATTGTGAATCAAATTAAAATGTTCTCCTCTTTGCAAACGTAGCCTAGGGATATGGTGACAGATTAATTTAATAATGTTGCAAAGGTAGGCTACTGCATCAATCCATAGGCCTATGTTTCATTAGGCTACTAAGCTATTTGTTTTGCCTTTGCCTACTCTTTATTCATTTAGGCTAGGCCTTTTATTCAGTTATTAATCATCTTCCGTCCTTCAGACTACTTGTGTAGCGACGCATTCTCCGACCTGTCACCTGTCAGTCATCATCGGAAGAGAGGTGTTTGGAATTCCCCGTTACAATCGCCAGCCAATCAAGGTGGTCACTTCAGTCAAGCTCGTGCATGAGTAATGACGTCATCCATAGCCACGAAGACTCACTCCTAGTTTAGGAGTTGTCTGAAAGGCTTTGTGAATAACTTTTAAGAGAAAACTCCAATCTAAAATCTTTAAGTGCGATTTAGGAGTAGCCTACTCCTAGTAGTAAGATAAAGCCTTTGTGAATAGCCCACGGCCCCCAGTTATTCATCATCTTCCGTCCTTGTGTAGCGCATTCTGATTCTGAGACCTGTCACTCATCATCGTAAGGTAGGTGTTTGGAATCATGCCCGCGTTACAATCATCAGCCAATCAGCCAATCAAGGTGGTCACGCTTGCCCATTTACCCAAATTAATGGTCGAATATTACTGATGATCATTGTTATTTAAGAACATGCAGTGTGTGTAGGGTACCAAAAACATCTTGCTCGTAAAAAAGCATCATAACGCACATTCTGGCGGGTCTGTTATTTACTGTAGGCTCGCAAAACCACATGCCTTTATTTTGGGCAAGCCTGCATTCATTCATTCATTCAACATTTATTTATTCTCGGAGGGTCACTGAGGGAAGCCCTCATTTTCAATGAAGCCGAACTTACAGAAGCTAAAGCAAAGCTCCACAAACAAGACAACATTGAGGCCTTCTGTTGAAGAATTTTATATAAAGCCTGCGCTGACATAATCCTCCTGCCCCTGATAGGCCTACCACAGCTGTGGATAGTGTGGAATGTTCAAGTAGCCTAATAACACAATCCAATGTGTGTCTCAATTGTCCCCCGCTGACCACCTCACACATTTCTCTAGATTTTGCAACGAACTTACATGACACAATGCCATAAAATATGCCAGTTTTAAGACACAGAATAATGTTTGTAATGATACCAGGTAGGCCAGGTATTGTCGAAGGTGGATGGTGAAGTGAAATTTTTACTTTGGAAAACAAACATTTGCCGATATCATCGCCGATCATCAGAATATTGCAACAGATTCTGTGTTCTGGACTGCAGGTAACTTGTTAAGCCAGTGGTTCTCAAACTTTTATTTCATTCCCCACTTTGATCAAGGGGGATGACTGATGATAGTGGAGATAGCGTGTTATATCGAGGCTTTTGCAAGTCAGCATCTTCGACGGTAGTCTATAAAAAAATATTTTCGATGTCCCAAGCGGAGAGCCATACTTTATTGTTTTTAACGATCTCTATGCTACTCACAAAAATGTAGGCATGGGGACATGATGAAGTAGGTTATCCAACTGTCATGTGTTAAATTATTGTGATTACGAGCCAGTGGTTTTCAAACATTATGCGTGACTCGGACATCTAACTAAATGCAACAGGCTCATATCGTCCTTGCATTCGCAAAATGAGGACCAGTGTTTTGTCAAATTGCAAATAGCTATTCGTTTTAACAATTTTTTTATGATAGTAGCCTATACAAAAAGCACTTCATACTATCTTAATCTTGGAATATGGGGAGGGAAGTGGCGCGTCTGCAGTCAGCCAAATATGAATGTAATTCTGCGGCATAAAGCAGATGTAATTGTTTATCGTACAGAAAAATAAAAATGACATGTCAAGCAGTCAATTGACTACATTGCAGTCAAGAAGTAGGGCAAATTAATCTACGAAACCAAAACGTGGGTCATAGTTGTCTAAGCCTCTATTGCGTAGCCTGTTAAAAACGTCGCCAGATAGTATTAAATCGGCAACAACATTGTTTTCTGCAGAAGCCTACCCAAGGCTACAGATTAATTCTGAACAGTTATTTCTCTACTGGCTCAATTATCACACCACTGTTTTGATTTCGTAGTTGCGTTAACCCCAACACTGACAATAATGTAGACAGCAAATTTCGATTTCGATTTTCGTGTAGTCAAGCCTTAAGCCATACCCAAGTAGCCTAAATCGAGGTAATGTTTAATTATGCATGATTTATTTTGTTATTGAATTCGTAGGCTGGGATTACTCTCGGCAACAATTATGTAAGGGATGGCAGGCAGAGCGATGTACAGTGGCAGAGCGACGCACAGTGGCTGAAAGTGGTACTAAAGCTTCACGCAGCTTCACGCCGCGTAATGCGCGAATGAAGTGGTCATTTGAAAGCGATGCCCACTGTATGTTTTAGACCACAGGTTCTCAAACTTTTCTATGCCGGGCCCCCTAAACCATACAGTGCCATATCTGGTGGTTGGATAGATATCAGCGCCTACTAGGTCTGGCCTACTACCACTATATGGTTTGGTGATGCACTGATTCCTCAGTTTTCCCACAATTTGCAATCTCCGTTACACTCATGAAACAATGTTAATTATTTTGTTATGCCCCCTGCTAGGGTCAGGGAACTATAACAAAGCTAAATAAAGCAAGGGCAAAATACGGCAGACAACGGTGGATAAATTTTAAAATAATCAATAATTTATTATAATTAAACTAGAACACAAATTAAAGGAATTATCCGGAGTAAAATGCACTTTAGATCGATTGGAGTCGATTGCCAAGTGTGCTCTGGAAATTCACAATTTCGTCGCCGTTTCGTAGTCCAGTCCATACAACTTCATTTCAATTTCAAAAGAAATACTGGACTATGTTTTTTTAAAACGGCGACGAAATTGTGAATTTCCAGAGCACACTTGGCAATCGACTCCTACGGACTTTCCCCCTAAAGATGGCAGCAAAGATGGCAGCAAAGATGGCAACATTTCCGGAAAGGTACTGGCTTGATGAAATTCATTCTGGACTCTCTATCCGACCACATAAAGACCTCGGGATACTTCGGTTTGGCTTTAGGGACCCTCTACTCACTACCACGTAAGTGTAATGTTGTTTGGAACTGTAGAAGAGGTATAAAAATAGCGTTTTGTAGCGGCGAAATAATATGCCCTTCTCACTTCCACGCTAACAAGTTTTGACTAAAAACGGTAACATCGAACTTTCTCAAAACACATCCGAATGACATGATTTGGATGTCAACTCAACGTATGTACTCCCAATCATCCGTAAATTTATCTAAAGTGCATTTTACTCCGGATAACTCCTTTAATGCAAAGAGCAATGTTCTAAACAAATAGCAAGTGAAGGCCAGAAGGCCAAAAACAAAGCCGCCCAATTTCCAAGCCTCTCTCCCAGACTCTCAATCTGAGAGGGACTGGAGACCTGGACGGAGTGTGGGGACGTAGTGTGGGGACGTAGTGTGGGGCGTAGTGTGGTTTGCGTGTGTGTGGTGAAGTGGTGTGGGGCGTAGTGTGGGGGTGAGTGTGGTGGCGTGGTAGTGTGGGGGCGTAGTGTGGCACGCGTGGTGTGGGGGCGTGGTGTGAAGAGGGAGTGTGGTGTGGGCGTAGTGTGGGGGCGTAGTGGCGAGTGTGGGGCGTGGCGATGGAGTGGGGCGCGTGGCGTGGCGTGGCGTGGCAGCGGTGGCGTTCTGCGAGGAACCAAAAAAACGAGCCGGCCCCCGGAGTGACGTCAACCAGCTCCTTTTATAGGGCTGGTCCAGCAATTAAGCCCCCTGCTGGAGTGTCTGAAAAATACAAAGAGACAGCAGGAACACAAACAGCTAGGGACGTAACAATTTTCAAATTTATAGTTGGACATGACTAGCCTACCAAAAAGATAAGTTTTGATGTGTACATCCGAGAGTTTGGGGATATTCTGGCATGCTATACATCACTCTTCAGCATAGTAGCCTAAGCTGCTCCTGTACAGTATTTCTAAAGATAGATGTTGTAGCCTAGGCTATGTTGCGTTGCAGACAAATGGATCAGTGGGCAATTACGATGCAAACAACAAATAACTCAAGTCGTTATATTGTAGCCAATTTGTAAATGTTTCTGTATTTCGAAAGTTTATTCCGCATTTTCCTCTAGACTTTAACATGTGCTTATTTGTGCTGAGGCTTTGTGTTGTGTTTGGCTATGCTGTAAGAATGTGAAATGAATAAATAGCCTATCAGAACAAGAGTAGAAATAGCTGAAAGATGAACGATAATGCGCCTTTACTGTAGTGGAGTTCACGAGATGAAAAATAAGATGTAAATAGCCTTTAAATGTCCATTTAAATGTAGCCTATTGTAATGCACTGTTGTGCATTTTGAATCCGAAATAAGAAGGAATGTGAGGAGAGAGAATGCTTTTAACTTTAAAGAGTATAACAATTAAAACTAGGCTATCTATGACGCAAATTTAATAGCCTTATGTGGTCTATGGATGTCTGCTTCAGCTGTTGACAGCACGGTCTTTGAGATTTAAAATGATACTTTTTAGATTTTAACAGGCCAAGTTGAAGAGCTGCTTAGTTGTTTGATGCTGTATGAGACATTTTACTGCACAATGATTACACGTTGGGCTTAGAGGGCAAACTGTACGATTTTACTTGATCTGTAAGACAATAAAGAGACCAAACAGTGCGAGAAGGAGTTATAGTGGGCTACTGACTGTTGTCATTACATGAATGCAGATGGGCATTTTTCACAGGTAAATGGGGAACTTCCCGTTTCTTCTGTCACAAATGAATGTGTTAATGCATGTTGCCTAACAAACATACAACAGAAAACGTTCTTCTTAAGCCTTCTGACCGAGGTTCTGCCTGCTCGCCACACACTCACTCTTCCTCAACCCACATCGCCCCCTACAGTTCCTTCAGTTGGGTTGTGGAGGTTAGCATACTAGAATAGAATACTGTTAGAATACTGTTGGGTTGTGGAGGTTAGCACACTATAACGTTACAGCACAGGGTAATCCTAATTTTATGGATCAAATTTATTCCAATCCAACTCAAAAGTTTTGAACAACACAATGGTTTTATCCTGATCAAAACCAAGAATAGATTATGTGATCTAATCCAATTTCAGGATCCTTGTTTCCCTTTGAACAACTTTGAACTACAATTTTCAAGATTTGAAATCCGATAGCCGAAATCCGGTAACTGAAAACCGATAACCGAAATCCAATCACGTTTTTTTGAACAATTGGGCCCAAACAATCGAAACATATGTAAACTAAAAAGCTGTGCTACCTCATGTTCATTTTGCTCGGACCCCGTTAAATCACCGCTTGCGGTTATATTTGTTATTATTATTATTATTATTATTATTATTATTATTATTATCATTATTATTATTATTATTATTAATAGCAAATAAATAGCATCCCCTTCTTCCCCTCCCCCTTTTATTTACATTCTCTGATAACTTTTCTAATTTCACTCTTTCTCTCTGCCTCTCTCATCGTTATTCTGACGGGGCCCCATTGGATGGCTTGGGAGACTCGGTCCTTGCTTTGTCAAAATTTTGCTTTGTCAATGTATCATGGAAGAGGTGTATCTGACTCCAGCCTCTATGTCATGATCTTTGCCAGATGAGCCTGAATCAGATCATCCCTAACCTCTTGTGTTGCTTTGCCTGCTGTAGATATGCAAATGAACTCATGTTCCTCTGAAAATGGATTGATCCAATTTCAGTTTCTGTCTCATCAGATCTAACTGTGTAGAACTGTTGTAAATGTAGGTACTTGTAGATCAAGTCTTGGAAAATAGTTATTATTTCTTTTCAATGGAAATGATTTTAACATCAGATGAAAGACAATTTTAAGTATGATAATAATAATAATAAATATAGCTGCAAGCAGCAATGCGGGGGCCAAGCAGTGCGCTATAGCAGGAATGGCATTGCCATGCCATGAGCAAGCACTCACAGCAAGTTTGATTGCCATTGGATAAAGAATGGCTGAGAAATAAGCTTATTTACTTTGTTACAGCGCCCCTAGAGGCCAAATTACACCAATGTCCTTGTGCGCTCTCACAATCAGCTACCATGTCCCTCTACCAAGTTTGGACTTCATACACCAAAGTGTTGCTGAGATGTGAGCTCACTTTTCTTTATTACAGCACCCTTAGAGTCAAAAATGAGACCACTTTCCTTGCATGTCCTCACAATCAGCTAATATGTCCATGTATCAAGTTTGGACTTCATACAACGAAGCGTTGCTGAGATATGAGCCCACTTCTTGTATTACAGAGCCCCCTATAGAGGCCAAATGATGCCAATTTCCTACTGTGTCCTCACAATGAGGTACCAAGTCCCTGTACCAAGTTTGGACTTCATACATCAAAGCGTTGCTAAGATAGGAGCTCACTTCCAGTATTGCAGCGCCCCCTATAGAGGCCAAATGATTCCAATTTCCTAGTGGGTCATCATAATCAGGTAACAGGTCCTTATACCAAGTTTGGACTTTTTACTCCGAAGCGTTGCTGAGATACAAGCTCACTTCCTGTATTACAGCGCCCCCTATAGAGGCCACATGATGCCTATTTCGTAGTGCGTCCTCACAATCAGATACCAAGTCCCTGTACCAAGTTTGGACTTCATACATTAAAGCATAGCTGAGATGTTAGCCCACTTCCTGTAAGGCGGCATTGTCGCCATGTGTGATTGGCTGTCACGGGCAAATAAACTTGAAATGAAAAAATCTGAAGTATCGTTTGTGCGGCTCGGGCTGAAGATCATGTCCGCCAAGTTCTGTAAAAATCGGATGAAATTTGTAACCGCTTAAACTTTTCGTAGAGTTTGGACTAAATCCAATATGGCGGAGGTCCAATATGGCGGAAAGTGACGTAATAGGAGTCATTGAACTTAGGTCAGTCCAGGGATTCCAACAGTGCCTGATTTGTGAAAATCGGATGCACCGTTCAATGGTCACATGCGTTAATGCAATCCAGTTTTGACCCATTGGTGGCGCTAGAGTGTTGGGCATAGAGTTCTGTAAATTGGTGAGAGTGATCATGGGACAGTGCTGAATCAGTGTTCCAAATTTCATAACTTTAGACCCAGCGATTCAATTTTCGGCCAGATTTTGACCTTTTGGTGGCGCTAGATGGCTGGGTTTAGAGGTCTGTAAATAAGTGTGAGTGGTCAGTGGAGTGTCCCGAAACTTTCTGCCAAAAAATCTGAATTTTTTAGCCAGGCATTCTATGGGCTGCCATAGACTCCAATGTCAGATAAATAATAATAATAGGAAAAGCTAGTAACTCAATGGGTGCCTTCGCTGCTTGGCCCCCAATAATTGTACATAATGATAACAATGTGTAAAGTATGAATATTTTTACCAAACAAGTTCATCTACATCTCATTCCCACATTCTTACTAGTCAAAAGTACAACTGAAATGTATAATGTAGATCATTTTAGCACCTGTGATGTAATTACCATAATTTCCCAACTATTCGCTGCAGCTTATACATTGATTTTGCTAAATTTCTTCAGCTATGAGGTTAATACACGGGGGCAGTTAATATGGTATATGGTTTTGTTTCTTTTAACTTGCATAAAACACTGTCCTGTGGCTTATACACAGTACGGCTAATACACAGGAAATTGCTTTATGTATTTCATGTGCCCTGGACATGATAAAATTATAATATTTATGTTAAGCTGGGTACATGTGGTGAACAATTTTCATATGGTATTCCTTGAATGTAAAGGTAATATGTGATTGGTAATCATGATGTTTTGATCTCTTGGAATATCTCTTATGGGTTGTTTCAATAAAATACTAATTTACTGAATTTTGGGGTGTTTCCGAATAGTACATTTACAAATAGTAAATAGCATAGCAATGCAGACCTATGTAATCATTTGTATTTCAAGTCTCTGCTGGGAGGTAGGAAGGTATAAATACATTGATTAATGAGGTAGTGGGCATTTCAATTAGTGCTGCAACACATTGTGTCTGAAAATGTAGATTTGCTCATTATTACACATAAATCTGGAAATTTATCAAACAAAATGAAGGGCAAAATCACATAACGATTCAAAATATGTATGCCAACATCAAACACCACATATGCATCAGTAATAATGAGGTTTGGATTATTTCCTGGGCTCTTATGAGTGGTTTAACAAAAAAAAAGCCAATAGGCGGGATTTCCTTTTTTCAAATCAGAGGTCAACTTTGAAGGCCTGTACAGCCACAAAGCTACAAGATCCAACTTATCATACCATTTTATACTCCAGAGATATGTAGCTTTCAGAAAAATATAGTGAGAATTTGCCCCCCCAAGTGGTAGTGACGACCCCCTGTGGCTCATGGACTACAGGGCCCACGCACTTAGGTCTCAAAAAATTCTGAAAAAATTACCAGGTGTACCTATGTTACCCAGGAGACACACTGTAAAATTACTCTTATGTAAGATCAATACTTTCCAAGATACAGCCAGTTTCACAGGGAGAGGGGTTGTCAATTTTGTCCGGCCTCTTTTTTTTTGTCAAAGTTCACAAGCCCACAGTGCAAGAACTAAACCATGTAGGAGGCTCAAATTTTGCATGCTGGTACATAAATAGGAATAGTATGTAGCAAAGTCACATTTGGTCTGGATAATCCTGCATGGTCATAGCTGTCCCTCAAAGTTGATACAAATTTTATTGGAGTTTTTGGCTGTTTAAGCCTTCAGAAGACATATTTGTACTCAACATAGGCTCTTGATTTATTTTCCTTACTGAGATATATATATAGATAATAAGATCCAACTTGCTATCATACCATTTTATACTCCAGAGATATGTAGCTTTCAGAAAAATATAGTGAGAATTTGCCCCCCCAAGTGGTAGTGACACGCCCCTTTTTGGGCCTGTGGCTCATGGACTACTGGTTGAATTGACGTGGAATTACCCACTATCAATTGCTACATAGACGTGCATACATAGACTCTAGGTGGTGCTAAAGCACTAGGAAGTTTGCCCTTTATCAACAAAAATGCCCTTTTGAAACTTGTTTTTTTTTTTTTATTATTAATATTATTAAGATTTTACTTTGGTCAGTTTTGAAATGATCTATTGAAAACCTGAGCCATTAAAAACGACTGAAACAATGCCCCGAAATGAGCCACCTCCTTGCGCACACCCGACCAGCCTATCTCTCTTCCTTTGTCACGTGAACTCGGCGCAATCGCTGGGGCAGAAGGGCACGCCAGATGCGCAGCACCATAGCAGTTCAGTAAGCCGTCTTCAGATAGCAGGCATGGTCGCTGACAGGCTGCTTCTCCCGTGCCCCATCAGCCAGGTAACATACAGATCAAGCAAAATCTTACAGTTTGCCCTCTAAGCCCAACATGTAATAATTTTGTTGTGCAGTAAAATGTCTCATTCAAAGTCAAAGTCAAAGTCAAAGTCAGCTTTATTGTCAATTTCTTCACATGTTCCAGACATACAAAGAGATCGAAATTACGTTTCTCACTATCCCACAGTGAAGACAAGACATATTTTACCAATTTAAGTCCACAGACAAACATAACATTCAAGTAAACAAAAAAGTAAGTAAATAAGTAAATAAGAGGGCACATATAATAATGAAAAAATAAGAGCAGCAAAATTTGTTTGAAATTGTGCATAGACAGTCAATAAAATACTAGTGCAAAGTCAGGCCAATAAGAGGCTTGGGTAGTTCTGTTTGACCTAAGTAATAAAGAAAGTGGCATAGTGGTGCAAGTTATGTAAGAGCAGCAGAAGTGTTGTGTTTTCAGGACAACACCAAGTTGTAAAGTGTACAAGTGTTCAAGTGTGCAAGTGGAGTAGTGCAGGCGGCCATTGTGGGTCCAATGTCCAGGATGTTATGTAGCTGAGGGTGGAAGGGGAGAGGAGGGAGAGAGTTCAGCATCCTTACAGCTTGGTGTATGAAGCTGTTGGTGAGTCTGGTAGTGCGGGAGCGCAGGCTTCTGTACCTCTTCCCAGAGGGCAGTAGATCAAACAGATTGTGAGCGGGGTTCAGCACCAAACAAGCATTTTTGCCGACTGGTCACCTGATAAACTAGTTAGATGAAGTTAGGTAAAGTTTTACGCTGTAGCCCAAATCAATGACAGATAACGTGACGACCACATACAAATAATTTCGGTAGATTTTGCAAATTTATGTGTTAAGAAACGTTTTCTGTTGTATATGTTTTGTTAGGCAACATGTATTAACACATTCATTTGTGACAGAAGAAATGGGAAGTTCCCCATTACCTGTGAAAAATGCCCATCTGCATTCATGTAATGACAACAGTCAGTAGCCCACTATAACTCCTTTCGCACTGTTTGGTCTCTTTATTGTCTTACAGATCAAGTAAAATCGTACAGTTTGCCCTCTAAGCCCAACGTGTAATCATTTTGTTGTGCAGTAAAATGTCTCATACAGCATCAAACAACTAAGCATTTTTAGCCAACTGGTCATCTGATAAAGTTTTACGCTGTAGCCCAAGTCAATGACAGATAACGTGAGGACGACCACATAGGCTACAAATAATTTCGGTAGAGTTTGCAATTGCAAATCTATGTGTTAAGACGAACATTTTCTGTTGTATAGGTTTTGTTAGGCAACATAAATGAACACATTTTGGTCTCTTTATTGTCTTAATTGTATATTGATTTACTAATTGCAGCACAAGTCAGATTTCATTCAACATGTGCGTGTCATTTTTATAATTATTATTATTTTTTTTTAATATAGCACCTGCCCCCCAAAATGTCTGTGCACGCCACTGAATTGCTATATGTTGCTATATCTCTCAAAATCTCTTGAATGACTTTTAAGCATTCTGGGACTTTGTAATTTAGATCAACAGGTGTTTACTCGGGTAATTGGCTCGCGCGGTAAGTGTGCCACCAGTCCAAACCAAATTGAAACACCACGAAGCCTCACTTAGCCATGGTGATGTGACATGGGCGTTTTGAACCACACTTCGAAACACTTGCGTTTCGGAAGCTCGACACTGTTTCGAAACGTCAGCTTCGAGCGTCACATCCCTATGTAAGAGTCTTGCGCGTGGGTCCTATCCTCGTAACCCTGACATAACCATAACTAGTGATGGCGAACTGAAGCTTTCTGAACCAGTGAATCTTTCAATCCAATTGTATTGAAAAAAGCTTCAGAACTCTATAATGACCTCTGCTGGTGAAAGTTAAGGATAGCATTGTGTCACAAAGTGTTTCAAACATTAGCCATGAATGTGTTTGAGTTGAAGATGAATAAATGTTGAGCATGAATTAATGGATAAATAAATAAAGTCATAAATAGGCTCTAACGAAGCCTATTTTGAACCATGCATAAATACAAATGTAATTGCCTTCTCTACAAAAACAATAAAGGTAGTATTTTGTAGTGGTGTCAACAATAATCGATTCGGCGATGCATTGCAATGCGGGGCCTGAACCTGCATTCCATGATTCACCGCTGAACTACGTTGTACCGGAAATGCGACTGAACGAACGATTCAGAATGAATCATCTTGGCGAACTGAACGATGCGAACTGTGTCATGAGAACGAACAATAAAATCCACCTCTAATCGATGCGGCAACGTGCCATAATCGATTATGTCACTGTTTATTTTCTGGCCTTGAGTGGACAATAAAGTTGTGAAGTTTCAATTACTTCTGGGGGCATTTCTGGAGCAACGTTGTAATGCCATGCGCAGCCTGTAGCTACATGTTAAGCGGCAGCACTAGCTAGCATAACAACAACACTAAAGAATCAAGATGACGGAGGGAGATGAACGCGATAGACGGGTAATTAAAAACGCACCCAATGCTTGGAAAGCGGACATCTGGGCACATTTCGGATTCTACGAAGTTAATGGGAAACTAGACAAGACGTACATGGTGTGACCTGTACGCTAGACAAGACGTACACGGTAAAACCTGCCACACTAAAATCAAGCACGTTGGCAATACAACGAACTTCACAAACCATGCCGATCGTTGGCATCCTGAGTTGACTTCGTTACTGTGTGTGCAGTATGTGCAGGGTAGGAATTGAGTTGGCCGTGATGCCCCTTTGAAAGAGGTTTACAGGCCACGGTGGCCTTGGTGTCCCCTTCTTTCAATATTCTGTCAGACTAATAACGATTTTTATTCAGCCTATGGCCTGTCAAAGAGTAATCCAGTTTTGAATTTGCAGCAAATTTCGACATGCATGGATGTCTCCAAATTTGGGCTTTAAGTTTTACAATGTGTTTAAATTATTAAACTTATTAAAATGCCATATCCAATACTCTGTACCATTCACTCTGTACCATTTTATTTTATTTAATGGTATTTATGTCAAAGATACAGGAGAGTGATAATACATGTACACACAGCAGCCAATAAAACTGCTTGTATTGCTTCATGACCTCAAAATTTGCCTTGTTGTGTGCAGTAGAATTTTGATACATCGCAATGCATCGTAGAATCGAATCGTTACCTGGTGAATCGTAATTGAATCGAATTGTGAGGGCAGTGCCAATGCACACCCCTAGTATTTTGGCTGTGAACATTTCTTGTATTTGTAAACAAATACATCAATTTAGGAGGGAGATGAATAAAGAATGGGCATGCACATTGCACACACATTTCTGTGATTATATTGAGTACGTAGCCTAGACCAATTTAAATCTGGGTTGTGTTGAAACTGCGCGATTCAGTCCTGCACTCGCCTGGACTCGAACCCGCGAGACAGATGCACCTTGGAAAGGGAGTCAAGTGTGCTGACAATTGAGCTAAAAGCCCGAGCTATAAGCTTTCGTCTCAGCAGCACTATTGACTCTGTTGGCTCTCCTTCTTCAACAACCCACAACGGCGCGCCCCGTGTCGTGCAACTTTAATGCTTTGAATTAAATATCGAAGCGGTCACGTAGGTGTGTGTGAAACGAAGCTTCGGACGTCACTGATCACGTAATTGTCACAAAACGAATCATGCTCCGATACAAAGCTTCACTCCAAATTGGTTCATGTCTTCGATACACGCTTCGAAACAGTGGGTTCATGGGTAACATCACTAACCATAACTAGAACCGATTTAAAATATATTATATCCAGCTGCGTGTGGGTATCAGTCGATGTAAACTCCCGAAGTGCAGATGGCGCCCGGCTGTCCAAGTCGTCAACTGGACTTCAATTACTTCAATTCATTGTGTTTCTCTGACGACATATGGTAATAACTTTTGACATGGTTACAATTTATTTTCCATTATTTCCTACATACTGGTCCTTTAAGGCCTGAGACTGACAGTTGCTGCAGGTGGCCTGTACACCTGGCACAGGATTCTAATTGCTTAATGGCCGTATTGTGATGTCATAATCGCCCATGTTAAGTCTATGGGGAAATTTTGAATCATTTTTAATAGACCGGTTTCAGGTCCCTAACAACGTTGTTAAGGACGAACTCTGGGGACAAGCAAACTGTTAACTTTTGGCAGAGAAAAGCAGACTCAATTTCCCCTGTGTGGTACAGGAGACATCTAATTTTTTTGTGACTTGTCCATTTAAAGCTAAAAATGTTTAAAACGCCAATAAATTAGGCAGGCCTAGGTGCTAGACATTTGGACACGAAGCATGCATTATGAAGCTACGAAGTTATGCCACAAATGTTATCTTCATGCTCAAGAGGAAAAACTGAAATCATATGATGTTAATTTATCACAGTGTTTCCCAAAGTCTGGGTCGCGACCCACAGGTGGGTCGCAGGAGATTTTATTTGGGTCACTAGCACAATTTATGTTGTGTTATAGGCAGGGTAGGAATTTCACGGCGGCCACTACGGCCATGGCCGTCGTAGCCCCTTGCGTTGGCCGTGAGGCCCCTTTGAAAATCAGAGGTTTACAGGCCACGGTGGCCTTGGTGCCCCCTTCTTTCAATATTCTGCTTTGCGTCCTAATAGCAATTTTATTTAGCCTGTGGCCTGTCAAAAATAATCTTAGCATTCACAGCGCAAATTTATTTAGTCTTTTACGCAGTGGAGAAAGTGACAGCGCAAGAAAGAAATTCCGTCCAAATTCACCCATTCTCAGTTGAACTACTTTATGAAGTAGCCTATTCATCACACAGACATCACAAGTATCACATGAAAGAGCTTTTCTCAGCTTTTAAACAATGTTAGCCGATAATTGCTGTGTTGAACGGTTCATGAAAAAGTAAATAATATAATTAAATTTAATCATACATTCTACTGAAGGTTTTGCGTCCCATGATCTCCCTACCCATTCATCTCGGTGGAATACTTTCTTAACCCTTCTTTTAACACATGACAAACCATATATCAGAATAAACAGGAGACCTTACCGAACACAAAAAAGCAGTCCCCTGTACAGTTAGCCGTCCAGAGTAATCCAGTTTTGAATTTGCAGTAAAGTTCGACATACATGGATGTCTCCAAATTTGGGCTTTAAGTTTTACAATGTGTTTAAATTGTTCCACATGATTTCATAACGGGCCAAATACAAAATAAATGTTACAAATATCGCCTAGATATTGGTAAATCCGAGTACAGCTGACATCTAGGCTATTTGAGTTTCTTAAAGCTGAGCTGTGATTAAATTGTTCAATACATGATTTCATAACAGGCCAAATATAAAATAAATGTTATATATAGCCTAGATAGTCAGATGATTTACAGTTCTATGTAATATGTCATGTTTTCATTTCATGTTTTTGTAATGTTTCATACAGTGATGCAGGTCTACTGCAGTGAATAGGCTAAACTTTGATCATTTTTATAGCCTACTACTGTATAGTTAACTTTGGCCTTGGTGCCCTGACATGTGGCCTTTGTGCCCCCCACCAAATATGCCCAACTGAAGGCCAAGTGGCCTTGCCCCCAGAATGGTGAAATTCCAAGCCTGGTTATAGGCCTAACTGATACCATTTGTCATTTGATACCAGGAAAGCTAACAGTTTTCTATTAGGATGTAGTTTGTTAACTACCACAGTCACGGTTTTGTCATAAAAGCTCATGAAACTGGGGGGCAAACGCATCGCAGAGGGGGTGCCAGAGCATGGATATCTACCTCTCAAAATGAAAACGTTCTGTGGGGCGCCTGCCATGTACCTCGCAGTTGCAAACTACAAGGGACATTAATCTGCCTATTTGAATGAACATTAACAGATACTAGCTCCTCAACTTTACCGATTAAAATCTATGACCGTGCTGTCAACTAAAGCAGACATCCATAGACCGGACATAAGGCCATTCAATTTGCATGTAGATGCATGTCGATTGTAGATGGAATCTTTAAAGTTAATAGCAACCTCCTCACATTCTTATTTCACAACAGTGCATTATATTAGGCTACAATTTAAATGGACATTTTAAACACTATTCCTCTCGTTTTCTACCTCGCTAACTTCAAAGTAAAGGCGCATTCTTCCGGCTATTGCGCAAAAGACTCTTGTTCTGATATAACGACTATACAACATAATATAATACAATATACAATACAACAATACAATATAACGACTTGAGTTATTTGCTGTTTACATCGGCATTGACGTCCACAGTGTTATGGACCCATTTGTCTGCAACGCAACATAGCCTACAACATTTTTTTTAGAAATACAGGAACAGCTTACTATGCTGACGAATGACGACTGCGCATGCGAGAATTTCCCCAACTCTCGGATGCGCATTAAAACGTATCTTTTCAGTAGTCATTTCCAACTTTTCACGCTGATGGTGCTCAAAATGCAACACAACCGTGTTCAAAGCAGGATCTATCTATCTAGATCCTATAGCAATGTATGGTTGGGGGAGGCATAGAAAAGTTGGAGAACCTGTGGCCTAAAACAATATTGGTGGTTGCAGGGTAGATCTGAAGTGAGATGGGTCGCGATGGTCTGTCATTTTTAAAAAGTGGGTCCCCAGAAAAAAAGTTTGGGAAACACTGTTTTATCATATTCCTCAGTATATCATTTTAATAAGAGACTTGATCCATGAGAACAGAGGTTAATGATAGCCTAAAGTTAAAGTTGACACTCCATTTGAGTTGTTTGTTTTCAGAAAGTAGACATGGGCTTGCAAGTAATGTTATTGCATTACTATAAGGTAGCCTGGCATAGCTAATCCATCATGTATAGGCTACTTTCCTGTCAGTTAACATCCAGCCCAATGCATTTTGTGAATTGTATTTCAGTCAGTCATTCTATGTGTGGCCAGCAGCATAAGTACTAGGCTACTTAATCAAAGTAATTATCAGTAATTATCCCCTGACCTCAGGGGGAAATGATTGCCCACCCCTGTCGTTATGTAGCCTTTGAGTAGGCAATGTTCTCTTTAATCTAAATCTAAACTAACTGTTTGTGCAGTCGAAGCCCCAACGTTAACATTAGCCTAAACCTAACTTAACTTTATAGCAAGGGCCAATTGTTTAGCCTACCTTCCGTAAAATCCGTTGCTTTTTCATAGGTAAATCTACTAGCAGTACTACACCTCTAGATGAAAACAATCCAGACACACCGAAATATTTTGGCAAAATGTGTTTATTCTTCATCTTACATCAAGTTCAGCCAGCTTGCTTTCTATGTGCTGTCAGTGTAAACAAACTATTGCTTGTCCTCCGAGTTCGTTCTTGACTGCGGTTGTTAGGGACCTGAAACCGGTCTAATAATAGTTTAAAAAGTATAAAGGTTACAAAGATGAAAACACATAGCACACAAGTCCTATATAGCAAAAACCAAAAGTGGTCAGTGGAAGAAGAAGAAGAAGAAGCCTAGGAAGAACAGCATTTTCATGCACTGTAATAATCCTTACAAAAACAAAAGGGCTTCAAACCTCTCGGTGCGCAAGGCCATCCCGGCCCTGCGTACAGTCGGTGCTCGGGCCCTAATAATTATAAACGGTTGTGTCATTGTGTCACGGCGTTATTACTCTGGAGCTAGCCTACCAGATCATTGAGCACATCGCACTGCTTTACAGTGACATCAGTGCAGGTGGAGTGAGGCCCCCTAGACAGGTCATCTGCTGGTAAAATTCACCATTTTGGGGATATTATTGAATTTATAGTTTTTGGGAAAATGTCTAAATGCCATATGTTTTTATCTGTTTAAGTTAAGGCACCCAATTTATTTGAACTGTATTTAACCTGTAAGAGGTTTATGTTTGAAGGAAATTGGATGATTTCTGATATTTGACAAATATCTGACAAAATTATAAATTTTTAAGGGTTTAAAATTGTTAGAAAAGTACTTAGGGTTTTAACCTCTGTAAATATGTATTTGATAGAAAAGGGCAGTTTTCGGCTAAAATGACACTGTTTTACCAGAAATGTTCCCATAGCATAGCATAGCAAAAAGTGTGTAAAAATGTGCCATTTTGGAATAAGGCGGCCATACTGGATTTTTGGACAAAATTCAACATGCCCCAAGTTTTAATCTGTTCCAATAGGGGTTCTGACCAGGAATCCATGGAGAAAACTTTGACCAAAAAATGGGCCTAATTTCTCCAGCAGATGACCTGTCTACCCATATTCCACGCATATTCAATGAGCATAGTGCCTCAAAATTCTGTGCATTATTCCAGAGTCAATGCCCTGACCTCTCTGAATACTCTTGTACCAATGATCTGGTTGACCAGTTTAATTCCATCTGCTTGTCTTCTCTAAATGTTATTGCACCCATGAAGGTTAGAACTAAGTCATCAGAAAGAAAGCAGCCCTGGATTAATAGTGGCATTCGTAGTTGTAGAAGGGATTGTAGGAAAGCTGAGCGTAAATGGAAGAAGTCTGGTCTTCAAGTTCATTATGAAGGAATCACTTAAACACTATAACATCTTGGTTAAGGATGCAAGATCACATTACTTTTCAGAACTTATTTCTGATCATCAGCATAATCCTAGATTTCTATTTAAAACAGTAGAGCAGCTGGTAAAGCCATCTACTCCCTGTGTCCCAGTGGAAAGTGATGCTGATTGTGAAACGTTTTTGTCCTTTTTTACTGAGAAAGTAGAGTCAATTAGAACCTCTATCACTCCTAATACTATGCACTCTGAAGTCTCTTTCTTACAGGATAGGCATACTTTAAACCACTTCAATACAGTTACTCTATCTGAACTTCTAGAGACAGTGTCACATATGACAGTATCTTCCAGTCCTCTTGATGTAGTACCAACAAAGTTCCTATTAAAAGTGCTCCTTGTTGGTGCCCCCCGCCCAATCCCAATCCTCCCCCACCTTTCTTATGCAGCCCTTGCCACTTAATCTACTAAACCCCTCTTCTACTGCACTTTTTACCCCCCCAACTTTGCACAAATAGGCTGACACCAGACATAACTTCACTGCATTTCTTACTTCCAGTAACTATATGCATGTGACAATAAACTTCCTTGTACCTTGTACCTTGTACCTATTAGAAGTAATTGAATCTGTTGAGTCCTGTTTGCTTTCTATTTTTAATAGTTCACTTTTAAATGGCATTGTCCCTGATTACTTTAAAACTGCAAGTGTGAGCCCATTGCTAAAGAAATCAGGGCTTGATCCATCTCTACCTCAAAACTACAGATCTATTTCCAAGTTACCATTTGTATCAAAGATTCTTGAAAGATCAGCTTGTCTCTGCACTGGAAAATAATAATCTTTTTTAAAAGCTACAATCTGGTTTCCGAAAGTATCATAGCACTGAGACAGCACTGCTGAAAGTTACAAATGACCTTTTAAGAACAGCTGATGATGGCATGTGTTCTGTCCTTGTACTTCTTGATCTTAGCGCAGCCTTTGACACTATTGATCACAGCATACTGCTGCATAGACTGGAACATTGGGTGGGAATTTCTGGTACAGCCTTACAATGGTTTTCATCTTACTTGTCAAATAGGAAGTTTTGTGTTTCTGCATACAGTTACACATCTTCATTTTCTCCTGTCAAGTATGGGGTACCTCAAGGGTCAGTTTTAGGACCAATCTTATTTTGTTTATACATGCTTCCTCTTGGGCACATTATCCAGAAACACTGTGTCTCCTTCCACTTCTATGCTGATGATACACAGCTGTACCTGCCCATTAGTTCCTCTGATCCTAGTATGCTGAATTCCTTAAATGAATGTATTTGTGACATAAAAAACTGGATGTCAAACAATTTCCTCCAGTTTAATTCTGACAAAACAGAAGTCCTCATCATTGGATCCCAGCTTATAGTGAAACAAATGATACCATCCTTAGGTCCCTTTCAATTTTTAGGCTGTGTAAAACCTGTTGCAAAGAATCTTGGTGTTTGGTTTGACAGTAATTTAAGCTTTGAACGTCACATCACAAAGCTCAGTCTTGTTTCTATCACCTCAGAAATATTTCCAAGATTAGTTCCATGTTAACTTTTAAAGACACTGAGACCATTATACATGCATTTATTTCTTCACGCCTGGATTACTGCAATAGTCTTTTTTCTTGTCTGAACCAAAAATCTATAAAGAGACTTCAAACTGTTCAGAATTCAGCTCCCCGGCTTCTTACTAAGACGAAGTACTAAGACATTACTCCTGTTTTAGCCTCACTGCACTGGCTCCTAGTAAGCTTTAGAATTGATTTTAAGATTCTTCTGATTACTTTTAAAGCTCTACATGGCCTGTCTCCTTAACTACACATATCTGATCTCCTAGTACCTTATACACCTGTGCTGTTTTTTAAGATCATCTGGTAGTGGTTTTCATCTATTCCTAAGGTCAATCTCAAAACTAAAGGGGAGAGAGCATTTAGTGTCAGGGCACCTAGGCTCTGGAATGACCTGTCTGATGAAATCAGGTCAGCCAAGTCAGTATGGTCTTTTAAATCCATTTTATTTTATTTCCCTTTTATCCCTTTTATTTCAGTAAGTTTTATTTCAGTGTAAGTTTATTTTCCTTTTTCAAATTTATGTTAAGTTCTAATTGAATTAGTATATATTATTTGATTGTTATATTATTATGTCTTATTTGCATTTTCATTTATGTTGATATTGTACAGCACTTTGTAACTTTGTTTTGAAAAGTGCTATATAAATAAAGATTATTATTATTATTATTATTATTATTATTATTACCCTGTGTCTTCTCGTCTAAAGTATAACACAGTGTAACAAAATGATGATATTCTTGCTCGGTAACACTTAACACACCCATATTCATCATTAATTAGCCAGTAACTAACATAATAACTAACATAATAAAAGTAAGATATTATCCCATAATTAGCAGTTATCACTCGTTAATTAATAATTTACAAGGCATAACCATGTAAACTGACCGCTGCTCAGTCCTGCACATTCTCTCCGAAAAATAAATCTGGTCAATATGTCTCCATCTCCTACTCCATCCCTTACTCTTACAACTTTTGTGTATGTAAATGAGTGTGTGGCATGTGTATGTTTGCTTTTGTGCATATGTGTGCTTCTTTCTGTGTGTGTTTTCACTTGTGAGTGTGTGTGTGGGTAATGTGTGTGTGTGTGTCTGTTTGCCTGCATGTGTGTATGCATTGTATGTGTGTGTGTGTGTATCTGTGCATTTATACGTGTGTCTTTATGTGCCTGCATGTGTGTGCATCAGTGGCGGACCGTCAGGGCCTTCAAAGCTCTCTGAAGGCCTAACTATTTTCAAACGAATGAAAAATAATAGTGTCTTTAATAACATTGTACTTTAGCATTTATTATTTGCTCCTACTTCTCCTTCCCCGATCGTTCTTTGACTATGGATATCCCACCGCTGTCCGATATGTGATTTGATTGGCAGATTGTGTGAACAAATAGTGAGGCGGTGCGATACATTTTTATCCAATCGCACGTCTTCTCTTGTTAAGTCCCGCATCAGGCCTTCACAAGGAATCACTGCGTTTTCGGTACCTAAGCAACTATTACAAATCATATGTTTGGATTCGGCTTGATTGATGGCTACATCTGACTGATTAGCCAATCAAATCGACCTGTTATGGCGTGGTAGGCAGGTCTGACTGCAGTTGGGCCTGCAATGTTCGAATAGAATACCCGGAACCGTTCATCACAAATTTTGACGCTGTCTGTTTTACGCATAGGGTTTTACACGATGAACTTCGTGAGCAACTTCTGTCAGTCAGACAGACATTCACTGGAAAAGTGAATTTGGGTGATTTTAATACAGATGTCAACAAGAGCTGCCCTACGTACAGAGCCTTTAATAGGTTTAGCAAATTATTTGATTTGAAACAATTGATTAAAGAACCCACTAGAATTGGCAAACGACCCTAACTATAATTGATCTTATTCTGGTGTCAGATGAATGTAACATATCACAACAAGGTGTAATTGCATACGGGCTCAGTGACCATTTCATCACATACTGTACCAGGAAGGTTCAGAGGCAAACTTTTTCAAGCCATAAATGTATTAAAATTAGATCATTCAAGAACTACTGCACAGACAGTTTTAAAGATCAGCTTAGTAAAGTAGACTGGTCTGCGGTGCTCAGGCTGGATTGTGTTGATGGAGCCTGGGATCTGTTTAACCAGTTATTTCTTCAGGTAGTGAATTCCATGGCTCCTCTTAAGCAAATTAGACTAAAGCAGAGATCAAGTCCATGGCTCAACCCAGAGATTTTAGATGCAATCCAAGCTAGGGAGGAGGCAGTGCAGAGGTATAAAAAGACACAGGACCAAGCTGATGCTGATATTTACAAGAAATGTAGAAATGAAACACAAAGACTTATTAAGGTAGCTAAAAAGGAATATTACATGAATCTAATAAATGAAAATAAAAACGATTCAAAGAAGCTATGGAAGACTCTAAAAGACATAGGCTGCAAGGGCAAGGTCAACAACGGTCAACAACCATTGGCCTTGAAATAAAGGGCACGATAGAATTTGATAAAGCACAGGTAGCCAATGAGTTTAATAACTATTTTGCCTCGGTAGCCAGCAAGTTGGTTGAGGCTCTGCCTCCCAAGACAGGAGACCATGGGGACGAATATATACAGGGTTTCTACTCCAGACAAGGTGTACAGGCTAATTCATTCTCATTATCCAAAGTGACAGCTGAGAGGGTAGCAGAGATGTTAGGAGAGCTTAACACGGTAAAAGCCACTGGCCTTGATAATATTTTCTGCCAAGTTTTTAAGGGATGGGGCACAGGTGATAGCTCCTTGTGTTGCACATTTGATCAATCTCTCACTGGAACAAGGCATTGTACCCAGTTGCACTAAACATGCTAAGATTATTCCCCTGTTTAAAAAAGGGAGTAGATCCCATTATGGTAACTACAGGCCAGTATCCATTCTGAGCGTTACATCTAAGATCTTAGAGAGAGTGGTGCATGAACAGATATCAGAATATGTTGATAGGGAAAATCTTTTGTATGAATTTCAGTCCGGGTTCAGGAAGAACTATTCTACAGACTCATGTTTACTTTACATGCATGACTTCATTAGAAAGGAGATGGATGAAGGGAAACTGTGTGGGATGGTTTTACTAGATCTCCAAAAAGCCTTTGACACAGTAGACCATAGTTTACTGTTTAATAAATTAAAGGTTATAGGCACCGCTACAGGGTGGGTCAGCTCATACCTGACAGACAGGGAGCAGAAGGTGGAGGTTAATGGCTTTTGTCAGACACCAAACCAGTAGTATGCGGGGTCTCGCAAGGGAGTGTTTTAGGACCACTGCCAATAACCAGTTGGCTGTGTGACAATAGACTGTCTCTACATCTAGGGAAGACAGAGTCCATTCTATTCGGGTCCAAACCCAGATTAAAGAAGGCTCAGGAGCTAAGAGTAGAGGTAGGGTCTGTGAGGATAGCAGCAAAAACATCAGTGAAGTACCTAGGGTGTGTTCTAGAGGAAAGTTTGGGTGGGGAGGGAATGGTGTTACAGGTGCTGGGCAAAGTCAACGCCGCACAAAGTTTCTTGCCAGAAAGGCCGATCTGCTGGACGGTGAAAGCCTACGCCTTCTAGCCAACTGCCTAATGCAGTGTCATTTTGATTATGGCAGCGTAGCATAGGCAGCAGGTCTGTCAACCTCACTAAAAAGAAAATGGCAGGTCTCCCAGAATAGGTTAGTGAGGGTTGTGATGGGGCTGGGCCCTCGAGAACACATTGGAAGGAGGCATTTCCAGGAGCTCAACTGGTTACCAGTTCAGATCAGAGTGACCCAGCTGAGGCTCAATATGGTACACAAGGTCATTAACAACAGGGCCCCAGTGTACCTAAATAGCCATTTTTCCAGATCTGGGGAATCTCACAATCATAATCACTAGGGCTACCGTAGCCAACCTGCACCCTCCGAGGTGTAGAACCAGTATGGGGCATTGCTCATTTGCTTATACAGGAGCACTGGAGTGGAACGATCTGCCTTTATTTATCAAACAGAACACAAGCCCATACAGTTTTAAAAAGAATGTTAGGAAATGGCTTTTAGCTAAAATCCAAGAATAGGTAGGCAGGTGGGTGGGTAGGTAGGGGTGGGAGGGTTTGTTGAGTTTGAGTAATGTGTCATGTAGTTTTATGAGTTTGGGTATGTGTTTTAAGTGTTGTGTTGTGTTGTGTGTTATAAGTGTTGTATATTATATGTACGTTAAGATCAAGGACCACAATGGAAATAAGTCTATGACTTTTTGTGCTATCCTTGACACTGTTTTAATGCATGATTTGTACCAACATGTATTTTAATGGTTTGTCAAATAAACTAAACTATGCAGGAATTGGTAAGTTTTGTTTTATGTTTATTTGATAACATAGACTTGTAGTACAGTAGTACTATAGATGCTTGTTATCTGGCCCTTTTCTATAAAAAAAAAAAAAACGTTTTTGTGCTGCTTGCAGACTGCAGTGTCTGCTTGGTTACTCTACTGTATGCTAGCTTGAAGTTGTGATGGAGTTGGTGGCTTTGGTGAAGATGTCTGGATCGGCATCTATGTGAAAACTGTCATTTGGTTCCCTGCCCTGCTAGTTTAGTCTGACTTTTTATCTCTCTGAATTTTGTGAAAATTATTGGTGAAATCAGACCATCAGACCAGGCTATCAGACATTCTAAAATAGCCAACAAGTAGCAGCATTAGGGCAATACACATAGATATACGGCAATAAATACATCTGGTGACTTTTATGTTTAATAGCATGGTGGTGTGCTGTGTACACACACACACACATTTTTTTTTTATAATTTTCTGTTGAGACATTTTCTCATAGTTTCAAAGTAGTCTGCACAAACCCATACTTGAGTACACTTGGTGTTCACTTCCAATATGACATGGAGACTAAATTGCACGTCTTTACTGGCAGCAGCAGGCAGCAGTTTATAATGTACTTGTGAATATGGGTGGTAAATAAATAGCCTAGCAGCCTACTTTGCTGCTGAGGATGATCTGTTAACCAATAAGCAATCGGAGCATTAATTGTTTGTGTAACGAAGATTCTAGTGCTACACAGACTCGCGTAAGAGAGAGAAAACTATTCCCCCCACCATGGAATGCTGGGAAATTGCACATTTTAACGCTGAAATGTAAAAAAAAACAATCTCCGCCGTAACGCCCCCCTATTATTATTTTTGTCAAAATATGAGTGCATGTGAGTGCGTGTGTACGTGTGAGAATCCTTGCAGCCTTACTGTAAAGTGTTACCTTTGATTGTTTTTTAATGTACTGGGGACGGTTTCCCGATAACGTTCAGTCGAGCTACGAAGATTCCAAAGGTAAACCTTACCAAGTTTAGCAACTTTGTTGTTCCCAAACTGTCTCTTAGGAAAAGCTTGTTACATTCTACTTACAAAGCACTGTCAGAAATCGATTCTTCACTTTACACGGAGGCATGTCAGCGCTCTGAGAGACAGTGGTTTGCTCAAATATCGCCTCCAGTAGGCTAACATTCACGGTATTTCAATATGGATGAACTTATTAATAACATACAATGATAAAAAGAAGAAATTAAATGATCTACCCTTAATAAACAAAGTTTTCACAAGGTCTGTAGGGGGAAGCGATCCGCAATCTGTCGGCATGACCAGCTATAACCCCCTTCATCACTCCATATCAAGAACTTATTTGAATAATAGTATTTCATTGTTTCTTAAGCTGATTGTCCAGCAGCCTCATTTAATTCAGTATTTTGTGTCATTGGTTAACATTAAACATAAAAAGCAACCCCCCACATTAAATTAGTGGCGGAAAAGGCAAGAAATAAGTCATTTTAATATTTTATTATTTATGTAAAAACATTTCCAGAAACTATTTTCTTAATGAGCCTACTTGCATAAAATCATTGCTGAATCAAAACAGGGATATTGTGGGCCTACCATACGAGTTGCATGCGCAACAGAGATGTCTAAAGATTGCTGTAAGCTACAGTGGCGGCGACTAGCGTCGAGAGCCGAAACATCGCTAAGATGCAGCTAAGAGAGCTCTAAGAGTGCTCCAGACCACTCTTACCAACGTAGGATGTAAGAAAGAAAAATGAATAGTACTCTCAAAAGTTTTTCAAGCAATACACTTGTATGAGCACTGATTGTGATTTTGATATGCCTCAGAACGTCCTTCTGGTCTAACTTTTATTGACATGAGCTGACTCTTTTCCTTGTAGGAGCAAAGGATTCACAAACTCAATCAGACAAAGTCATCTGCAGAAAAGGTATGAGTTTATGTAACTTTAGGAGGTTCCTGTAGCTCATCACTTGTAGTCACGTGTTGACTATAGTGAATTCCATTACTGTCCAGCAGAAGGAATTGAACTCCTCAGAACTTACTCTTGTTCTCCTTTTTCAGTGCCAGATTGCTCTATCTGTGACACCACTAGACCTGGTCCAAAAAAAGACAATTACAGCGGGGTGCAATTACAACAGTCCTTCCCTAAAGTTGTTGGTGTTTTTTTTATTTGTTATTTATTTTTATATTTGTCGGTAGCCTAACAGCACGGAATTGGCCTTAGTTACTGTTGCTATGTAGCCTTTTCTATCTTTATATCTGTACATTGTAATCTACTTTGCCTTTTATATCCATATATGTGTAAAATGTACATTACACTGTAATCCAATAAAAAAAAATGTGTAGGGCAGCTAGCTGAGTACACCATGTGTTTTGACAATGGTAGGTCAAAGGGTCAGACAGCGTAATAGTTTTAAAGCACTTGTCATATTGCTTACAGTAAGTAAAAGTGATTCCAAGTTTCGGGTTTGTCTTGTGTTTGGGAAACATGACATACATTGTATACTGTATATCACTGTGACTTTGAACTGAATTCAGCTTATCAGGTAGTACAAATGCTGTTGCACTCAGACACCGCCCTAAGCACAACTTTAGCAGGTTTAACGATGACTCGACAAAAGTATGATTCAACAACAAAAAATCCAAATGTTAAAAATCTTCTGTAAATATGTTTACTAATAGAAATATATATATCAACATACAAACCATACATACACATGTGTTTCCATATCTCAGCAAATCAAAAACAATATTCTAACAGTATTTTGTGCAATAAATGATTTTATCAAATTGGGTCTTACAATAATAGTTTAAGAACAGAAATGTTTGACAATAATAATATTGATGAATATAAGATTAATAATATTGAATAATAGATAAACTGATTCAATATTATTAATCTTATATTCATCAATATTATTATTGTCAAACATTTCTGTTTGTTTATAAATCACTAAATGGAGCAGGACTCTCTCTTTGAAGTAGCCCAGCCAGTTTCTCTGACCCTTTGGAGCACCGAAAAGGCTTTAGCCTGTCTTTACAAGTTGATTATTTAAATTTTTACTGTTTACTGTTCTTAAACTATTATTGTAAGACCCAATTTGATAAAATCATTTATTGCACAAAATACAGATGATCCAATCAGCAACATATCAAAAATAAAGAGAATAACATGTCATAAGACTGGCAGCCTTAACCCTTTACCCCCCACAAGCACGCCATATGGCAACTGTGGCAAGGAAAAACTCCCATATTCCAGGAAGAAACCTTGAGCAGAACCTGACTTAATAGGGGGAGCCCATCTGCTTCTGGCTGGCTGCGCCCTCCAAGAAGGATGAAGGACATGCCAATTATGAGTTCTGTCCAACATTGATGGCATAGGTTTAGAAAAAAAGTCAGCACATTTTAATTATATACCAATTAATAATACCAATAACCGTGATCATTTTGGTCATGATTTTTCATCAAATGTTCATACTGTATCTCTAGTGGCTGGTAAAAAAGTTGAGTGGCTGGTAGATTTTGCAATCCACCAGCCACAATGGTAGGTGGAAAAAAATATTTTATTTCCATCCCTGATTCATTCGTACACTCATACACACATTCATATTTGTATTACATTAATACACAGGATTAGATGATAAAATCCTTTGTGCCAAAATCCAAGGTAAAAACACATTCAGAAGCCCCTGCTCTCAAGTTTAACTTTAAAAAGCATGCTACCCACAAATCCGCCAGCAAATGGTCACAAACACAAGACAAATGGCCCATCCAACATTGGTATATAGTATGCGGCATGTCATTGGGGTTATCAAGTGGGCACCCTCATTCACCGATGTTTCGTTAAGTTAGGCACACAAAACCTCATGAAGGCTTAACAGTGAAACCAGCGTCCTGGAGACACTCCCCTCCATGCTGCCACCATATTACCACATTGAAATATCCAATACCCAAAATACTAGGTTGTGTGGATTGTGTCACTAGTGTGCATTGCTATTTGAACTAAGTTTTGCTGAATTTGAACTGATTGCGTGATTATTGCTGTGATCTCCTGAAGTGTCTCCTGTGGGTGAATGCACTGTGTGTGGGGGGGTGTTCAACCTGCCTAGCCTAGTGACTGTTAGCAGGGTGTGTGACTGCCCCTAGTGGTGCCATTTTCTATCAGTCTGCTGACCTCCAGTCCTGTGTGCCTTTGTATAAATAAATAAAATAAAATAACAATCTAAACTAAACTTCGTTGCATGTGTCTTGGGTGGATCTGAGGCCTGTGTTCTGGGGAAGTTGTAGCCCCTCGTGCACGACACATGGAATTTCTATGCATCAAACAGATGCATAGAAATGCAGCTTAGAGAATAAAATGAGGAGAGCTACCTGTGTTTTACATAATGTGTAACATTTATTCACATGGCCAGTTCAAAATCACCTACGTTTTTGACTGAAATGTGTGCCGATATCAATTATTGGGAAAAACATTGTTTGGAGTGGATGGCGGGTGGATTGTTGATGTAGCTGCAGGTGCAGATGACATGACTACAGCTCATCCATGCATCTAGGATGTTGGAATTTGATAGGATACAGGAACTGCAGAGATAAACTGAAAATGAGGATTGGTAATGTCGGAATAGCGGTACTAAAAAAAATCGTAGTAGGAGCATGTCTAAATAGAGGCATGTCGTAATAACGGTATGTCGTAATAGAGGGTCGTCGTAATAACGGGATGTTGTAATAAAGAGTGAACCCCGAGCCAGTTAGCTTACCTTAGCTTCCGCCCCAGGAAGGGTAACTTCTCCTTACCCACAACCATTCACTTGCTCGTTCTGCTGCTAAGGACATAACCACCTGCCTTAGACTTCGACCACAAATGCCCAATTCAGACAGCAAGCCAATAGCAGATCTGGCCACAAACCCAGGTGCACCGATTTCAATAGGCAATTGTGGAAATCGTGTCAATCTGAAAAGTCTCAATCTGTCCATTTCTTTCCACAAAACTCGCCAGAAGTCATCATTTAAGGGGTTATTTTTATTCTTTTTCTACCGGGGGGGGTATGCTCCCGGACCCCCCTACAATTGCTGAGCTACTTTCTTTTTCAGGTGGGCAGGGCGCCCCTTTTCATGTCTGTTCCCAAGGGCGCAGTGGCTCATAATCCTTGCATGCCACGAGGTAAAAACACTGGTCTTGTTTTCAAGTGCAATCAATACATTAATTGTACATTTTGAAGAAACTTTTCCATTCTATTAGTTTTTTTTACATAGGCCTAAATCAGGGATTATACATAGCAAAAGTCAGGGAACAGACATTTTTTTTAAATTAGGTTTAGGGAAATTTAATGCACACGCACTATGACCACAAAATTTCACTCCAGCCAAACACCCAAAGTTGGCAACCCTGACAATGTAATTGGCCCTATCAAAGTCAATTTAAATTTGCTGCCGCTAGGGTGCGTCTAGATTTCTAGACTATTTGAGAGGCTGTAAGAGTTCAAAATGCTAATCATGTGACATTGTGCAACGTAAAAGACCAAAAACTTGCTGCAAACTCCTTTCCATTCATGGCACTTGTTTATTGATGTTATTTCTTAAACTTATCTTCGAGTCACCCTTTGGGTAAGCCTGTTCCTCATCATGAATAGTGGGTAAAGGCCATAGAAAGGGCACTGAAAGGGTGCAAGCGAGTCCACGTGCACTTCTCTATTTGATAGTGGGACAGCCTGAAGCCTTCACAAATTTAGCAGAAATGCACATCAAAGTCTGAGTCTGTGAGGAGTGCTGTTGGGATTCACCCAGTGAGTTTGACTGCGTATGTCCACTCCAGCATAGGCCCTCTCCCCAGCTCAGAGCCCCAACTACTGGCTCCTTATAGGTCCCTTATGGCTTCCATTCAGTCAGAGGGGTTGAGTTGCTTTGTTAAACAGACTGCAGTAGCCAATAAGGCCACTGGGTGGAGCTCTTGCAATGCTTAATAGCAGTATAATGCCAAGTCAATGGACTCACACAAACACACAGTAACATACACACACATGTGCGGGAGCATGCACAGACACACACACACACGCACTGCTATGTACTGTATACACAATCGTACACACTCTAAGTAAACACGCATATAGAAAGCAATATACAAACACTCACCAAATAAACACGCACACAGGGCAGCCGTGGCCTACTGGTTAGCGTTTAGGACTTGTAACCAGAGGTTGCCGGTTTGAACCCCGCCCAGTAGGCATGGGTGAAGTGCCCTTGAGCAAGGCAACTAACCCCTCACTGCTCCCCGAGCGCCGCTGTTGATGCAGGCAGCTCACTGCGCCGGGATTAGTGTGTGCTTCACCTCACTGTGTGTTCACTGTGTGCTGAGTGTGTTTCACTCATAGGCGTGCATACATAGACACTAGGTGGTGCTAAAGCACTAGGAAGTTTGCCCTTTATCAACGAAAATGCCCTTTTGAAACTTTTTTTTTTTTTTAATTATTAATATTATTAAGATTTTACTGAGGTCGGTTTTGAAATGATCTTTTGAAAACCTGAGCCATTAAAAACGACTGAAACAATGCCCCGAAATGAGCCACCTCCACCCGACTAGCCTATCTCTCTTCCTTTATCATTTGAACTCGGCAAGAGTCGCGCAAGGGGGCACACCCAGATGCAGCACCATAGCAGTTCAGTAAAGCGTCTTCAGATAGCAGGCATGGTCGCTGACAGGCTGCTTCTCCCGTGCCCCATCAGCCAGGTAACATACAGATCAAGCAAAATCTTACAGTTTGCCCTCTAAGCCCAACATGTAATAATTTTGTTGTGCAGTAAAATGCCTCATTCAGCACCAAACAAGCATTTTTGCCGACTGGTCACCTGATAAACTAGTTAGATGAAGCTAGATAACGTTTTACGCTGTAGCCCAAATCAATGACAGATAACGTGGCGACACATACAAATAATTTCGTAGATTTTGCAAATTTATGTGTTAAGAAGAACGTTTTCTGTTGTATATGTTTTGTTAGGCAACATGTATTAACACATTCATTTGTGACAGAAGAAATGGGAAGTTCCCCATTACCTGTGAAAAATGCCCATCTGCATTCATGTAATGACAACAGTCAGTAGCCCACTATAACTCCTTCTCGTACTGTTTGGTCTCTTTATTGTCTTACAGATCAAGTAAAATCGTACAGTTTGCCCTCTAAGCCCAACGTGTAATCCTTTTGTTGTGCAGTAAAATGTTTCATACAGCATCAAACAACTAAGCATTTTTAGCCGACTGGTCACCTGATAAATCTTAATTACAGGGCATGAAAATGCACTGTACTGTTCTTCCTAGGCAACTTCTTATTATTATTCCGCTTACCACTTTTTCCGTACGCTATTTCTCTTGAACAGTTTAACTTAGAAACTTCATTCAAACTTTGTAACGTAGGTATTCAAACAGATCGGGTTGGTATGACTTTTCAACTTTGAAACTTTTATACTTTTTAAACTATTAAAGAAAAACTTTTTAAAAATCTGATTGTGACATCATAATACGGCCGTTAAGCAATTAGAATTCTATGGCAGGTGTTCAGGCCACCTGCAGCCTCAGGCTTTAAGCATACAATCTGGGTCAATTAAGACTACACATCCTATTCAACTGTTTCCTCTGCCCAAAACTGTTTCAAAATAAAAGTCCTCACTACAATAATCCACTGTTAAACAATGTAACCCATTAAACTACTGATCTTTTTACATTCAACTTTTAAACGGTCTACTTTTAAACTATCATTAAACTATCTATCTATTAAACTAGCTGTCTATCAACAACTTTTAAACTATCTACATTCAACTTTTAAACTTTTAAACTATATACATTCACTAGCTGCCTATCAACAACTTTTAACTTGTCATCAACTATGTCAACACTTTTCATCAACTATGACTCCTACCCACTGTAGCTAGTTAGCATGGTTAACAAAGTTAGCATGTTAGCATTGCTAACATTGTTAACATTTTTAACAAAACTGCTAAAAATGATTAGCTAGGTTAGCTAAGTCACATGGTTATTATAGTTAGCATGCTAGCATGTTAACATGCTAGTTAGCATTTTTAGCAAAACTGCTAAAAATGATTAGCTAGGTTAGCTAAAGTAACATGGTTAGCATAGTTGCATAAAATGTTAACATGTTAGTTAGCATAGTTAGCATAAAGCTAAAATGGTTAGCTAATAACATGGTTAGCATGCTAGCATGTCAACATGCTAGTTAGCATTTTTAGGAAAACTGCTAAAAATGATTAGCTAAGTTAGCTAAGTAACATGGTTAGCATAGTTAGCATAACTATTAAAAATGATTAGCTAAGTTAGCTAAGTAACATGGTTAACATAGTTAGCATGCTAGCATAGTTAACATGCTAATTAGCATAGTTAGCATAACTACTAAAATGATAAGCTTGGTTAGCTAAGTCACATGGTTAACATAGTTAGCATGTTTAGCAAAACTGCTAGAAAATGTTAGTTAAGTTAGCTAAGTAAAGATGAGTTAGCATGTTAAGATTGCTAAGACTGCTATAAAACATTAGTTAAGCAAAGCATGGTTAGCAGAATTAAAAATCTTAGCATAACTGCTAGTAAACATTAGAGCCATTCCAACTTTGTTATCACCATTATCAACATTTATTAAACTGCTAGAAAACGTTAGCTAAGTAGCATGGTTAGCAGGTTAGCATTGCTAGCACTGCTATAAAACATTAGCTAAGTAGCATGGTTAGCATAGTTAAAAATCTTAGCATAACTGCTAGCAAACATTAGAGCCATTCCAACTTTCAGTTATCGTCAAATATCTACCTATACACAGCCATTAAACTATTTGAATATCAACATTCATTCAACTTCCAGTCTGTCAACAACTTTTAAACTATTTACCTTCAACTTTTAAACGGGTCTACTTTTTAAACTATCATTAAACTATCTATTAAACTAGCTGTCTATCAACAACTTTTAAACTATCTACTGTCTATCAACAACTTTTAAACTATCTACATTCAGCTTTTAAACAGTCTACTTTTAAACTATCAACTTTTATTAAGCTATGCAACCACCATGTCTATCCTAGCATCACCGTAGTAACCATCTCTGTATTATCTGTTTTAACTACACAATATTGATATTTTACAATACTGATATTTTACATCACAACTTTAGCCTTTTCATGCACTGGTAATTCCTTGGAATTGCATTTCTAGTTGTATATTGATTTACCAATTGCAGCACAAGTCATATTGATTTACTAATTGCAGCACAAGTCAAATTTCATTCAACATGTGCGTGTAATTTTTTTTTATAATTAAGTGTTCCACGGCGCTTAAAAGTGCCCCACTGGTTTCACTAATTCACGGATTGGGACAAATGCAGAGACCAAATTTCCCTCACGGGATCAAAAGAGTATATATACTTATACTTATACACACACGCACACTTACACACACACACGCACACAAACCCACACACTAGAGTTGTCTGATCCTTCTACTACAGTGATAGCTCAGGTGAGGGAAAGTTTATCACACTACACTACAGAGCATTAGGTCCAAATCGTTCCCCTGGTATCTCGCATTTGATGTCTGGCATGTGTGTGTGTGAGAATGGGAGAGAGTGTATAGTGTGTGTGAGAGAGAGAGAAAGAGGGAGTGTGTGTGTGTGTGTGTGTGAGAGAGAGAGTGTGTATCACACCTGGAGGGAATCAATATATACAGCTCTGAACAAAATTAAGAGACCGCTACACATTTTTCTGATGTCATCCTATGGTTGCTGAGAGACTGGAATGAGTTGAGGGTCATATTTAAATTTGCAGTGGTCTCTTAATTTTGAATATAAGCGTCAACTCATTTGAACATCACTCAGCAACCATGCAGTGGTCTCTTCATTTTTTCCAGAGCTGTATATTATATATTGGTTGCTATTATAAGAGCTATAACAGTGATTTCTTTGAGAGTTTTCATTGGATTCCTCTGTGTGGGCCATGGCTTTTCCTTGGACACACCCCTGGACCAACGTGACATTTAGCGAACCCCACCAGATCCTTTAAATAGCCACCGGCTGCTGTTCGGACAGAGCTCTCCAGCTGGGTAAGCTGATCACCCCTCCGCCTGTCCACTGCCTGACTAACGTAAGTATTGCCCTGTTCTGTGTCTGTCCACTGCCTGACTAACGTAAGTATTGCCCTGTTCTGTGCCTGTCCACTGCCTGACTAACGTAAGTATTGCCCTGTTCTGTCCACTGCCTGACTAACGTAAGTATTGCCCTGTTCTGTGTTGTCTGTGATGACCTCTACATGTTTTATGTTAACCTCTGCATGTTCTGTGTTGACCTTTGTTGACCTCTGCCTGATTTGTTCCACTAAGTGTCCGCCTAAAGATATGCTGCGTGCTCACCTGCCTCCTCGTTTGAACTTTTGCCTGTTATTTGACACCAAGTCTGCAGGAAGAAGAATATACTTTTACCCTTTGGCTTCCTCAGTGTTGAGCAACAACGTGATTCCCTTGAGAGAGAAACACAGGCGGTCATAATGAGATGTCTAGACATTTCTTTTGTTATGATTATGATATGAACATATTACATAGAGAGGCACTTGCAAAGACAGACCCTGGGGAAGAGGCTCCAGTGCTTGAGTCCGATGTTTTTAATTTCTTAGAAAGGCGTCGTATCAGCGATGGAGGACAAGGCGGCGGTGGAGAACAAGGCAGCGGTGGAGGACGGGGTTGGCGTGTACCGGAGCGGCATGGAGCAGCTGAAACAGTTCTTCCCTGTAGAGCTGACGCTCATCACCTCTGAACACCAGCGTCTCCACACAGAGGCCGTTCAGACGTTCATGAAGCGACGCTTTAAGAATGATCAGGGAGAGTACCTGAAATCTTTAGAGGTAGACGTTCACATAACACCTAATCATAACATTAGTACCATATGGAATCTTTAGAGGTAGACATTCACATAACACCTAATCATAACATTAGTACCATATGGAATCTTTAGAGCAGTGGTCGCGATCGACCTGTAGATCTTTAGGACTTGCCCAGTACTGTAGATCCCGAGAATAACAGGAAAAATAAAAACAGTCAGCAAATTCCTGCATTCAGCGCGGGATTGCGGTTATAGCGCATGATTTATTCGAAAACCCGCAACTCTAGCCATCATAATGCGAGAAATTCCTGCACATATTTTACAGCGCTGTCTGATAACCTTAATCTAATAATGGAGAAATTCCTGCACAAATTTTACAGCGCTGTCTGATAACGTTAATCTAATAATGGAGCGGGACCGGAAGGACCAACGTCTGACTTGAACCGAACATGCAGACACACGCGCGCACACACACACACACACACACGCGCGCCCGAACATGCAGACACACACACGCACGCGCACGCGCCCGAACATGCAGACACACACACGCACGCACACACACACACACACACGCTCGCACAGCACCACTTTGCAGGTACGCTCTCTCTCTCTCTCGCAATAGGACTTGTCACCGCTGAAGTCAAATTATGCTAGGTGCTTCTATATCAACTGCTAACTGACAGAAAAAGAAAAACGAATGTTTAGCGATCAGGAACTGTCAGGAATTTGTTCTCCATTTGAAGAATGCAATCGATTACGTACGTGCACAGACAGCTACAGACACAGAGCGCATTGTAGACCTTGGCCACATTACTTACGGTTACTTTCACTTTCTAGAGTGCACATTTATTACGTGAAAGATGCTTCCAAAACAGCGATCAAACATTATCAAATTTATCATGACGTGGTGGTGGTGGTCTGTACCATTTACCCAATCACGGTTAAAATCTCCCAGTATAAAGACATACTTACACCTACATACACAAGACATAAACAGCAATAAAACAAACTGAGTGCAGGTGAGTGTGTTTGGCTTCAGTCCATGCAGGTATGGCACAAGGCAGTTTTTCAAATGTTTGTCGTAGGGGAAAAGGAGAGGACTCCTTTTTCACAGTGCTGTAGATTGGATTCATATATGGAATCCTTAGAGGTAGACGTTCACATAACACTTAATCATAACATTAGTACCATATGGAATCTTTAGAGGTACACGTTAACATAACACCTAATCATAACATTAGTACCATCATGTATGTTCATATATGTTTTGAAGTTTCCAATTGATGAAATGCCTACAGTATGTAAGTAAGTAAGTAATTTTTATTTAAAAGCACATTTAAAGCAGTGCAAAACTGACCAAAGTGCTGTACAGTGACTAGCTAGAATGAAAATAGATAAATAAATAAAAGCATGCAGTGTACAGTTGCAACACTGGCATTCCAATAGACAAAAAAGAAAAAAACATCTGCACGCAGTGTACAGTTGCAACACTGACAGCATTGATTAATAAGAGACATAAAGTGAGCTAAGAGCAATTTAGATACATAAAGAAATTAAAACAGTGTCTTAAAGGAAAGAAGAAGCTAAAAACTAAGGGGCAAAGGCTAAAAGTAAACATAAAGTACAATAAAAGCAAGATAAAAGAAATGAAGATCTAAGAGGCAAAGGCCAATGTATATAGGTAGGTTTTAAGTCTAGAATGCTCCATTCATTTTAATGGGCCTTTCCAACGTATGCCTAGTTATGAACAAAAGAGAGGAATAGCTCTTTGACTGGGCTACTATTTGACATATATTTCAGGAACACATCGATCAACATTTAGACCAGTATTTACTCCACAATGAGGAGGCTTCAAAGAAGAGATGCCAGGATCTTCTGACAAGTCTGTCTGCTGATATGACCACTCGACTCCAGAAAGGATTGTACGCTAAACCTCGAGGCTACGTGTTCTTCTGCCAGCACATGGAGACTATAGTGGAGAAATACAACAGACAGACAGCTACCTCAGTCAAGGTAATATGCAGAAATACAACAGACAGCTACCTCAGTCAAGGTAATATGCAGAAATACAACAGACAGCTAACTCAGTCAAGGTAATATGCAGAAATACAACAGACAGACAGCTAACTCAGTCAAGGTAATATACAGAAATACCACAGACAGCTAACTCAGTTAAGGTAATATGCAGAAATACAACAGACAGACTGCTACCTCAGTTAAGGTAATATTCTGTGTATTAGGTATTTAAAGTTCATGCACAAATACTTTAACCACCACAACCACCATGTGTCATTGTGCCTGTATGCGTGCGTGTGATTCCTTCATAGGCTAAAGAAGTCCTGGAGGAGTTTTTCAAGAACAAGCATGTAGAATCTGAAGCCATCAGACAGGCTGATGTGACCCTGAGTAAGCAGAGGAAACGGATTTGTGGTGAGTTGATATGAAGCAGTTATTAATATGACGCCCCTAGTGAACATGATTATTAATATGACGCCCCTAGTGAACATGAAGCAGTTATTAACATAATGCTCCTAGTGAACATGATTATTAATATGACGCCCCTAGTGAACATGAAGCGGTTATTATCTGCAATTTACTGGGCTGGGATAAGGTAGTGCTGTAGCTTCTCATCTGGGAATTTGATTGCACCATTTGGTCCCCAAAGGGACGTCTGTGTGTGTGTGTGTGTGTGTGTGTGTGTGTGTGTGTGTGTGTGTGTGTGTGTGTGCTTACCACAGATGAGTTTTAATGACTTAGGATCATGTAATAAACATAGTCAGCAGTTTCAGTTTACTGTATAATAGTCTACTAACCAGTAATTTGTTTCGGCAGTTATTCTAGCGCTAGCTCCATCTGTTGTTCTAGCGCTAGCTCCATCTGTTATTCTAGCTCTAGCTCCAACTGTTGTCCTAGCGCTAGCTCCAGCTTTTGTTCTAGCTCTTGGTCCAGCATGTTGTTCTAGCTCTAGCTCCATCTGTTGTTCTAACGTTAGCTCCAGCATGTTGTTCTAGTGCTAGCTCCAGCATGTTGTAGCTCCAGCATGTTGTTCTAGCTCCAGCGTGTTGTCCTAGCTCCAGCATGTTGTCCTAGCTCCAGCATGTTGTCCTAGCGCTAGCGCCAGCATGTTGTCCTAGCTCCAGCATGTTGTTCTAGCTCCAGCATGTTGTTCTAGCTCCAGCATGTTGTCCTAGCGCTAGCTCCAGCATGTTGTTCTAGCTCCATCATGTTGTTCTAGCTCCAGCATGTTGTCCTAGCGCTAGCGCCAGCATGTTGTCCTAGCTCCAGCATGTTGTTCTAGCTCCAGCATGTTGTTCTAGCTCCAGCATGTTGTCCTAGCGCTAGCTCCAGCATGTTGTTCTAGCTCCATCATGTTGTTCTAGCTCCAGCATGTTGTCCTAGCGCTAGCTCCAGCATGTTGTCCTAGCTCCAGCATGTTGTTCTAGCTCCAGCATGTTGTCCTAGCTCCCCCTCTGCTCTTGTACACATGTTGATTTGCCCTCTTGTTGCTCTTCACCACCAGAGGAGACAGAGAAAGTGTATCTCTTGCGACAGAAGATGAAGTCTGAGGAGGAGAAGATGAACAAGTTGGAAGCAAAGATGAAAGCAGACAAGGATAGTTTCGAAGAGAAGATGAGACAGATAGAAGGGAAGAATAAGGAGGAGACGAAACGAGAGGAAGAGGAGTTTGAGAAAGTTTTGGAGAGGAAGATGAGGGAGCAGAGAGAGGTGCTGGAGAAAGGTCTGGAATCGCAGGCTGAGAAGCTCAAGCAGGAAGTGGAGGAGACCAAGACGAAGCATGAGGAGACTAAAGTCATGCAGGCTGAGCAGTTTGAACTGATGATGGAGAAGTTCAGGAAGGAAAGGCAGCAGCAGGAGAAGAGATATGAGGAGACCATGACCATGATGAACCAGCAGTACCAACAGACCATGATTGAGATCCGACAGCAGAACGAGCGCGCCTTGGAGGAGATGCAGCACAGCGACAGCGAGAGTGACGGCGACAGTGACAGTGATGGTGATGGGGAGAGTCACTGTACAATATTATGAATTACAGCAACCCTGTTACATTAAAGTGTTGAAACATAACTTAGCACCCCAACCTGCTCATGGTCAAATGGTGACAATAGGAGGCCTGCTTCCCCCATCCTTAGCACCCCCAATGTAAACACTAGAAACAAGGATGACAAAGGATACTTTGAATCCAGTCCAAGGACACACACACAAGAGACCCACCTGGAAAAATGACCATAGAAAGCTGATTTACAATACTTTCAGTTATACTTACAGTAGCCACAGTCTGTTATCGAGAAATATCAGACCCCCAAACGTTGGAAAGGCCCATTAAAATGAATGGAGCATTCAGCAGCATTATGTCACTGTACAATATTGTGAATTACAGTTCTGTACAATATTATAAATTACAGTTTCTCTGGAATAGTGACAGTCACTGTACAATATTATAAATCACAGTTTCTCTGGAATAGTGACAGTCACTGTACAATATTATAAATTACAAAAAAACGAACTTACCATTGTGAGGAAAATTCCAGCATCCTTTCATTTGTGTGCCTCCACTTCCCAGTAGACCACTTCTGTACAATAGAATAGAAATTTGCCTGAGAATCCATGCAGTGCGGCTGAAAGAGACATTCTATTCACTGCACAGGAACTGCAGCAAATAGCAATTTATAATTGATTATTTTGGTGGACAAGGGTTATATTTTCATGTTTGTTTTTGTTATTTGAGTGTGTTCCAGCCTGTGATGCCATTGATGCAGTATAGTTCACTATAATAATCCCATTGATGCAGTATACGAGTACTCTACGATAATCCCATTGATGCAGCATAGTTCACTACAATAATCCCAACAGCTGGGCCATGCATGGTTCTTGGTAATCAGTGGACCTAATTCAGTTATCTTTTGAAGTAGACATGCGGTCCTTCAGGCTCATGCTGAACAATTTGACTTACTGTGCCCCCTTGTGGTCATATGCAATATTGTAATTCTAATTATAATCTAGGTGCCTTGCTCAAGGACACTTCAGCCATGCCTACTGAACCGGGCAACCCTCCGGTTACAAGTCCGAAGCGCTAACCAGTAGGCCACGGCTGCCCCCATTATACACCTGTGGCAAGACACCTGATGAACACCTTGCACCACACAGCCACGGGGACAGACTGGTGATCAGACATTTTTACATTTACACTTTTAATAATGCTGGTGAAGTAAAATATAAATATACTGTATGTTTTTAATAATGCTGGTGAAGTGAAATATAAAAATACTGTACGTTTTTAATAATGCTGGTGAAGTGAAATATAAAAATACTGTACGTTTTTAATAATGCTGGTGAAGTTAAATATAAATATACTGTAAGCTCTACAGTGACTCTCCCACACATGTTTGCATTGATATGTGAGCAAGTGATGTCTCAAAGTTTGTTTTTAGTTACCACTAATTACTTGTTGTTTTGTCAGTTGCATATCTCTTTTCAATTTTATTTACTACAGCGGCGCTCAGGGAGCAGTGAGGGGTTAGGTGCCTTGCTCAAGGGCACTTCAGCCGTTCCTACTGGTCGGGGTTCGAACCGGGGCTCGAAGTCCTAACCAGTGAGTCATGACTCCTCACTGTCATTAGATAAAATTACTGTTATGTCATTAGATAAAAGTCAAAAAAATCTTTCTTGGATCATAGCAGAGATAAGTGTCTTTCAATGTTAATTTCTCTGATTTTGGTGAGCACTATGTTATTGATGGACATACTGTAACGTGAGCTAACGGGATAGACCTAGAAGGAACTCAAAAGCAAACCAAAAGGTTTGCCAATTGGTTGTGTAGTTTATTTCAGAAATGTCATTAAACCCAACAATAGGCCTAAATGAACTAAAGTCCATTGCCTACGTAGGTCAGCAACACAAACCTGAGAGGTGCAAGTCAGCAATTGACTTAACATTAGCCTACTATTATTAGTGTTGCTATGCGGCACACAGCTGCAGGTTAAAAGCTGCGTGTGTGTGAGGAGAAAGGACACAGATGCAGGTTAAAAACTGCTTGTGTGTGTGTGTTAGGAGAAAAGACACATAGGCTACAGGAAGCACCGACTGCCATTGTTTAAAGTATATCGATAATAAAATTAGGCATTGTGACCTTTCTAATTTCAGGGATCGTTTAATAGTATTGGTGCACTGAGAAGCACTAATCAGAGGAGATCAAACGCTTCGTTCGTGGAGAGTGTAACAATCCTGTGTTTACTTCCTGTCCCTGTGTTTTAGTTCCTGTCAGCCATGTGCTCCTGTGTTTACTTCCTGTCCCTGTGTTTTAGTTCCTGTCAGCCATGTGCTCCTGTGTTTACTTCCTGTCCCTGTGTTTTAGTTCCTGTCAGCCATGTGCTCCTGTGTTTACTTCCTGTCCCTGTGTTTACTTCCTGTCCCTGTGTTTTAGTTCCTGTCAGCCATGTGCTCCTTTGTTTGTCTTGCCATGTCTCAGTTCCCTGTGTCTCCGCCCCTCACCTGTTCCTCATTATTAGTCTGCTAGTTTAATTATGATTTCCAGCCCTGTGTTCACCTGTCTCTTGTTTCTTGTCCACTTGTGCCTTGTTAGCCTTGTTTAACCCCTGTGTATTTAAACCCTCTGTCTCCCCTCAGTCCCCAGTCGGTCATTGATGTTGTTTCATGGTTGTAGTGTAGTGTGCATTCGCATTAAAGATTCCTGTTCTCAAGTTTAAGTGTTCCTCGTTCTCAACTTGCCCTGCGCCTCGGTCCAGCTCTCCACTGCAACCCTGACAGAGAGACTCCAGATGCGAGGAACATCTAGGCCACTGCATATGTAGCTGAAAGTCTAGGCCACTACATATGAAGCTAAAAGTTGAACCATTTTAAAATTCCCTTCCGCAGTCACCATCTATAACAAACAGAGAAAATAGAGGTCTAGGAAGAAGTACTTATTTTGTGACCCTCGTCCCCAGGAAGGTATACTAGAACAGACTACATTATATAACTGCAGTATACTAGAACAGCCTACATTATATAACTGCAGTATACTAGGTTGAAGTACTTATTTTGTGCCCTTCGTCCCCAGGAAGTACTTATTTTGTGCCCCTCGTCCCCAGGAATAATAATAATAATAATAATAATAATAATAAGCTTTATTTGTATAGCACCTTTCATACACAGAATGCAGCTCAAAGTGCTTTACATTTGAAGCATGTAACACAATAATAGTCAGTCAGTCATTATCAATCACTTTTCTTCATTGCTGGGGCCGTTTATGATTCTCTCAGCAACATATCAAAAATATAGAAAATGACATGTCATAAGACTGGCAGCCCGAACCCTCTTACCCCCCACAATCACGCCATATGGCAACTGTGGCAAGGAAAAACTCCCATATTATATATATAGGGGCAAGAGGGGATTGTAATCGGACCCAGTCGTCCGTTCATCTATGTGTCCTCTCACATAAATTAATAAGTAGGCTACTGGACCGATGGGCTACTGGTCCGATGGGCTACTGGTCTGATGTAGGCTACTAGTCCAATGTAGGCCTACTTCACATTTTCTGCAGGCAGAAAGTGCCCAAATCTGGATCCTTCTAATCTACACAATCAAACATACGGATCCGGCTAAGAATGCAGAAGCTGGAATTTGGTTTCATTTTTGGTTGTTATTGTGTGACAGGAACAAAGATCTGCAGTTGCCTGACTGCTCTGGTTATATTGGCAGTTCAGTTCACACGGGGAGGTCACACACATTGTTCAGTCTCAGCGTCTTTGCAACAGATCATGTGAGTTCACCATACAAAGCTAATGTTATCTGAGCATTTACCACTCACTGTATATTTCAGGCCAGACCAGTTTTCTGTTCTATCAGCACACATGAATCTGATAATGTTCTACACTGCTGTAGTCGGCAGATGGCAATCGGACTTTAGTGCTCCTGCTAAGCAACCGCAGTGAAGACTCCTGAAACAACTGAGACCTTGATCCTCTTTAGATCATTGAGATGCCTTTCTAAATATAGCCACAGTATATATTCCAGTAAGTAGATATTCATTTCTATTAATTCAAAGACAAATGCAAATTTACTTTGTGGATTAAATAAAGTAATGTATCTACCTGGCTTATATGCTCAAGCAACTTCTCTCATGCGTTTTGAAGATCATTTGGAAAGTCTCTGGTTATGCCCGCTGAGTGAGTCCAACAAGAAAAGGGGAGAATGTGGACTAGTAATCATGTTTCACATCTGGGGCCCTGTGTAGTGAATGTGGACTAGTAATCATGTTACACATCTGGGGCCCTGTGTAGTGAATGTGGACTAGTAATCATGTTACACATCTGGCCCTGTGTAATGAATGTGGACTAGTAATCATGTTACACATCTGGGGCCCTGTGTAGTGAAATTAGTTACACATGAACTGAACTGAACTGCCCATAATGAACTGTCACGTTTTTGATATCTGAGATGGAATTTTCCACCCTGCGGTCCCTTTGTGTGAGGTAAAAATATCTATTCAGCCTCTTACTTAATGTAATGCATTGTACACAGATGCAATTCTATTTGCTTTACATGAATGCACATGTTTAATAGTGAACAAACTAATAAATGAAAGTATAATAGGACAGATAAGTGTTAAAGAAGTTTTTTTTCTGAATTAGCTTTTCACATAAAGCCTCTTTCTTTGGAATTTCATTTGCCTGAGAATGACATCACAGTGAGGTGCCGTGCAACCATCACACCAACACTGACATCACAATGAGGTGCCGTGCAACCATCACACCATCACACCAACACTGACATCACAATGAGGTGCCGTGCAACCATCACACCAACACTGACATCACAATGAGGTGCTGTGCAACCATCACACCAACACTGATTTATGACTATTTCATGAAAACAAGTCTGTTAATTTTAAATTTAATACCAACACGTTTTAAAAAAAGCTGGGACAGGGGTAACAAAATGCTGGAAAAGTTTGCCCTTCTTTTTGGAAATCATGAACTCCTCTGGGCTACGCAGCTAGTCTTCTGGTAAAATATAACTTTAGAATGTTAAACTAGTCTACTAGTAAAATATAACTTTAGAATGTTCAATTACTGTATACGCAACTAGTCTTCTGGTAAAATATAACTTTAGAATGTTCAAGTATACATAACTAGTCTTCTGGTAAAATATATCTGGTAAAATATAACTTTAGAATGTTCAAGTACTGTATACGCAACTAGTCTTCTGGTAAAATATAACTTTAGAATGTTCAAGTATACTAGTCTTCTGGTAAAATATAACTTTAGAATGTTCAAGTATACTAGTCTTCTGGTAAAATATAACTTTAGAATGTTCAAGTATTAACACAACTAGCTGAAGTAGTAATAGCACATGGGTGGGGATAGGAATAAACAAGGACTGAAAAAATAAACTTAATAGGTAAACTAAATTTGTTAAAAATGAGCGTCGGCTTGTTTACTGTGTGAAGCTCTTGTGAATTGTAAACTTGTACTAGATCTGAAGAACGGGTACTAGATCTGAAGAACGGGTTTGGAGATAACGCACCTTAGGGCCAGTGATGCTCTACCTGCTGCAGTCTGGGCTATAAAATAGCTGAAGACTGAATCACACCCTACAGATCCAGAGGAAACTCAGGAGGGAACAAGAATCACATTCTGCACAACCACACGGTACGGTAATGTGGACCTTAGTATTTAAACTATTTATAACCACAGTCTGACGGTAATGTGGACCTTAGTATTTAAACTATTTATAACCACAGTCTGACGGTAATGTGGACCTTAGTATTTAAGCTATTTATAACCACAGTCTGACGGTAAT